>NC_044402.1:6551156-6858101 GCF_006542625.1 Nomascus leucogenys
ATGCAAGCCCTGGATTGTGGACCTCTGTGTGTATTTCCACTGCTTCCTGAAGGCATTTGGCCCCTGTTTCTCACAACAAAACCATCACAAAACTCTCCTCTTTGTCTCCTGGGGAGGCAAGGGCTGGAGGGTGTCTGGCTATGCACTTTCCCTCTTAGAGCACCAAGTCCGAGTGTGATTTTTAAAACTATTAGCTCATTTGGTCCCCTTAATACCCCTGAGGGGCAGAAGCCCATTTTGAGGATGGGAAAACTGAGGCCCAGGCACTTTTGTTGCTGGCAACACTGTGGACCAGGTAGATAACCATCCTACTGGAAACAACTAAAAATCTTGGACTGAAAAACTCTTAAAAGTATCCATAAGCTGACAAGACAGTAAGGCATACTCAGGCCAGGGAGCAGGTGAAGACAGACACTCAGAAAGGTCAGCAGCGGACTGAAGCCAGCTTTTGACTTGGAGGTACTTGGTGCACCAGGGCAATGTGGGCACTGATTTCGCATATCCTGAGGCTAGGGAGTAAGACGGCACAACAGGAACTGCCCAAGTGGGAAATCCAACATGGAGCCAGGGGTAGACCTCCGTGAGCCAGGGGTAGACCTCCGTACAAGAGTGAACTAGAAGCCGATGCCCTCTTCTTGGGACTGCAAAGAAAACTGCCTGTCTTGAAGCTTGATGCTGGGGGAAAGGGAAAATAAAACCTCCAAGAATTTGTGCCTAAGGCCAATTTGCAGCTTGAATTCATACAACCTGGGAGCCCTAAGAACTTCAAGCCAAGACTTTAGCTTAAAGTTACCACGTGCAGGTAAAGATCCCAGGTGCCCAGCAGAAAAGAACACAAATTCTCTCTGGAGGAAGCCACCTTTATCCCAGGCTTTAAAAACTTTCTACAGTTAAAGTTCCATAGAAAATAAACAATTCCTATGTAAAATCACTAGACAAAGAAGAAAATGGGGGAGAAAGAGACAGAAAGAGAAAGCAGAATGAGACACTTTGTAGTCAGACTTACAAGAACTTCAGATACTAGGATTATTATACAAAGAATGCAAAAATTATAATATGTTTAATATAACTAAAACAAGAGGCTTAAGATGAGTAAGAAGTAAGTAGATTAGCAAATGAACTAGAAATGAAAAGAATAACTGGAGCTAAAACTTCAACGGACAGATTTAATAGTAGTTTGGACAAAGCTTAAGAGAGAGTTAGTGAATTTGAAGACAGAAATAAGAAAATTATTTAAAATCAGCCCAAAGAGACAAAGATATGGCAAATATGGACAAGAGGTTAAGATACCTAAAAGACTGAGTGAGAAGTTTAACTGTAGTCTAATCACAGCTCCAAAAGGAGAGGCTAGAAGAAAAGAAAAGAGTGGGAGGAAAGAAGGGAGATGGAGGTATGCGATAGGGCAAAGCCAATAACGTGAGCAGACAACAGCTGAGAACTTTTCAGAATTGAAGAAAGAACAATCCTCAGAGGCCCAATACGTTCCAAGTTAAATTAAAAGAAAAATCATAGGCTAGGCGCAGTGGCTCACACCTGTAATCCCAGCACTTAAGGAGGCCGAGGTGGGCAGGTCACAAGGTCAGGAGTTCGAGACCAGCCTGGTCAATATGGTGAAACCCAGTCGCTACTAAAAATACAAAAAAATTAGGCAGGCATGGTGGTACATGCCTGTAAGCTTATAATCCTAGCTACTCAGGAGGCTGAGGCAGGAGAATTGCTTGAACCTGGGAGGTGGAGGTTGCAGTGAGCCAAGATCACGCCACTGCACTCCAGCCTGGGCAACAGAGAGAGACTCTGTCTCAAAAAAAAAAAAAAAAAAAAAAATAAAAGAAAAAGAAAAAACATAAGTGAAACTGCAGGGAACCAAAAATAAAGGAAAGTTGTCCTAATAGGAGAGAAAAGATAGATTATACGTTGAAGAGGGACAGGCTGACAGTTGACTTTTGTGCAAAAACAAAAGGAGCCAGCCAGAAGACCACGGAATGATATCTTCAATGCGCTGAGAAAAAAGTCACTGGCAACCTGCAATTCTATACTCAGCAAAAATATATTGCAAAATAAAGATTAAATTCAGTCATTTTCACATAGACAAAAACAGAAAATTTACCACCAATGGACTCTCAGTAAAGGAATTTTAAAGAATATGCTTTAAGCAGATGGAAAATAATCCCAGAGGGAAGGCATGAAGTGCAGGAAGGAATGAAGGACTAAGAAAAGTGGTAACTATATGTGCAAAAATTGCTTTATATCAACTCTGTAGAACAAAGTCATATATAGTCATATGCATAATACCTGGTGCATGTTTATAGAATGGGCGCTCATAAGTGACAGTGATGGATGAGGATGATGATGATGATGATGGTGCATACAACTTGCAGAATGATGATATAGAAAGACTGAGGATTCATATCAGAAAAACTTAGGTTTAGATTATAAAACTTTCATTTATCAGCTGAATGAGTTTGAGAAAGTTACTTCCACTCTCTGAGGGTAGTTTTATAATATGTCAGGTAGGGATAAAAACAGTGCTCATCAGGTTTTTGTGAAAAATAAATTAGATAATGCATATCAAACACAAAGTGTAGGGCTTAGCATGTAGTTGATACTTTGTATTAGGTTGTTCTTGCATTGCTATAAGGAAATGCCTGAGACTTGAGTAATTTACAAAGAAAAGAGGTTTAATTGGCTCATGGTTCTGCAGTGCTTTACAGCAGGGGTCCCCAAACCCATGTGCTGGTCCATGGCCTGTTAGGAACTGGACCACACAGCAGGAAGTGAGCTGAGCTCCCAGTCCTGTCAGATCAGCAGCAGCATTAGACTCTCATAGGAACGCGAACCCTATTGTGAACTGTGCATGCAAGAGATCTAGGTTGTGCACTCCTTATGAGAATCTAATGCCTGATGATCTGTTGCTGTCTCCCATCACTCCAAGATGGGACCATCTAGTTGCAGGAAAACAAGCTCAGGACTCCCTCTGATTCTACATTATGGTGATTATGTAATGATAATAGAAATAAAATGCACAATTAACGTCATGCGCTTGAAACCATCCGTCCCACATCTTATCCATGGAAAAATTGTCTTCTACAAAACTGGTCCCTGGTGCTAAAAAGGTTGGGGACCACTGCTTTACAGGAAGCATGGTGGCATCTGCTTCTGGGGAGGCCTCAGGAAGCTTCCAATCATGACAAGAGGCAAAGGGGGAGCAGGCATTTCACATGGCAGAGCAGGAGCGAGAGAGAGAGAGAGTTGGAGGGGCAGGGTGCCACACACTTTTAAATAACCAGATCTTGTGAGAACTCACTTCATGAAGACAGCATCTCAAGCCATGAGGGATCCGCCCCCATGATCTAAACATCTCCCACCAGGCCCCACCTCCAGCCTTGGGAATTACAATTCAACAGGAGATTTGGGCTGCGACAAATATCCAAACTATATCAGACTTTGACTCTCAACTTGCTCAACAAAATCTGGAAATAGAGGGACAAGTGGTTGAGGAAGGTGGGTAGGGGACTAACTGCTTATGAATGTTAATAACAAAGGCTACCATGCATTGAGCATTGACTATACACTAGATGCTATGCAATGAAATTTATATGCATTTTCTCATTTAATCTTTACAGCATCTTTGTGAAATAGGCAGCAGTGACCTGAAGCAGGTCATTTTAAACAGTTTCCCTCCTCAATATGACAAAATTATTTTCAATATCAGTAATTATCATTATTTTCTTCATTTTTTAGTGCTAAAACAATTTAAAAAATAAATTTAATGTTAAAGATATTTAAATTTAGTAAATTTTTAAATTTATGAAAGGAAATTTGCACTTATCAAACAAAATACTACACCTCTCAGCTTGCAAACTTGAATGATTTCCAGCCACTATAAAATTACCCTCTAAATAAACACTGTAATTGAGTTCATGTATTTTGGGTGCAAATCACTTAACTGGAAGTTCTTTATGTTAACTTCCATGTAAGATACAATATTTAATAAAGGATAAGTAATAAAAAGTGCTAATTTAAAACTTGTGTACATATTAGTAAAATTCAACTGTAATAACAGTAATTATGTAGTACTTAAATCAACAAAAATTTTTTTCCAAGAGAAATATCTTATCACTGGCATTATTTAGAATTGCCAATGCATGATATTAATAAAAAGCAGATCCACTTTTAGTTAGTTTTATTATTGTTTTAAAATTATCTATAGACAACTTCCTGCACACAGTGTACACTACTCTCACAAGCCCACTCTCAGTATGCCGCTGATTGAGATACTTCCTTTGAAAATTTTCATCTTGGTCAGCACTCTCACTTTAGAATTTTGTTTATTATGTGTTGGTGATTCATGCAAAACTATCAACTTAGTATCTACCTTTCTGTCTATCTATCCATCTAAAATGTATGTATACAATTTCGCTCTCTCTCTCTCTGCTGTGGTTTGAATATTTGTCCCCTCCAAAACTAATATTGAGACTTAATCCCCAATGTGACAATATTGAGAGGTGGGGCCTTTAAAAGATGATTGGGTCATGAGGGGCTCTGCTCTCATGAACTGATTTGTCCATTCATGAATTAATGAATGGGTTATCATGGGAATGGGACTGGTGGCTTTATAAAAGAGGAGGAGAGGCTGGGTGCGGTGGCTCATGCCTATAATCTCGGCACTTTTGGAGGCTGAGTTGGGCATATCACTTGGGGCCAGGAGTTCAAAACCAGCCTGGCCAACATAGTGAAACCACATCTCTACTAAAAATACAAAAATTAGCTAGGCATGGTGATATGCACCTGTAGTCCCAGCTATGTGGGAGGCTGAAGCATGAGAATCACTTGAACCCAAGAGACGGAGGTTGCGGTGAGCTGAAATTGCACTGCTGCACTCCAGCCTGGGCTACAGAGCAAGATCCTGTCTCAAAAAAAAAAAAAAGGAGAGGAAGAGGGACCTGATCGCATGCTCAGCCCCTTTCCATGCGATGTCTGTGTCACCTTGGAACTCTGCAGAAAGTCTGCACCAGCAAGAAGGCCCTCACCAGATACAGCCCCTTGTTCTTGGACTTCCCAGCCTCCATAATTGTTAAGAAATAAATTCATTTTCTTTATAAATTATCCAGTTTCAGATGTTCTGTTATAAGCAACAGAAAATGGACTAAGACAAACTGTCTTAAATGTATAATAGACTATTTAATATGTTATAAAAAATTATATATTTTTATAATTTATATTTTATATATAAAAAATTTCCCTTAAAGTGATTTGAAGAGATTTTAATAATTAGTATATACAGAGAGAGTTGTCTTATTAAAAAACGTTATGTGGCATTTTATAGTGCGGATGCACCATAATTTTTAAAGTAATTTAAAAAATCGAAGTGTAACGAACATAGAAAAACATACAAAATCCATACCATACAACTTAATGAGTTTCTTGAAAGCCAGTCCACTTGTGTAACCACCATACATATTAATGAACAGAAAATTATTGGCACCCCAGAAGCTCCCTCATAGCCCCATCTAGTCATTGCTGTCCCTCAAATGTTACCTCTTTCCTGATTTCTATCACCATGACCTATTTTGCTTGTTTTTTTTGTTTGTTTGTTTGAGACAGAGTCTTGCTCTGCCACCCAGAATGAAGTGCAGTACAGTCATGGCTCACTGCAGCCTTGACTTCCCAGGCTCAAGTGATCCTCCCACCTCAGTTGGGACTACAGGCATGCACCACCATGCCGGCTAAGTTTTTTATATTTCATCTCGCCATGTTGCCCAGGCTGGTCTCGAACTCCTGGGCTCAACTGATCCTCTTGCTTTGGCCTCCCAAAGTGCTGGGATTACAGGTGTGAGCCCCTGCACCCAGCCTAGTTTTCTTGTTTTTGAGCTTTGTATAAATGAACAGATAATATGTAGGTATTTGTATCTGGCTTCGTGAACTTTATCCGTGTTGTTGCATGTAGCAGTGGTCACGTTTTCTCACTGATCTATAGCATTCCACTGTATGACCATGCCATAATTTATGTACCCATTCTAATATTGATAGACATCTGAGTTGTTTCCAGTTTGGGACTACAATAAATAACACAGTTATTAACAATCTTAAATATATCTTCTGGTACCAGTATGTTCACATTTCTGCTGAGGAGCAAATTATAGGGGATGCATATATTCAGTTGTAGTCAACATTCTTGCCTTGATCTGAACCTTAGAAGAAAAGCACAGTCTTTCGACATTAAGTATGATGCTAGCTGTGGTTTTCTCTGGATACCCTCTATCAGAATGGGGAAGGTCCCTTCTATTCCTAGTTTGCTGAGTTTTTAATCATGAATAAGTGTTGAATGTTTCAAAACTTTTTCTGCATTTACTGAGATGATCGTATAGTTTGACTCCTTTATTCTGTGAATATAGTGAACTATATTGATTGATTTTTAAATCTGAAACCAACTTTTCATTTCTGGGATAAACCCTATTTGGTTATGATGTAATATCATTTGTATGTATTGCTAGATTCAGTTTGCTGATGTGTATTTACTTATTTATTTTTGAGATGGGATCTTGCTCAGTTGCTAACCTGAAGTACAGCTGCCTCCTGGGTTCAAGTGATCCTTCCACCTCAGCCTCCTGAGTAGCTGGGACTACAGACATGTGTCACCACGCTCAGCTAATTTTTGTGTGTGTGTGTATATATATATATATATATATATATATTTTTTTTTTTTTTTGGTAGAGATGGGATTTCACCATTTTGCTCAGGCTGACCTCAAACTCCTAGGCTCAAGTGATCTGCCCGCCTTGGCCTCCCAAAGTGGCTAATATTTACCTAGGATTTTGTATAGTTTTCTAAGGCATTTGATTTATAGTTTCTTTTTAATGTTATGTCTTTGATTTTGGTATTAAGGCCTCACAAAATGAGTTAGAAAGTTTTTCTTCCTTCTGTATTTCCTGAAAAAATTTGTATAGGACTGGTACTATCTACTCCTTAAATGTTTAATAGAAATCACCAGTGAAGTTGTATTTACCTGGGCATTGTTTTTTTGGGGAAGAGTTTTTAAATTACAAATTCGATTCCTTTAATAGTTATTAGGGCCGGGCATGGTGGCTGATGCCTACAATCCCAGCACTTTGAGCAGCTGAGGCAGGAGGATCACTTGAGCCCAGGAGTTTGAGGCCAGGCTGGGCAACATGGTTAGACCCCGTCTCTACAAAGAACAAACAAACAAAAATTAGCCAGGTGTGGTGGCATGCTCCTGTAGTCCCAGCTACTTGGGAGGCTGAGGTGGGAGGATTGATTGAGTCCAGAAGGTCAAGGCTGCGGTGAGCTGTGATCATGTCACTTTGAGTTAGTTTGGTAATTATGTTATTATGGAATAAATGTTTATGTCTCCTCGTATTAGTCTGTTTCCACATTGCTATAAAGAATACCTGAGACTGGGTAATTTATAAAGAAAGGAGGTTTAATTGACTCACAGTCCTGCATGGGGAGGCTTCAGGAAATTTACATTCATGGCAGAAAGTGGGGGAGAAGCAAGCACATTTTTATATGGCTGCAGGAGAGAGAGAGAGAGAGAGAGAGAGATCGAGAGAGAGAGAGATCGAGAAGGGGGAACTGCCAAGCATTTTTAAGCCGTAAGATCTGGTGAAAACTCATTATCACGAGAACAGCATCAGGGAAACTGCCCCCATGATCCAATCAACTCCCAGTAGGTCCCTCCCTTGACATGTGGGTATTACAAATCGAGATGAGATTTGGGTGGGGACACAGAACCAAACCATATCACCCCCAAATTCATATGTTGAAGTCTTAACCCCAGTGGAGCTTTGGGAGGCAATTAGGTTTAAATAAGATATGAGGGTGGGGTCCTCAGGATGGGATTAGTGTCCTGATATGAAGAGGAAGAGAGACCAGAGTGTGCATGCTCTCTCTCTCACTCTCCAACATATCAGGACACATGGAGAAGTTAGCTGTCTGCAAGCAAGGAAGAGATCTCTTACCAGGAACTGCATCTACTGGCATCTTGATCTTGGAATTCTCATCTTCCAGAACTGTGAGAAATAATGTCTGTTGTTTAAGCCACCCCGTCTATGGTATTTGGATACAGGAGCCTGAGCTAACACGTCTTTCAAAAAGTTTGTGTATTTCACCTAACTTGTTGAATTTATTGGCATAAAGTTATTTATAGTATTTTGATAGGCATTTTATGTCTATTTTTGTGAGGAATATTGATGCATGGAGTCAGATTATAAAGGCTCATGGGAGTTGATGTGAATATCCCTTTCTAACTCTGCACTCAGTGACGTCACATTGATAGTTTGAAAGCAGCCATGATGGGAGCATTTGCAACAGGGAAATTGGCAAACACTACAAATCAAATCTTTTTCTCCTGCCACAGAGAACTGGCTTACCAGCACAACACTGCTTGTTTTTCTGTTTTGTTTTTTAACATCTGTAGGATCTGTATTTGTGTCCCCGCTTTCCTTCTTGAAATAGGTAATTTTTTCTTTACTACTTTAGCTAGAGGTTTAGCAATTTTATTGATTCTTTTCAAAGAACAAGCTTTTAGTTTTACTTATTTTCTCTATTGTTCATCTGATTTTTAAATTTCATTGATTTCTGTTCTTTATAATTTAAATTTTCTTCTGCTGACTTTTAATATCTTCTTTTTAAAAAAGGTTTCTTAATGTAGAAGCTTACAGCATAGATTGTAGGCCTTTCTTCTTTTATACTATATGCTTTTCAAACTGTAACTTTTTCTCTCAGCACCATTGTATCTGTATCTCACACCTGTATCTGTTTCTCACACCTTTTCTTATGTTGTGTTTGGGCTATTAATCAGTTAAAAATATTTTCCATTTTGATGTAATTTCTATTTTTACCCATAGGTTGTTTGATTTCCAAATACTTGGGGCTTTTCTAGCATCTCATTGTTATTGAAAACTAATTTAATTTCATAATTTCAACTTAGTCAGAAAATACACTCTGTGAGATTTCAGTCTTTTGAAAATTATCGAGATTTATTTTAAGGTCCAGTGTAGGATCTATCTTGGAGACCATTTCATATACACTTAAACAGAACATGTACTCTGTAGATATTGGGTATACTATGTTATAGATATCAATTAGTTAATGCGCTTCTTAGTATTGTTATAGCTTCTTAATCCTTATCAATTTTTTTCCTGGTCATTCTATCAATGATTTTAGAAATCTGTCTTAAAATTTCTAACCGTGATTTTTGATTTGCCTCTTCTTCCCTTTAGTTCCATCAGTTTTTGCTTCCTGTATTTTGAAGTTTTTTAAAAAAATTTTAACTTCTAAATTTCAACTTTTATTTTAGGCTTAGGGGTACATGTGCAGGTTTGTTACATAGATATTTTGATGCTGAGGTTTGGGGTATGAATGATCCCATTGCCCAGTTAGTGAGCATAGTACTGATAGGTAGTTTTGAAGCTCTTTTCTTAAGTATGCATATGTTTATAATTTTTACATCTTCCTGCCCTATTATTTTATCATAATAAGATGTCCTTTTTCTCTTTAGTAGTACTTCTTATTTGAAGTTTATTTTGTCCAACATTAATACAACTGCCCCACCCTTCTTATGCTCATTGTTTACATAATGCATCTTTTGACACCATTGTACTTTCAAACTATTCATGTCATTGTATTTAAAGTGTAACTCTTGTAACCAGTATTTAGCTGGGTTTTGTATTTTTATCTAGTTTTACAGTCTTTGCCTTTTGATTTTAATGTGTGGTACATTTATAGTTAGCCTAATTATCAGTTTGTTAAGATTTATGTCTGTCATTTTGGTATCTGTTTTCTATACATTTCCTCTTTTTCAAATATTCTTCTGTTTGTCTTCTTCTGTGTTAATTATATTTTTGGTGTTTTATTTATCCTTTATTGGCTTTATAGCTATATATTAACATTTTTAATGATTGTTTCAAAGATTACAATAAGTATCTTTGACTTATCACAGTCTTCAAGTTTGTATTGAACTACTTCAGATAAAATGTAGGAACTTTCCAATAATGGTTTTATTTAAAGCTATCATAGCATATATTACATCTATATTCATTATAAACCCACAATACAATATTTTTAATGTTGCTTTAAACAATCATATGCCTTTCAAAGACATTAAGAGAAGAAAAAATATATATCCATAACATTTATCCACATATTTTGTGTTTTGGTATACTTTATTCTTTCCTATAAATTCAAATTACCATCTGGTATTGTTTCCCTTCAGCCAGCCTTTTAGCATTTCTTGCAATGTAGGACTAATTATCTCATGTTTTTTCTCTTGTGGGGCTTGCATTTTAAAAGGATTATTTTGCTGGATATGGAATTTTTTGTCGGCAGTTTTATTTTTCTTTGAGTACTTTAAACACGTAATTTAAATACATCCTGGTCTTCACTGTTTCTGATGAGAAGTCAGTGGTTAATTTTATTCTGTTTTCTCACATTTTTCTTGCCTACTTTCAAGAATTTATCTCTATCTTGTTTTCAGTCTTTTGACTATGGGGTATCAAAGTAGCATTTTCTTTGTATTAATCCTGCTTAGGATTTGTTTAGCTTTTTGGTCTATAACTTAATATTTTTCATCAAATATGGGAACTTTTTGGTCATTATTTATTCAAGCATTTTTTAGTTCCAGTCTGTCTCCTCTCTCTGCTTTATTCTTGAACTCCAATTACATCTATGTTGGACTTCTTGATATTTTCTCAAAGTTTTCTGATGTTCATTTTCCTTCAATCAGTTTTCTCTTCCTTAGATTGAATGATTTTTATTAATTTATCTTCAAGTTCACTGACATTTTTCCTCTTTCTATGTCCAATCTGTTTTTAAGCATACCTAGTAAATGCTTCATTTTCCATTTCAAATGGAAAATTAAAAATTATGTACTAGATTTTCTAAAGTTTCATTTTCTCTGTTAAAATTTTCTATTTGTTCACTCATTAAGACAATATTTTCATTTAATCTATCAAAGCACCACATTTTTCTTTATTTTTTCTTCTTTTTCCTCTTCCTCCTCCTCTTTTTCTTCTTCTTCTTTTTTTAAGAGACAGAGTTTCACTCTGTTGCCTAGGCTGGAGTGCGGTGGTGTGATCATAACTCACTATAACCTTGAACTCCTGGACTCAAGTGATCATTTTGCCTCAGCCTTCTGAATAGCTAAGACTACAGGTATATGCCACCATGCCTGGCTAATTTTTAAATTTTTTGTATAGACAGGGTCTCACTATGTTGCCCAGGCTGATCTTGAACTTCTGGCCTCAAGTGATCCTCCTACCTTGGCCTCCCAAAGTGCTGAGATTACATGTGTGAGCCATCATGCCTGGCCCTATTTTTCTGAAATATTTTTAATAGCTGCTTTGAAGTCTTTGTTTACTAATCCAATATCTGCGCCATTTGGAGTCAGTTTCTGTTGACTGCCGTCTCCCTTGAGTATGTGGCACATTTTCTTATTTATTTGCATTTCTGGAATTTTGATGCTGTTGCAAACTAGATACTGAGTACAGTATATTGTAGTGACTCTAGATTCTGTTATGTTCTTCTAAGGATTGTTGATTTTTTCTTCTAGAAGGTTGTTAGTTTGCTGAGACTCAATCTTTAAACGTCATCTTTTCTGTCCTGTTTTTTCAGGTTCCAGCTGCTGTATTTTTGGCTTGGCTTGCTGGGGTCTCCTTGCAACAGCATAGTTTGGTGGTCAGCCAAGAGTTTGGATAGAGTTTATATCCACATCTTGGCATCTACCCTTGTTGTGACTTCCTTGCTCCTGTGGTTCCTCTCTTAAATTCCTGCTGCTCTGCCAGTCTTGAGCTCTGACCTCTAATACCTCAAGTCAGTAAGGATTCAACCTTCTGCTACCTTGAGCTCTTCATATTGGGGAATGCCCTTAGTAAAAAAAAAAAAATAAAATGCAGCAAACTTACAAATCTCTCTCAGTGATTTCTGCTTCTTTTTCCCTGGACTCCCTGTGTTCTCCTTTATGCATGTGCAAATGAGCAGAGTTTATACGCAGATTTTTGAGTCTTGTTCCTTCTATTGCTCTTGTTCTTCCAGGAATGCCCCCCTAAACTTCCAGCTACTCTGCTAGCCCTGAACTATCTCCTCTACATCTTCAAGCCTGTAAAAATGAGGTTTTCAGCCACAAGATTTGTGAGGATGGAGATTACTCTCAGTCACCTCAAGGAAAAAAACACAAATTCAAAATTCTTTTCCAATGGCCACCTTGTGACAAATCCTTTTTGGTTTCTGCCTTCTTTTGATTGTGTCTTCAAATACCTTTTATTTTCATAAATTTTGTCCAGATTTTATAGTTGTTATGTTTGAGAGTATTTGCTGACCAATTATTCCATTATCATAAGCCCAAAGTCTAAATGGTATCATTTTCAAAATTTCATTTTCTAAACATTTGCCGCTGTTATATACAAATGAGAATGACATTTTAATACTGATTTAGTGTCCAGCAATCTAGTTAGTGTTGCTAACTTCATTTATTAATTCTAACAGTTTGTGGATTGTTTTGGATAATTTTACATAAGCTATTATGTTGTTTGAGAAAACGGCAGTTTCATTTACTCTTTCCCAATTCTTATACATTTTATTTATTTTTATTGCACTGCCTAGGACCTTCAGAACAATGTTTATATAAATGATGGTATTGGGAATCCTTGTCTTCTTTTCTTAATCAAGGAGAAAGCATAAGGTGATAATGACTGTAGGTTTTTAAAACAGAATTTTTTTTTTTTCAGACAGGGTCTCACTCTTTTTGCCCAGGCTGGAGTTCAGTGGTGTATTAACGGCTCACTGCAACCTCCACCTCCCAGGTTCAAGCAATCCTCCCACCTTAGCCTCCGAAGTAGCAGAGACTGTGCACCACCTCACTCAGCTAATTTTTAAAATTTTTTGTAGAGTCAGAATCTCACTATATTGCCCAGGCTAGTCTTGAACTCCTGGATTCAAACAATCTTTCTCCCAAAGTGTGGGATTACAGGTGTGAGCCACTGTGCCTGGCCTAAAATAAATATTATTTACAGGAGTCTGGAAGTTCATTTCTATTTAGTATTTGCTTAGAGTTTTTTTTTTTTTTTTTTTTTTTTTTGAGACGGAGTCTTGCTCTGTCACCCAGGCTGGAGTGCAGTGGCATGATCATGGCTCACTGCAATCTCCACCTCCCAGGTTTAAACGATTATCCTGCCTTAGCCTCCCGAGTAGCTGGGATTACAGGCACCCGCCACCACACCTGGCTACTTTTTGTATTTTTAGTAGAGATGGGGTTTCACTATGTTGGCCAGGCTAGTCTCAAACTCCTGACCTCAGGTGATCTTCCCTGAGGCCTCCCAAAGTGCTGGGATTACAGGCGTGAGTCAGCTAGGATGTTGAATTATACCAAATGTTTCTTCCGTATCTGTTGAGGCGATAATATGAGTTTTCTGCATCTTCTGAGAATGCAGGGAGTTAAACTGATTTTTTGAAACATTAATAAATCAGGCTTGCATTCCTGAAATTAATGAAATGTGGTCAAAATGTATTATCCTTTTTAAAAAGATCACTGGATTCAATTTGCTTCGAATTTTAGCATCTAAGTTTGAGAGAGAGAGATCTGTAATTTGTCATTCTTGCAACGTGTTTATCAGGATTTTGACATCAAGGTTGTACTGGTATCATAAAATTAGTAGAAAGCATTTCTTTTTTTATTCTCTAGAAGGTTGTATAACATTGGCATTACTTCTTCCATAGATGTTTGAGTGAATTCACCAGGGAAACTGACTGTGCTTTGGATATTTCTTTTTGGGAAGATGTTAAATTACAAAATAATTTTAAAATATTTGTATGTTAGATTTTGTATGTCTTCGTGCATCCGTTTTGAAAAGTTGTGTTTTCTAGGACTTTGTATATGTTGTCAAAACGTCTGAATGTTTTGGAAAGTAGTTGTTCATAATGTGCCCATAGGGACTGTAGTGATGTCCACGTTTCATTTCTAATATTGGCATTTTTTTTCTCTCTTTTTATCTTGGTTGGTTTTTCTGGATATTTATCAATTTAATCATCTTTTCTCAAGGAGTGATTTCTGCCTTTGCTAATTTTCTCTATTCTGTGTTTATTTTCTGTTCTCTTCATTTATTTCTGCTGTCTTCATTACATTTCAGTCTTTCCTCTTTTGTAATATCTGCCTTTTTTTTTTTTTTTTTTTTTTTGAGACAGTCTTGCCCTGTCACCAAGGCTGGAGTGCAGTGGTATGATCTTGGCTCACTGCAACCCCCACCTCCCGGGTTCAAACGATTCTAGTGCCTCAGCCTCCCTAGTGGCTGGGATTACAAGCACGTGCCACCACGCCCGGCTAATTTTTGTATTTTTTGTAGAGATGCGATTTCACCATGTTGGCCAGGCTGGTCTCGAATTCCTGACCTCAAGTGATCTGCCCATCTTGGCCTCCCAAAGTGCTGGGATTATGGGTGTGAGCCACCACACCCAGCCAATATCTGCTTTTAAGGTTATGTGTTTTCCACTAATCTCAGCTTTAGCTCCAGATTATATTTTAATACGTTGTATTTTAGTCTCATTTCATTCAAAGTATTTTGTAACTTTTATTTTGACTTATTCTTTGACCAATTGGTTATTTAGAAGTGTTTTAGTTCTTTTCCAAACATTTGGAAACTGTCTCTTTTGATTTTCTTTTTGTTATTGATTTCTGGCTTTAATACCACTATGATCTCACAACAAACTCTGAATGATTTCAATCTTTTGAAATTTGTTGAGAATCACTATATGGTCCAGCCCATGATCCCAATTCTTTCAAAAAAAGATTTTTAAAATTTACTTCTTCTGGATTTTTTAGTTGTTCTTAACAGGTATTTTGGTCTTCTATAAGCTACTCTGTCATAGCTGACAGTACAAGTTCCACCGCATTAGAATTTCATTAATCACTCCTCCATTGGGAAGCATGAAGTTCATTTTTGGTTTTGTGATATTGGAAAGTGCTACGATGGACATCCTTGTAGCTTCTTCTTGTGTACTCCTGTAGCCATGCCAGAGCATTAGAAGAGCAGAGCTGAGTGGTTGAGGGCATGAACTCTGAGCAAGATTCCTGGGTTCAAATCTGATCTTTCATCTTGTGAAAAATACAGATTCCTGGGCTTCACTCCAGATCAAATGAATCTATTTCCCAGGTGAGCTTCATGATTCTACGAGTCAGAAAACCATGCTGTAGAATAAGAGACAGGAATGATAACGATACACTGGCCCTAGATGTCAAAGAATTACAGATGGTTACACGTTTTCTGTGAGGGAGTGGGGAGAGGAAGAGGAGGGATAAGGCATTTCTCTCTGCTGCCTTCGTTCCCTGGAGTCCCTTTGCCTCTTCCCAAGTTAT
This sequence comes from Nomascus leucogenys, assembly GCF_006542625.1. Lineage (NCBI taxonomy): Eukaryota > Metazoa > Chordata > Mammalia > Primates > Hylobatidae > Nomascus > Nomascus leucogenys. The sequence continues at coordinate 6,566,521 of NC_044402.1, forward strand.
TCCTAAACTTGTGTTAAAAACCAGGCATTTTTGGATCTTTCTTTGCCCTCCAGTCTTGCCTAGCAAAAGAGGCACTGAGTATATGCAGCGATAATACTTGGGGAGCTTTGACTCATAACCCTGGCATTGTGACGCGCTTCGAGTGGGTCCTACTGGCTGCTGAAGAATTGTCTCCTCTCAGCCCTGAGGGCTAAGGAGAACTGCATCTCAGGCATATTTCTCTTGGGGCCATGCCAAAAACAGTGCCACTCCTGTTGGGGGTGGGAACAGACTCATGAAAACCAGGTTGGGTTCACAGCACAACAAAATAAGTTCCAGGGTTAGGCTGTGAGGATGCTCTCTTGTGGTACCTCCATTAAGGCTGACTTTCAAATATTCATCTTGAGGCCATCAGAATTGCGCCTCATCTAAGAGATGTCTTTGGCAAGAGAGGACCCCATCTTTCAGGCTCGACTTGAGATTGTTTCCCCATGAATTCACTCATTCATTCAACAAATATACTTCAGGCACAACTCTGTGCAAATCATTTATTTAACAAATACTGTTAAAATTCTGTGGCAATTATTGTTCCAGTGGCTGGGTACAGCAAATGAACAACGTAGATACAACTTTCTGCCTTTTTGGAGTTTATATTCTGGTGGGTGATGACAGGCTACAAAAGTTAGCTGGGCATTGTGGCGGGAGCCTGTAATCCCAGCTACTCAAGAGGCTGAGGCAAGAGAATTGCATGAACCCGGGAGGCGGAGGTTGCAGTGAGCTGAGATCTCGCCACTGCACTCTAGCCTTAGCGAAAGAGCGAGACTCCATCTCAAAAACAAACAAACAAACAAAAAACAAACAAAAAACCTTAAAATAAAATGCATGATGTTGATATGGCAATAACTGCTACAGAGAAAACACAAGCGGGAGGTAGGAAGTGCCAGGAATGGGATTTCAGTTTTCTCTATTGATTGATTCCTTTTTAGGTATAATTTCAGACTTACAGAAAAGTTGCAAGAATAGCCCAAAGAATTCCTGATTGTCCTTTACCCACACTCCCAGTCTCATGCTGCTAATGAAGACGTACCTGAAACTGGGTAATATATAAAGGAAAGAGGTTTGATTCACAGTTCCACATGGCTGGGGAGGCCACACAATCGTGGTGGAAGGCAAAAGGCTTACACGGCGGCAGGCAAGAGGGCACGTGTAGTGGAGCTCCTTTTTATAAAAACCATCAGATCGGCCTGGTGCGGTGGCTCAAGCCTGTAATTCCAGCACTTTGGGAGGCCAAGACAGGCGGATCATGAGGTCAGGAGATCGAGAACATCCTGGCTAACACGGTGAAAACCCATCTCCACTAAAAATACAAAAAATTAGCCGGGTGCGGGGGCAGGCGCCTGTAGTCCCAGCTACTCGGGAGGCTGAGGGAGGAGAATGGCGTGAACTCGGGAGACGGAGCTTGCAGTGAGCCCAGATCAAGCCACTGCACTCCAGCCTGGGCGACAGAGTGAGACTCCGTTTCAAAACAAAAACAAAAACCAAAAAAAACCCCAAAAAACATCAGATCTTGTGAGACTTACTCACTCTCACGAGAACGGCACTCTCACGAGAACGGCACTCTCACGAGAACAGCATGGGAAGAACCTGACCCCATGATTCAGTTACCTCCCACCGGGTCCCTCCCACAACATGTGGAGGTTACTACAATTCAAGGTAAGATTTGGGTGGGGACACAGAACCAAACCATATCACTCCCCAAATGCGAATATTTTACTACATATGCTTTCTCTCTCTCTCTCTCTCCCTCCCTCTCCTGAACTATCTGAGAGTAAGACGCCTCTATTTCAGTGTGTGTATATCCTAAAAGCAAGGATTTATCTTGCATAACCACAGTGCAATGATCATAATCAGGAAATTAACATTGGTACAAAACTGTAGCCTAAACTATTCCTCATTTAAGTTTCACCAGTTGTTCCAATAATATCCTTTATGCTGAAAGAAAGCCCGAGGTCATCTGTTGCTCTCATTTGTCATGCCTCTTTAGTTTCATATTTTATGACACAGACACTTTTGAAGAGCATGGTCCAGTTATTTTGTAGAATGGGTGTCTTTTCTTTTTTTTTTTTGAGATGGAGTCTCACTCTGTTGCCCAGGCTGGAGTGGCACAATCTCAGCTCACTGCAACCTCTACCTCCCGGGTTCAAGCGATTCTCGTGCCTCAGCCTCATGTGTAGTTGGGATTACAGGTGTGTGCTACCAGAGTGGGGTAATTTTCATATTTTTAGTAGAGACAGGGTTTCACTATGTTGGCCAGGCTGATGTTGAACTCCTGGCCTCAAGTGATCCACCAGCCTTGGCCTCCCTAAGTGCTGGGATTACAGGTGTGAGCACCGTGCCTGGCCTGGAATCCAAGGATGGGTTTCCTGATGGTTTCTTATATGTAGATTCAGGTAAGGCCCTTTGGCCGGAGCACCATGCGGTGATGCTGTGTTCTCAGTGTATCCTATCAGGAAGCACGTGTGGCCCATTAGTCCCATGGCTGGTGACATAACTTCAATCACTTGGTTAAGATGGCATCTGTCAGGCCTCTCTAGTGTAGACACTATTTTATCCTTTGTAATTGAAAAGTAAGATGTGAGGCTATACTTTGAGACTGTGTAAATATCTTGTTAATACTCAAAGTCTTATCTCCTAGTTTTAGCATCTATTAATGACTCTTGCCTGAATCAATTATTATAATTATTATTATGGTTGCCAAATGGTGATTTTCTAATTTTATCATTTGTTCTATTTTTATTAGTTGGCTTTCTACTAGAAGAAATAATTTTTCTTCCTATTTCTTCATCTATTTATATCAGTATGATTCATAGATTCTTATTTTATACTATAGGTTATCATTTACTGCCATTGTTTATTTTGACACTCAAAGTGTCCCAGATTTGGCCAGTGGAAGCCTCTTTAGTCTGGCTCTTGTGCCTTTTTGACATACCTCTATTTTTTTTTTTTTTTTTTGGAGCACTTCTTTACGTTTTGCTACAAGATGTTCTAAGCTCATCTTGTACATTCCTTGCTCCAGCCCTGGAAACAGTCATCAGTTCCTTTGTGTGGAAAATGACATTTATAAACCAAGATCTTGTCTATACATATGCTCATTGCTATGAGGCCCTCTTAGCAGACAGAACTGGGAAGTTTTACACACACACATACATCCCATATCCACACATATCTGTATGTGTGTATCTATCGATCAATCTATAATTTACCTATGTATGTATCTATGTATCTATCAACCTGTCATCTATCTATATATCTATGTATCTATCATCGGTCTATCAACATATATTTATCACCTATTTATTTATCTGTCAGCTATATATCTGTTATCTATCTATCTATCTATCTATCTATCTATCTATCTATCGAAACCTATAAGTTCACACCAATATCTCCAATTCCAAACAACACCTCATGGTACCTATTATCTTTCTCCTTTTGCATCTTTGTAAATCCCTTCTCAATAGTGAAAAGACTGGCTTCCATGATCAACAACATAGGCACATATTTGTTCAGTGATAGAATGTACAGAGTATCCGAATTGCTAACCCATTCCTCTGCAAAAAGGAAGCCTACTAATGAGAGTTCAAGATTTGTTTAGGGTCTTTCTGTCTAGTGTCTGAGGGCATATAATCCAAGTACCGTGTTCAAAAGTGACTCAGTTCTCCCCCGCAGCAGTTATGCTATTTATTTGAAATATAGCTCTGTAGTCTGTTGGTATTCTAATTCAGGTCCTCTAGTCTCTCCTGGTTGATTTCATTTTCTTTTCTTTGAGCATGTGACACATAAACATGGTCAGGATTATATAAAATATAATCAGAGAGTGTTCTGTGTTATGACCCCATCATCTTGAACATTTCACCCCCTTCTCACCCAAGCCTTCTATGTGACTGCTATGGCCTGAATTATGTCCTGCTCAAATTCATATGTTGAATCCTTAACCCCCAATACCTGTTCATGATGTATTATCCTTTTAATGCATTGCAGTATTCAACTTTCCAATATTTTGTTTAAGATTGCTGCATCTATGCTCATGAGGGATTAAGGTCTGCAACTTTCTTTTTTTTTTTTTTTTTGAGACAGAATCTTGCTCTGTCACCCAGGCTAGAGGGCAGTGGGACGATTTCGGCTCACTGCAGCTTCCATCTCCTGGGTTCAACCAATTCTCCCACCTCGGCCTCCCAAGTAGCTGGGATTACAGGCGCCCACCACCATGCCTGGCTAATTTTCATAGAGACGGGGTTTCACCATATTGGCCAGGCTGGTCTTGAACTCCTGGCCTCAGGTGATCCACCTGCCTCTTGTAATGTCCATGTCAGAGTTCAGTTTTGGGGTTCTGTGTCCTCATGAGTTGGGATGTGTTTTTTCTTCCTCTGTTTTCTGGAAGAGTTGGTGTAAAATGGGTATTTCTTCCTTAAGTATTTGGAAAAATTTACCAATGAAGTCATCTGGACCTAATTTTTTTTTGGTGGGGGTTGGGGAGAAGCAGAGAAAGAGGAAGGAGGGGAAGAAGGTTTTAAATTGCAGATTCAATCTTAGACGTGACTCTGAAAATTTTCTGTTTCTTCTGATGGTAGTTTTTTATTTGTTTGTGTATTTTGAGCGTCTCACTCTGTCACCTGGGTTGGAGTGCAGTGGTGCAGTCGAGCCTCCTGGGCTCAAGTGATCCTCCTTGGGAGCCTCAGCCTCCCAAGTAGCTGAGACTACAGGTCCACACCACCACGCTTGGCTAATTTTGTAGAGATGGGGTCTTGATATGTTGCCCAGGCTGGTCTTGAACTCCTGGCTTCAAGGGATCCTCCCAACTCAGCCTCCTAAAGTGCTGGGATTATAGGTGTGAGCTACTGTGCCTTATGTCAGTTTTGATAATTGGTATTTTTCAAGGAATTGGTTCATTTTATCCAAGTTGTCAGTGTTTCAGTGATAAATCAGCTGGTCCAGGAAGGTCTCCTTGAGAAGGCAATATATGAACAGAGACCTAAAGGAGGAGGGGAAGCAGGCCATGACCTGGGGAACATATTGCAGGGAGAAGAAATAGAAGATGCAAAGACCCTGAGACATGTACCTGCCTGCAAGTTGCAGAATAATCCGCAGGCCAGCGGAGTGGTGTTCCGGAGGGAGAGAATGGTGGGGTTAAGGTCAGAGAGGCCAAGGAGGCTGGGACCTAGGACCCTCTGGGCTATCACAGGGTCTCTGGTTTTTACTCTGAGTAACAGAAAGTTTTCATCAGAGCAGTATTATGATCTGGCTTATGCTTCAAAATATCAGACTGACTGTTGAGAGTAGCCTGGAGGAAGAAACAGAAAGACCAGACAGGAGGCTCTTGGCCTGGGGAGGTGGCAGTGGGGTTAGTGAGACCTGGCCATGTTCTGCAAAGACTTTAAAGGCAGAACCCATACAGTGCGATGAGGGGTTGGATGTTGGGTGTGGGAGAAAGAGAGAGGTCAGGGCTGACTCAGGGTTTTAGCCTGAGCAGTGACCATCTTCTGAATTAGAGAATACTGTGGGCAGAGCAGATTTGGGGAGTGGAGCTCTGAAGTCAGTCTTGGAGAGGTTAATAGTGAGAGGCCTGTCAGGCACTCACTGTTAGTGCGTTAGTCCACTGTTAGTGAGGAAGTCCATCGGGTGGCTGGATACATGGAAGCATTGTTCGGGGCTGGGGACACATTGGCATGTAGATGGCATTTGAAGCCACATGAGAGGTTGGTATCGCCAAGGGAGCGAGTGTAAGTTGAGAAGAGGTCCGAGGGATGAGCTCTGGGGCAGAACTATGCCCAGAGGTTGAGAGATGAGGGAGAACCAGAAAAGAGATTTCTGGCCGGTGAGATGGGGAAAAACCAGGGGCACGTGGCTACCTCAAAGCCCAGCGGGGAGGAGGAATGCCCTGCCATGGCACAGGCAACCGACGGGCCTGGGGTGATGAGGACTGCGTGGTGACATTGCAGTTAGCAATAGAGAGGCCAGTGGTGACTTTGGCAAGGGCCCTTGGGTGGCTCCTGAGAGCCAAGGCGGATGGGGTGGCTTCCACAGGGACTGGGAAGACAGAGACCCAACGGAGTGAGCATAGACAGCCCTGTCACAAATGTGCTCTTCTTGGAGAAATAGGGTGGTACCTGGGGGAGTTATGGAGGAATTACAGCGTGTCTCGATTACAGCTGGTAAAACGAGAGCTGTTTACATGTCAAGTCCTGGGGTACTGTGGGGTCCCAGAGGTGGAGAAGCACCGTTCCTGCACCCACCGAGTTCAGTAGCAGCTTGGGGCCTGCAGGGTTACAGCCCAGGGACTGAGGTGCTGTGATGGATGAGGCCCAGAGCCTGGTTGGAGCCTGCAGAGGGAAGCCTTCCTGGAGGAAGTGATGTCTGGCTGAGCCTTGAAAGGGAGGTGAAGAGACCTCCTCCCCCAGGAAGCCTTCCTTGGTGTATTTGCACAACACCCCTCATCTTTGTCTCCATAGAACTCGCTGCGTTCTACTTGGTATTGGCTATCTATGGGGATTGCATTCACACAGGTGAAGCGCCTTTCACGCCCAGATGCTGAGCTTGGTACTTTCACCTGAGCTTTCTCAGTTCCTCCTTGGAACTGCGTTGTGAGGGAGGTCCCGCTAGGATTCCATCTCACAGAGCAGGAAACTGAGGCTTTCGGGGGTTGAAGGGCCTTGCCCGAGGTCACACTGCCAGGAAGCAGCTGAGCTCGATTTGAATTCTTTCTGATCCCTATCCAGCGGCCTTAGCACATAGCAGGGGCTCAGGAAATGTTTTTTGACTCGACACTAACAGGGAGGTTTGATCTTGCAGAGGCCAGAGGAGGAGAAGGTCTCCTGGCTGACTCCACAGACACAGCTCAGAGGGGAACCCCCTTCGCTCATCCTCGGGACCTGCTTCAAGGGAGCTATGTGGCTTACACCCGGTCCCTGGGCTTCGGCGTGAGCTCGGGAGCCCTAGCTTTGCTCCAGAATAAAGGAGGCTGGAGGTAGAGGGGAAGGCCCCATCGAAGCCCTTCTGCCTCCTGGGCCTGGGAGTCAGGGCATCAGGGCCCACCCCATGGCTCAGGCACTACCCCGGGCCTGTGCCTCCCCCGCCTCCCCCTGGCCTCAGACTCCCTCCTAAGGTAGGTGGACTGCATTATCTCTTGGTTCCTTCCAGCTTAAAAATTCTATGTTCTAAATCCATCCATCAAACCCTATTTTGAGGGCTTTGAAGTGAAGCCTGGGTGTTTTTACCTTATCCCACACACCTACCTCACACCTTCCAAAGTTCCAACATCTCCTTTGATTGGCATGTCAAGTGGACACATTTCTGGACCGGAGGGGCCCTGACTGTGGGCTTCTGTTTCCAATGAGCTAGCTGCTCGCTTCCAAATCCTGCAGGTTTGTTTGCTCCTGAGGGCACATTGCACAACGAGGAATAAAGTCTCCTAGATTATTGCCTCTGTATTACCTTGAAAGCCCCATGCTTCTTCAGAGTGATGGGAGCAAGCACAGTGAGTGATGGATAAAGGAATAGTGCCAGCAGTGAACTTCAGAGGATGGAGGGAAAAACCTCAGTCATCTCAGAATAAGATCGGGCGTATGTTATGTAACAAATCCAGGTGTGTGGGTACTTCCGTTGACCCATGGTCCTGATTCCTAAATTGACTGGTGAAGAGATTTCTAGTGAAGGCCCCTTCAGTCAACAAGGAGTAACTGTGCATACCCTCTTCCTGGACATGGCGCCAATGGGCACTGCCAACCACACTCGGATGCTGTTCTGCATTTCCCGGCTTCTCTGGAGGTTGGGTTGGGTCATGTGACTGGCTCTGGCCAATGGGCTGTGAGTAGAGGTGATGAGTGTCACTTCTGGGCTGAGGCAGTTAAGAGCCAGTGGGACTCCTCCGTCTCCCTCTTCCCCTGCCATGGAGGTCCCGGAGGCCATGAGGGGTGGCTAGAGGGATAGAAGGACCACCAACAGCCTATGGCAAAAGAGGACATGTGAACCTTTCTTGTGTAAACTTCTTTTTTTCTTCGAATTTATTATTATTATTATTATTATACTTTAAGTTCTAGGGTACATGTGCACAACGTGCAGGTTTGTTACATATGTATACATGCGCCATATTGGTGTGCTGCACCCATTAACTCGTCATTTACATTAGGTATGTCTCCTAATGCTATCCCTCCCCCCTCCCCCCACCCCATGACAGGCCCCGGTGTGTGATGTTCCCCTTCCTGTGTCCAAGTGTTCTCGTTGTTCAATTCCCACCTATGAGTGAGAACATGTGGTGTTTGGTTTTTTTGTCCTTGCGATAGTTTGCTGAGAATGATGGTTTCCAGCTTCATCCATGTCCCTACAAAAGACCTGAACTCATCCTTTTTCATGGCTGCATAATATTCCATGGTGTATATGTGCCACATTTTCTTAATCCAGTCTATCATTGATGGACATTTAGGTTGGTTCCAAGTCTTTGCTATTGTGAATAGTTCCGCAATAAACATACATGTGCATGTGTCTTTATAGCAGCATGATTTGTAACCCTTTGGGTATATACCCAGTAATGGGATGGCTGGGTCAAATGGTATTTCTAGTTCTAGATCCCTGAGGAATCGCCACACTGTCTTCCACAATGGTTGAACTAGTTTACAGTCCCACCAACAGTGTAAAAGTGTTCCTAGTTCTTCACAGCCTCTCCAGCACCTGTTGTTTCCTGATTTTTTTAATGATGGCCATTCTAACTGGTGTGAGATGGTGTCTCATTGTGGTTTTGATTTGCATTTCTCTGATGGCCAGTGATGATGAGCGTTTCTTCCTGTGTCTGTTGGCTGCATAAATGTCTTCTTTTGAGAAGTGTCTGTTCATATCCTTCGCCCACTTGTTGATGGGGTTGTTTGTTTTTTTCTTGTAAATTTGTTTGAGTTATTTGTAGATTCTGGATATTAGCCCTTTGTCAGATGAGTAGATTGCAAAAATTTTCTCCCATTCTGTAGGTCGCCTGTTCACTGTGATGGTAGTTTCTTTTGCTGTGCAGAAGCTCTTTAGTTTAATGAGATCCCCTTTGTCAATTTTGGCTTTTGTTGCCATTGCTTTTGGTGTTTTAGACATGAAGTCCTCTTAGATAAAGAGATCAAGTTGTGTAGCAGCACAGCCTGGGTTACCCCAGGTAGACACAACAGGACCCGTGTCATTGGAAAACCCGACTTTGAACCCTGTGTCTGCTGCTAGTGCCTGTGCAGTCTTGAGCTAGTCGCATAGCTTGGCTTCCCTCCGGTAAAATGAGACGGATGTCTAACCCGGGGGGGTGTGGTGTGTAGGAAGAGTGGATGTCAAATGTCCAGCTGCTGCCTGGCGCATAAGAGGGGCACAGCCTGGGTCTGAGTCAGCTCTCTGTGAGCCCTGCCCCGTGACTTCACTCCTGCTGAAGGCTCAGTCACCTGGGGGAGACCGTTCCATAAACAGCGAGGTCGCATCCACCCCGCCATACGTGCCTTTGGTCAAAGTTGCAGAAGCCTGTGGTTGGGTGTGAACCCAGCACTTTGCAGAAGTGTGAATTCTTAATTTACCTCCCCCACAGCCACACACACGGGAGCGAAGGCAGCAGAGCCAGGCAGGAACCCGTCCTGCCCCAGGCCTGAGCTTTCTTCAGAGGCTCATGGGGCAGAAAGGTAAAGCGGTTTCTTCCTCATCTTCCATGTGCAGGAGCAGGGGCGGATCTATGTGCCTAGATAATTTCATTTTGTGGGGCGCTGGGGGGAGGAGTGAAAACGGGGCTTCTTCACTCTATTATGTCCAGGAGGGTTTTCAGTAAGCACCAGAGACATGTGTCTTTTATGTAATTCCATTTTCCTGTGTGGTAATTTACTACTACTAGTTAGTTAATAGTTTCTCTTGTTTTTAATTCTTTATTTGTTAAACACAAAAATGAAAATGAAACCCAGCTACACACCGAGCTAACACTTCAGTGGCTGAAGAGTTTCACAGGGGTGCAGTCTTATTTTAGGGTCAACTTTGTATGTGGTTACTTGGAGGGTGTGATTTGAGGCCACTACAAATATCCAGCCCTTAATGTTTCCTCCACTGAAGCATTATTTTCCCCTAAACCCTGACTTTGTAACTGGAGCTTGAACTATGTGCAAAGTCCCAAGCTAGGACAAGAGGTGGCAGGCGATGTCTGAGTGGGAGTTCAGGGCAAACCTGCCATGGTTTTGGCCTCAAGATACAGTCCAGGCATTATTGCTCTTTTCTGAGGTTGATAAGGAGGGCCACCAGTTCTTGTCAACATTCTCTTTGCAAATATGAAATGCAGAGAAATCTTTATTTATGTATTTTTAAAGACAGAGTCTGCCACCCAGGCTGGAGTACAATGGTACAATTATGGCGCACTGCAGCCTAGAACTCCTGGGCTCAAGTAATCCTCCTGCCTCAGCCCCCCAAGTCGCTGAGACTACAGGCCTGTGCCACTATGCTTGGCTAATTTTCTTTTCAAATTTTTGTAGAGATGGGGTCTCACAATGTTGCTTAGGCTGGCCTTGAACTCCTGGCCTCATAAGGTCCTCCTGCCTCAGCCCCTACAGGGCTGGGATTATAGGTGTGAGGCACTGCGTCCCAGCCTCGGGGATACTTTCCACGGTGTTTTACAACTTCGTAGAAAAGGCCTGTGACCCCTGAGTCCCCGAGGGCAGGGTCTGTGTCCAGGTAGCTTCGCTCTGCTGGCCTGGCCCCGGCTCATTATCCAGCACAGGGCAGGCACACGCATTCATTTCTGGGGACTGGCATAACAAAGTATTGCTAACTGGGTGGCTTAAAACAAGAGGCGCTGATTGACAACTGGGGAGGCTAGAAGTCTGGAATCATGGTGTCTCTGGGCCACGCTCCCCCTCCAGGGGAAGATCCTTCCTTGCCTCTTCCTAGCTTTTGGTGGTTGCCAGCATTCTTTGGTGTTCCTGGCAGCTGTCTGGGTCCAGTGTCTGCCTCCATTGTCACCAGATGTCCTCCCTGTGTGTCTCTGTGTTCACATGGCTGTGTTTTTAGGAAGACACCAGTCATTGCATGGAAGGTCCACCCGAACCCAGGGTGACCTCATCTGAACTAATTACATTTGCAAAGACCCTAAGGCACATTCACAGGGACAGGGCTTAGGACTCCTACATATTATGGGGGGGTAGGGGGCATGATTTGACCCACAACAGAGCACAATGCATAGTTACCAAGTGAACCATGAGGTGCTTTGGGAGCAGGGAGGGCATTGGAAAACGAGGGCGAACGGGCCACAGAAAGGAGGGCTTTGCATCTAAAATGCGTCTAAGTATTCAAACATTGCACGGCACTGTGTCGGGTGAGAAAGGGAGTCTTTTAGTCAGTTTACCACTTTGCCGAAGCCCAGGGTTTTTCTCTTCCTAGGGCCATTGTGCATTTTTGTTGACTATAGATTCTCCCCTTCATTCAGCAACTGCGCTGAGGCCAGATCCCAAACTGAGCTCTCATGAGATGGAGAAGCAAAGGACACAGTTCCTGCCCCCAAGTAGCTCCCAGCCAAGCAGGAGAGAAGGCCGTGGAAATGATCCTTCTGATACCACAGCCTGCCGATGTCATCTAGAACTCTGGAGGATTGGGAGAAAACGAACAGAGCCAGATTGAAAAAAAACCCTGTCCTTAGCCAGGTGTGTTGGTGGGCGCCTGTAATCCCAGCTGCTTGAGAGGCTGAGGCAGGAGAATCGCTTGAACCCAGGAGGTGGAGACTGCAGTGAGCCAAGACTGTGCCACTGCACTCCAGCCTGGGTGACAGAGCGAGACTGTCTCAAAACAAAAAATGAAAAACAAAAACAAAACCCTGTCTTGTATTTTTGACTTTTATTTTGTCCAAGTCAGGACTCCTGGTCTGAAGAATATTTGACCTCATAACTACTGGGGGACACTGGGGCTCCCTGCCTAGGGTCAGGATGTTCTCTGCAGATATCAGGATGTGGGTGCCGATGACAAGGGCGCTTTGCTGCCATGGCCCGGGGCTGGAAGCACAGCTCTCAAAGGTTGGTTGTGAAGCTTCCAGGGGAGATGGTCCTCTGCAGGAAGAATAAGAGCCATCCTGTAGCCTTCGCTGTTCCAGAAGGCTACCTGGTGAATACATAATTAGGCCCTCTGTAATTACCAGTTTGAATCTGCCTAGGACACTAAGGCTCCCACCCCCTAATTTACCTTATAAATTTATTCTGCTAAAAAAGTCGAAAATGTCAGTCTTCTGTGAACGCTGCATAAATGAATTATCTCCCCAATGACAGAAGGTGGGGAGCGGGGAGGCTTCCAGAGGACATTCCTCACTGTGAGTGTCGGAAGGCGCTCCACGCTTCGCAAGCACCCAGCAGAGAGCCCAACCAGGCTGCTTCCTGCGCCCACGGAGAGCCAGGTTCCAGCAGGTTCTGTGTAGCTGGTTAGCTGGTTAGCCAGCCCCAGCAGGGCGAGCAGAGGTGGCTTTAAAATCAGCCACTGTGAGAGAGCTTTGCCTTAGTGTGCAGTCCCAGGTGATGGAGGGCCGCAGACAGAAGGAAAGGAAGGAAAAAGCATGGCAGCTTCTTAAAGAAGGTCTCATCCAACCACGTCCCACAGACCTCCCTGCACCCAGGATGGTCTCACACGGTAGCATGGCAACCATCTCCTTGATTCTTTCACAAAGAATAGTTTTACAAAACTATATATTACAATGTACGAGGCTGGGCGCGGTGGCTCACGCCTGTAATCTCAGCACTTTGGGAGGCAGAGGCAGGCGGATCACTTGAGGTCGGGAGTTCCAGAGCAGCTTTGCCTATATGGGGAAACCCTGTCTCTACTAAAAATACAAAAATACAAAAATTAGCCAGGAATGGTGGTGGGCACCTATAGCTCCAGCTACTTGGGATGCTGAGGCAGAATTGCTTGAACCTGGGAGGCAGAGGTTGCAGTGAGCCGAGATATTGTGCCACTGTACTCCAGCCTAGGTGACAAAGCCAGACTCCACCTCAAAAAATAAAAATAAAAATAAATAAAAGTACGGCAAGTCTTTAGTGACATTCTAGGATGTTTGGGAAACAAAGTTCCTTTTTTTCTTTTTGAGACGGAGCCTCACTCTGTCGCCTGGGCTGGAGTACAGTGGTGTGATCTTGGCTCACTGCAACCTCCGCCTCTCGGGTTCAAGCAATTCTCCTGCCTCAGCCTCCCGAGTAGCTGGGATTAGCCCATCACTACAGCCAGCTAATTTTTTTTATTTTTAGTAGAGATGGGGTTTCACCATGTTGGCCAGGCTGATCTTGAACTCCTGACCTTGTGATTCGCCCGCCTGGGGCTCCCAAAGTGCTGAGATTACAGGTATGAGCCACCACGCCCAGCGGGAGACAAAGTTCTTTTAAAATCCCCCCTAATCTCGTAATTCTCACACAATAGCTGCTGTTATTTCTGAATCTCCTTCCGGTCTTTTTTTCATATCTAATCTATTATTTTCCCCCTGAATAATTAGTCAAAAGGTTCAGCTGCTACAACCTTTAATTTTTAATTTTTGGCAGCTGATAATAAAAACCATAAATACAGATTATAGAAAATGTGGAGACTGAGAGAAGAAAATGAACAATGATTCCGTCACCCTCAAACTCCCATATGCTCATCTCTGAACCCCGAGAGCTTTCTTTCCAGTTTTTGTCCCGTGGCCATGGTTTTTCTTTTTCTTTCTTTCTTACTTTTTTTTTTTTTTTTTTTTTTTGAGATGGAGTTTTGCTCTTGTCCCCCAGGCTGGAGTTCAGTGGCCAGATCTCAGCTCGCTGCAACCTCCGCTTCCTGGGTTCAAGCGATTCTCCTGCCTCAGCCTCCTGAGTAGCTGGCATTACAGGTGCCTACTGCCACGTCTAGCTAATTTTTGTATTTTTAGTAGAGACGGGGTTTCACCATGTTGGCCAGGCTGGTCTCGAACTTCTGACCTCTGACCTCAGAAATGTGAGAAATCAATGTCTATTCTTTTTGTTTTGTTTTGTTTTTGAGATGGAGTCTCACTCTGTCGCCCAGGCTGGAGTGAAATGGTGTGATCTCGACTCGCTGTACCCTCCGTCTCCCAAGCTCAAGCGATTCTCCTGTTTCAGCCTCCTGAGTAGCTGGGATTATAGGCACCTACCATCACGCTTGGCTAATTTTTATATTTTTGCTAGGGATGGGGTTTCACCATGTTGGCCAGGCTGGTCTTGAACTCCTGACCTCAGGTGATCTGCCCGCCTTGGCCTCCCAACGTGCTGGGATTACAGGCATGAGCCACTGTGCCCGGCAATATCTATTCTTTATACATTACGCAGTCTCAGGTATTTTGTTACAGCAGCGCTAAGACAAGTGCTTCATCAATATTAGTTGATTATGTACCAGTGAAATCTGGGGGAAATTTCCCATTTCATTCCTGAAATGTTGACGTGTGTACCATAGATTGAGTTGAATGTGAAACAAGAATGTGAATCTCTTGTTTCATGAGTATAACGCCTCCATAATAATATCTATCATTTATTCAATGCCTCCTCTGTGCCAGGCCTGTGCTGGGTGCTTTCTGAGAGGTCATCTGATGAGATGCTCACAGAGGCATTGGATGTGATAGAGGAGGACCTGGGATGTCGAGAAGAGAAACCGCAAGAAGGCTTGCAGCTAGCAGCGGGCACAGTGGAGACTTGACCCTGGCTATCTCGGAGGCGTATATCAAGCTGTGTGTGCCCTGTCCTGCTTTTCTCACAGGCTGCTGGGAGGACAAACTCAAGTCAGGGAAGCAAAAGGGCTTTGTACACTAAAACTCTGTCCCAACATGAGTTGTTTATCTGTTTTAAATTTTACCAGCAGAAATGTCTGTCTTACCCCACTCTCTCCACCCCATTTCTCTCTGCCTCGATTATCTAGTTTCATAACCATGGTGTGTCTTGTTGGATTTTGCTGTCTCAGACAAACAAACAAACAAACAAACAAAATCTCTTCTACTAACTGAGTATACTGTTTCCTTAATGCAAACTTGGTTTCTCTGTAAGTCTCTTCCTTCCTCCACGTCTTGATCCAGCATTGACTTTGTCTTTGCTGTTCTAGTTCCACATCTGGTCATGTTTTCAGCTGCCTGTTATTGGCTTGCAGGATGGCTGGAAATCCAACCCGGGTATAGGACAGTGTAGTGGTTATACACAGAGACAGACCTGGGGTGATTTGGGCTCTACCTCGTGGTGGCTGACTTCAGGTTTCCTGTCTAAAGGGGATGAAAGTCTTTCTCTTCCGAGGATTAGATAAGATAAATGGCCTAACAATGTAATTAGACAGAGTGTCTCTTTGAATGAGCAGGTCTTGAGGGTCTTGGAAGAATTCCGCAATCTGTGCTCAGGACCCCTGAGCCCTGCTGCTTTGCTCCCGTGGCACTTGGGACACACGGCCATGAGTCCATGTGATGGGCTGTACTCTCACTACTATAATAGCTGAACTATGTCGTCAGCTTTTGTTTTCCCTTGCTCTGTTCTTTGGAGCTGGGGTGGTGTGTCAGATTCAGGCTTGCCTGAACTTGGAACCTCAGTACCACCAGCTCACAATATTGCCGTCTTTGGGCCCTGTCCCCCATGGTGTGTTTGGCATACAGCAGGCGTCCCATCCGCGTGTGTTGTTGAAGGAACAAATCACAGCCATGCTTATGATGCGACTGCTGCATGGCGAGAGACCAGGCCAGGCACTTTGCTAAGACCCACTCATCACCGCTTATACAGAGCGGGGAAGCCCATCTGACAGGGAAACCACAGAGCCTGAGAAATGAATGCCCTTTCCCCAGCCGACTCAGCCAAAGCCTGAGCCTCCAGATGGGCACCCTGGCAGCATGTAGCAGGCCAGGGTTTGCAGGGCAGGGGAGCCATTCATTCTACTTCAAGGCAGCAGGCAGCCCTCATGGCTAGTGGGGAGGCGACTGACAGTCACTAGCCGTTACTACTAGCAGGCAGGTTTTAGGGAAACGCCTCCATTTTTCACTTAGAGGAAACCCTTGATGTGCATCGTGGCAGTGGCAGAGGCTAATCGCGTGGATCTGGGAGCTAATGCAGCTGCTGTAATTCCTGTCACCTTCTCACAGCTCAGTGGGAGCTTCTGATGAATAACTCGTGGTGTTCAGGGGCTGCACACATCAGTGGCAGGTGTCACTGTCATAGGTCGGGCAGGGCACTGGTGCTCCACCTTGCCTTGTCTTTAATTAAAGGAGGAAATATGTCAACCGATATGACCACTGACCAGCCTACCAGGTCCTTTCCAATCGCAGTGAAATCAGCCGTTAAAGATGCTCATCTCAAGAGGAGAATGAGTCTCTTATGCTTCTGGGGAGAAATCACCATCTGGCGAGGGTTTCCTGGCCTTTGGGGGTCCCCCTGCCACCTCCTCTGAGCCATCTGGGGCTCCCCTGCATTTTCCCCTTACTTGGGAACTGTAACCCTTAGGGATCAGAGGGAGCATGGGAACAAAACAATTCAATAAAGTCACAATAAAGCATCCAAAGCCCTTCATACTTTTTCACTTTCTTTAACTCAATTTATTTTTCATTTTGTGGACAGAGATTTAGTCTGGGTATTAGTTTATGATTTTTACTGAAGGAATTACTCAACACACACACATAGAAAAAGGAAATATTATTTTTATCATTTATTTTGTGCCATGTATACCATAGGAGAAAAAAACGGAGCGAAATCACTTCAGTACCGCTGTGTTTTTCATTACAAAGTTATTACATATAGAAATTACTCCAAATTATCTGAAATGAATGGAAATTATGAGGTTTAAATTCCCCAGGTTACTGCAGGCACAGCTCTGGAAATTTATTTTGTCATCTTGCTGAACATAATTGCTACAACAAAATTTCTTCCATTTTACAACTGCAGCATAACTTATTTATACCGGTGTAGCTGTAATTTTACATCAATAAGTTGCATGGGAAGGAATACACAGGTGGTAATTGAAAACAATAATTTGTACTGAGGTCCAGGTGGAATGGCTGGCTCAGAAAAAGGCTCCAGTTATTATCGGCAACAGCTTTGTGTCACTGCAGCCTCTTCTCATCCCCTTAGCCAACACCGGTCAAACCATCCAAACACCTTCAATCACATCCCTGTGGCTGCTGCAGTGAGAGCTGCAACTTGTCTGACTTTCCACCATGGCCCATGTATTCTGGCCTGGAAAGTGAGGCCACAGGGTGCTGGGGGTACCCAGGGAGGCCCATGCCACCTCTGTGCCAGCTCCTGCCCTTTCCTTCTGCTGCTTTCCAACTTGCCTCTGGGTTGGGTGCATTTAGGTACCCGGAGCTAATTAAGGTGTTTGATAGATTTCAATTGGAGTATGAGTTCTTGCCAGAAACGTCAACAATTCGATTCCCCAAGCACAATGCAGAGCGTTAAATCCACCAATGCTTTATACATTACTGTGTTCCTTCCCAGCCGGAATGTGTGGTCTGGGTACAATACCAAACCGGTCCCCAAACAGGCGTCCTCACTCTTCAGTCTCTAATTGTTCCTGTTAAGCAGATACAAATAATGAAACTGCAGATGCCTGTGCTAAATCCCAACAGCTGATGAATCTACCCGTTTGAATCCAGAGGTCCAAATACAGATTTAAAATAATTGACCATAAATCTGCCTTATTTAGAATCCAGATCATCAGAGTGGTCAGAGATGATCCTTTTTGCTCCTGTCTAGTGTTAATTTCATGATACGTGTGTGTGTGTGTGTGTGTGTGTGTGTGTGTGTGTGTGTGATGGGGTGGGGGGGAGAAGGGGGGAGAAAGAGAGAGAGAGAGGCAGGCAGAGGGGCTTTGTCACAAGTTCAAATGGGAAATGTTATTGCCACATCCATATTATAGAAGCTATTCTTGTTTCAGTGATTCCAAAGGCTTGAAATCACAGTGAAATCATTTTTATAAAAGGATCCAGATTAAACTAATACCAGAATGCACAGCAATCCAGTGTCTTGGTTTTCCCTGGGCAGCATTAATTATCTGTTGTAGCAAATTGTCTGCCTTGTAAATTGAGCTGAAAGTGCATCTTCAAGCAGAGGCAATGTTTTAATATGTACATAATGGAACAACTTTCATAACTTCCACATACTATAGAAATATGATTTCATCTTCAATAATATGCCTGCAGTTAAAACTTTGTGGTGTAGAGCCTCGTTTGTCAGCTTGCAACCTTAACCCTTCTCTATTAAATAGAGAGAAACCACTTACGTGTTTTCTAGGATACAAACTACCTTTGTTGAATTCACTCGAAAGCATCCGTGGCTGTTTCTAAAACTACAAAACAACAGATGAGATCTCCCAGAGCTCTCTTTCCTAGCTCTGGAAGGCATATCTGAAACAAGGTGTTGGCTGGTTTTTATTTTTATTTTTTGGTAAGCGCCCCCATTGCAGCATCCTCATTAGCCGAGCCTGTTGGAGGGATGCTAGCCTGACTCATGTCTCTCTCTCCTTCTCTGTTCTTCCATAAGTGAGTGCTTCCCCCTCACTTCCTTTGTAGTGCATCACAGCACAGATAGGAGTTTTCAAAGCCTGGGATTGGGGGTGGGGGAGACCTCTCTACTGAGTCAGATGTCTACAACTCCAGCTTAGCATTTACTGAAACTTCATCTTTCTCAAACTGCTTAAGGATACAAACTAATTAATCCTCACAGCCTCATAAAACCCTTGTTAGGAAGGTGATCATTACTGCCTCCATCCCTAGTCCTCCCCATTTCCTATCACCAGACACCTCATTGTTGCTCGGTCTCAACGACAGCAGCTGACAGCCAGAGTCGGAACTGAAAATTCCTTTCTGAGTCTCTCATTTGAACCACTTTAACTGTCTTTTTTTTCCTTGTCTGTTCTCCACAAAGGGCAGATGGATGGTCACTAGACCACTGAATTCAAACTCACGGATGTGTGTGTGTCTTCAAAACAGAGCTCTCAGCATCTTCAGGAAAACGGTCTTCCTTGCAGTTTCAGTTACACAATTTGGAGACTCAGTGACAAAAGAGAAAGCAGCAGAGAGACCCTTTTGCATAACACACACACACACACACACGCACACACACGTGCACTCACACCTCAGCCGCTCGGATCTCTGTATATGTGAGGGGTGGGGGTGGAATTTGGTGCAGTCTGATCATCTTCATGAACAATATTTCTCCCAAGTCGACCAACTGGGTGATGCCAGTCCCTACCAAATTTGAATTGATGACTCAACTAAAGAATTAAAATTAGCAAGACAAGAAAATTCCAAATGAGGTGAGAAAGCTGTAGAAATAGTTCCAGATCCCCTAGTACTGAGCCATTCAATATCATTTCTGATGACAGGGACAGAGCTAGGAACATTCAATGTGGGTGTGAGTCCTTTTCATATACGGGGAGCTGGGTAAGTATTTTTTAAGGAAAATAATACATGAATCAGGAACAGTGAATTTGATTTAACCCCTTGTAGGCTGCAGATACAAAGGCAGCAGGCAATGATGCCTCAGTTTTCCTACAGCTTACCTATGCCTTATACAGTTAAGCAATGGTTGGAAATGTGCCACTGTATCAAGGCCAGGTATTATTTGCAGAAAAAAATAAGGTGCAAATGATGTCATGTTTTAACAAAAGCAATGTTGTTAAATTCAGTACACCAAAAGAATCAACCAAACAACTGTTGAAAGGCAAGTTTTGTGGTCCTGACTCTGCTATCAGGTGACAATGTGAAAAACTCCTCTAAATCCAGCAAAGCTTTAATTGAGTACTTATGGCGCCCAGAAATTTGCTGTAATTTTCAGAAATGACATAAAATAATTCTAGAAGATACAGCAGGAAGCCCAAAAGGCCTCTTTTGTCTTTTTATGCCTCTGGATTTGATAGCCGCTAAAGATTCTAGAACTGTAAGGAAAGAGATAAGGGCCAGCTTGGGAGCCTTATTAATATGGACATAAATATGATTTGCTTGGTGCCTCCACTGTGGTTTCCTCACAAGTTAGAATAAGTCCATCCACTGATCAGATCGGAACATTGTATTCATGTTCATCTTCTCAGTCAATAACACTTATAGATCCGGAGGAATAGAAATGAACAGACGGGTCGCTTCTGAGTCTGCCCTATACCTGTGAATATGAAACGATTTGCCTTCTCTTTGCATGGATTTCTTCTTCTTCTTTTTCTTCTTCTTCTTTGTTTTAAAGCACCAAAAATGAAGCCCTAAGTAATTTGGTAAGATGTGCTGTTGAATTGCTACAAAGCTGACTGCATTTCAGAGGGTGGATCTGTGTTAAAAAGAAAACAACAAAAACAAATGAAATGTCAGTTTTCTTTCTGCAGAAACATTAGGACTTCCCATTTCTACTGACACATCTTATTTTGATTCTTTCCAAATTTTTGTAAAGACATAAGAGATAAAATATAACAGCTCAGAAGGCAAAGATAACATTGTAGGATCTCGAATAGAGTCCAACCTCAGCTGAGTTAAGTATTGAGAATCGTTCAAAGAATTTTAAACAAAAAGCCTGGCTTGGGGGTCACGTGTCTGTTTAATCTGCCCCCACTGCATGGCATGTTACACGCAGCACACACAGGGAATTAAAGCCCCACATAAGGTTAATAAAAATGCACTCTGATTTGATGAAATGATTTCTGATTTCTGAACTATTCCTCTATAAAGAAATTTAAAGTGACTGAGAATATGGAGGATTATCTGCTGGAATGCACTGTGAAGCTAGAAAAAGAATAGCAGGGAAATATTTGTGAGTTCAAAAAGCTTTTTGACATCTGCTCTGTGTGTGTGTGTGTGTATGTGTGTGTATGTGTGTGTGTAAAGATAGTGCAGAAAAGGTGGCATTTATTTCCATCTGATTCCAGCATGCACAAAGCCCCAGCTTTGGGCCCAGCACACAGTAGGTCTGCAGCAGGTGCTAGAGAAATGAATCTGGTTTTAAGATATTAGTTCAGGACCACATTTGGACCCACACTGTTTCCTTTTACATTTTCATATGTGAGCCACCTGCACCCTCTTTTTTGGGGGTGGGGAGGGGGCAGGAGTGACTTGTATTTTAAACAAAGGTTTGGTGAAGAAGAGGTGGGGTGGGGTGCGGTGGGGCGGTGCAGTGACATTCTCAGGAGAGTCCTGGACCCCCCTCTCGCCTGCCTGGGGTGCTGAGGCAGGGGTGGGAATGGGGCTGTGGGCTGAGGTCGACCACCCCCCTCCCGCCCCGTCTGCTGTCTGGGCATCTAGAGAGTGGGGAAACATTAGTACGGGGCCAGCTGCGGAAGCCAGGCAGGGTCGAGGGAGAGGTCAAGGTCGGCCGAGAGGCGGCTATTGATCCGGCTTGGAACGCGAGACATGGAGCGCAGCAAGACTAAAGGGGGAGCTGTGAGACCAGACATTAACAGCTTTGCGCGCTGATGAGGCCCGTGCCAGACGGGCAGAGGGAAAAAGAGGAGACTGGAGTGGCAGCTGGGATCGCTCCCTGCCTGCGCCCGGCCGCCTCTCGGGAGAAGAGGAGGAGGAGGAGGAGGGGAAGGAGGGGGAGAAGGAGGAGGAGGGGGAGGAAGATGCGGAGGAAGACGGGGAGGAGGAGGGCGAAGGGGCCAGCTCAAGGCTGGGCAGGGACAGGGCAGCCTCTCCCCGGCTGCCGCGAGGTGGAGCGCGCCGGCGGGCGGCGGCGTGTCCGGCCCTGCGCCCGCCCGCCCGCGCGTCCTTCTTCCCGCCGTCGGGGCAGCGCGGGGCCAATGAGGAAGTGCTCCTCGGGTCGGTGGGACACGCGCCGGCCCCCGCCAGCTACTTCCTGCTGGGAGTGGGGAGGGGATGCCCCCTCCCAAGGCACTGCCCCTTACCGCACGCGGGGTGGCGGCTGCAGCGGGACTCCGAGAGCCCTTGCGCCACTCGCGGAGGGGCTCCCTTTTCCTGAGGGGTCCTCCCCGTCCCGCCTTGCCACTGGCGGGGTCTCCCTTCCTTGTAATCAACCCCGGGAAGGTGAGGGTCGCCTGTCTGGATTTCGAGTCCCGGACCGCCGGCGGCGCTGGGCTGCAGGCACGCCGCGGTGTTTTGGGTCCAGACCTGTCCCTGATGCGCTGTGTGTCCTAGGGCAAAGTGCTCACCCTCTCTGGGCTTCACATCGCTAGTTCTCAGAAAGAGAGCGCGAGTTGATCTTTCAAATTGAGAGTCTGGGCGAGTAGGGATGGCCAGTTTATGGATGTCTTAAGAAGTTTATTAAAGGTGCGTGTGGGCATATTTTTCTTATTTAAGCCACTTTCCTGGAAAGATTTTCGCGGTGAGAGGGATGGCAGAAGAGGGAGGCCCTACTAGACTTTGGACCACGTGGAGGTGGGGTGTTGGGGGTGGGCAGCCGGGTGCAGCCTGCCCGGCCAGGGCGAGGAGGTGCAAGTCCGCGCCCCGCCCCCGGTCTCCATCCGCTCGGCCTCGCGTCTGCCCACCGTGGAGCCCACAGTTTACAGAACTGCAAGCCAGGGCACATTTTATTGTTATTATTTTTTAGGGTATAGGACTGGAAGGGATCTCTTTCCGTTCTCGCTCACGGACGCTGGGCGCTGTTAAATTGTTGGTGCCATCGCCCCACCCAAGACCTTCGGGACAAAAACAAAAACCCCCATGTGCCCCCCGAGGAAAAGGCCCCCAGGGAGGCGGCGCTCCCGGAGGCGTCACGGCCTCGCTGTGCGCCCGGGTGAAGCCGCCGGAGCCAGGCCTGGGGGCGGAGTGGGGTGGGTGCAGCTGGACTCGCCCGCGAAGCCTAGCCAGAGCCAGGCCCCGACCCGCCCTGGCCGCCTCCGGAGAAACCCTGAGAAGGGAGAGGAGGCGAGCCGCGTGGCGCGCCCAGCCCTGGAGGCCAGGTCATCAAATTGACAAAGTTGGCCGCAGCCTGGGGAATGGGGGGTGTCCACGGGGGCCGTGGTCTGGCCTTGTCCCCGGGCCACGGAGAGGCCCCACAACTCCTCTTGTCCTCGCCGGTTGGAGATCAAACGGCTGACAAGGCAGCTGCGTCCTTCCCAGTCTGACAGGCATTTCCAAGTCCTACCCTGGGCCGAGGAGCGCGGGGGGCGGGGTGTGACTTCCAGGTTGCTGTGATTGTCAGGGGCGCCTCCTGGAGTCACCCACCCGAGTATCTGCGGAGATCTGGCCACACCTACTCCTGGGCCGGCAAGTCCAAGTCCCTCTCCCACGTGGAGCGCCCCGGTCCCTTTACCCTCTCGCTTGCCATAGACCCGGTTTAGGAGGTGGGGCCGTGTTTGACCCCTAGGAGTTAATGGGGGTAAGGTGAGGGGAGGGGACAAAGATTTGAGTGAAAATCCTTTTCCAAATGGGACTCAAACAAGGTCTCAAACACTTCTCACCCCTCACGTGCTCTTGATTCTGTTCTCTTAGTGTCGTTTATTTTGTCTTCCTCACCCTTCCAGAGTCTGTAATACCAGAATTTACATGGAGACACTTTTTGGAAGTTGAACTCCAACATCTACCCAACCCTCGCCGCCCGCGACCATAAAACAAAAGTAAAAACTACCAAGCGACTTTTCCAGGGAAACGAAGCAATTCTTACTGTCCCCCAACTCCCATGTCGACCCCAACCCTTTTCCACAGTCCACGCCCCCACCCCCAAAGTCCAAGTCCGAAAGAGCTTTTGGGTGGGTGGAGACTTGCGTTGATTCAATTTAGTTCACTCACACAGCACCCCGCCCCCCTTCTCAGGGGGTCCTGCTCCCAGGAGGGAGGAGATATAAGGACGATTTTTCTTTTATTTTAAAATAAGCTGCCCAGTGCCCCCCCCCCCCAACCCCCTCCCGCTTTTGCGCAGCCGGGGCTTGGGGGATTGAGGAGCGCACAAAAACGCGGTTTGCACGTGTGTCCGGCTTGGGCTGCGGGTGTGCGCAACCGGCAACTGTGTGTGTGTGTATGTGAGTGTGCGCGCGCGCGCGAGTGTGTCTCTGTGTGTGCTTTCTTGTTCTCTTACAGGGTACAATGTTAAAAAGCCACCGCTAGTCGCCCCCAGTGCTCCGACTCTCTGGGTCTTTTTGTCTCTAGTGCAGATTAAACGTCACGTCCGCACTTGAACTTGAATTTTATCCCATTGTACAGAGGCAGCCCCAGCCATAGAGAGACCGAGAGCTCCCAGAGAACCCGGACTCCGCCATCTTCACGTTGCAATCTATAGCTCCCAGTCTGCGCCCGCACCGACCCAGGCGCACTGGGCGAGCCGCCCCTCCGCCCCGCTCCCCCCGGGCCCGCGGCGCCAGGGGAGCGCTGGGGAGCGCTCGCGGGGACTCGGCAGCCCCTCCGGCCGGCGCCAGCCTGCCAGGTGAACTGGGAAGGAGCCTCTCCTGGTGTCCCCCCAGAGCCTCGGAAGGGTCAGTCTCCGAGAAAAACAAAAACAAAAACAAAAACAGGCAGCCCGCAGAAAACCCAGAAACAACCGAACCGGGGCAGTTTTACATTGCTTTGGGTTTTTTGAGGGGGCGGGGTGAGGGGGTACGAGACAAGTCCCCAAGTTTTCTTTGCTTTTTTGTTTTCCTTTGCTTTTTCTTCTTTTTTTTTTTTTTATTTGTTTGCATTTTTTTCCCCTCCTGGTAGAAGTGCGCTTTCCACCTACCAGACCCTGAAAGAAAGTGTCAGGAGCCGGTGCAAAATCCAGTTTAAGTTCAAGAAGACATTTGCAAGTGCAAGAGGCCAAGCAGTTTGAAGAAGTGTAAGATATTTTTTTTTCCTTCGAAAGAATATATTTTTAAAGAAACCAGCCAGTCCGCGGAAAGCAACAGCAGTTTTTTTTTTTTTTTTTGCCTCTTTTTCTTATTTTAGATCGAGAGGTTTTTCTTGCTTTTCTTCCCGTTTTTTTCTTTTTGCAAACAAAACAAAAAACAGCATAGAAGAAAGAGCAAAATAAAGAAGAAGAAGAGGAGGAAGAGAGGGCAAGAGAGGAAGGGAAAAAAAACACCAACCCGGGCAGAGGAGGAGGTGCGGCGGCGGCGGCGGCGGCGGCAGCGGCGCGGCGGCAGCGGCGGCGGCTCGGACCCCCTCCCCCGGCTCCCCCCATCAGTGCAGCTCTCCGGGCGATGCCAGAATAGATGCCGGGGCAATGTCCCGCCGCAAACAGGGCAACCCGCAGCACTTGTCCCAGAGGGAGCTCATCACCCGTAAGTGTCTGCGGAGTGCGCGCGAGGGGCCGGAGATGGGGCTCCGGGCGCCTGGGGCTGGGGACACCGAGCCCGGAACAGCCGAGCCGGGCCAGGCGCCGGGGCCGCCCGCTGGCTGGCAGAGTCTACGGCGTCGGCCTGGAGCATGGCGGGGGGCGGGGGCCATAGGAAAGTTTCTTTGCAGCCCGGGGAGTTGGGGCGCCGAGCAGCCGGACGTGCCTCGGGCTCGGGGGCCTGCAGAGCCGGCTCCGGCCAGGGAGGGGGCATGCAGCCTGGAGGAGTGTGTGTGTGTGCGCGCCGAGCCAGGCTGGACGCTCGCCCCTCCGAGCGGCGTGTGTGGCGGCGGCGGCGCTGGTGGCGGGGTTTGGAGAGGAGGGGGAGGGGGCTGGGGGAGCGGAGGGGGAGGGGGAGCCGGGAAGTGGGGAAAAGTTGGCGAGCGCGTGGGTCCGCGCTGACGGCGCGGGCAGAGGAGAGCGGGGTGCGCTTCGGCTGGGGGAGCCGTAGGGCCAGGGGCGGCCGCCGGTTCCGGGTCCCCGGTCCCTGCGCCCGGCCCAGCAGGGTGCCGGCCACGCCGGTCCTAGGATTCCGCAGCCGCCTTTCTCTCCCCTCCTCCTGCTATTTGCAAAATAATCCAGCGGCGCGGCTGTTTGCAGGGCTCAAGCCCCACTCCCCACCCCCCATTTCCCCACCTCCGTCTGTCTCCTGGGATGATCTTGTCTTCTTTCCCCCACTTCAAAAAAGGTGGGGGGATTGGGGTTGGTGAAAAATCCCCGCCACGAGGAAAGAAAAAAAGGTTGTCAGTTAGGAGTGGGAAGAGAGTGATGCGCTTGTAAAATAGTAAAAGAAAAAAAAAAAAAGAAAAAAAAGGAGACCCATCAATCTCGTATCCATCTTTCTATCTCAGTATCTTTCATCTTTCCTATCTAAATAAACAAGGCAGGTCGCAGTGGAAATCCACCGGCTGAAATCGTGTAGATTTCAAGCATGTGGCTGGGCGGGCAAAGTCAGGCAGCGGGGCAAGACAAGCAGCAGCTTCCACCATCCCTGTTGGGTTTATTTAGCAGAGGGGAAAAGCGAGCGCGAGCGGGCCAGGTACCGTGTTTGCAGGGGAGCCCGCCCCGGGTCCCCGCACACTTGCACCGGGAAGGTGGCTTTGCGGCGCTCCCCGCCCGCCGCAGCCCGCGGGGCCGCTTCTTCGCTGCGCGCGAACATTTCCCCGCCGTTCTTTCTCTCGCGGTGCCTGGGTCGCCGTTCCTTTTTTTTTTTTTATTATTGCAATAGAAATAAAACATCCTCTGGGTGCCATCGAGACCGCGGGCAGGTTATATGCCTGCAATCCGCCGCGCACCTCGCCGGGCTGGGGCCGGGCTGCCCGCGCGGAGCTAGAGAGGGCTGCGCGCCCAGCCACCGCAGAGGACTGGCTGCCAGGCGGCCGAGAGCCGAATATTTATGTTATATTTTAAAAAATTTAAATAAATAAATAAATATATAAAGGGGTTCTCCCCTCCCCTGAAAACCCAGCATAGGAGCCATCTGCTCGGAGCAATTGCTGTTGCCATCTCTCCTTTGTTACAGCAGATACATTAGTAAGAATTTGTGGATTTATTATGGTTTTTTTTTTTTTTTGTGGGGGAATAGAAATTAAAGTGAGATTCGCCTTGGGAGAGGGATGCCTCTTTGGAGGAAGGGAAGAGGACTTCTCTTTTATTTTTCGCCATTGTAACATCAAAGAAGACTCGCCGGCTGCGTTTAAAACAAAATGTTTTGCAGCCAGATTTGAGCTTGGTTTGATGAAGGTCTTTTTTGCCAGTTGACATTTCGATCCTTTACCAAGCCACAGCAATGGTTTATTCTACACCCTTCCCCCTTTAGATGGGGTGGTTGTTAAAACGTCTATACTTGCAGAGGCTTAATTTCTCCAGGAGGCAATTTGCCCCACGTAGCCTCTGTATAATTGCAAGGGTTGTTTTTGAGGAGGGGGATTGGGGGGGTCGGGGAAGGGGGAGTGGATGGGGGTGCACTGCCAAGCTGGCAGCAGCGGCGAGCCAGGAGTGGTTGCAGTTGTGTGTAAGGGGAAGAAGCAGGTAGGTTCGCTTTGCTTTGGCTCTCCCTCTCCTGGCATTACTGGGACATCAGGCGAGAGCCCTGGCCAGAGGACTGGTGGCAGCTGGGCATGGGGGTGAGGGGTGCCTGGTGCAGCACTTTCCCATCCTTCATTTGTTCCCTGTCTCGCTCAGCCCTGCTCAGAGCTGCGCTGGGGAAAGCCAGCTGACACTGGAGCAGTGGCAGGGAGGGAAAAAGAGAGAGGCAAAGGAGAAGAGAGGTGGGGAGCAAAAGGGGAAGGAGACTAGAGGGCAAAGGAAAGCCGGCCTGCCTTCGAGGGGCACACGGAACCTAGGCTGTGTGTACGGGTTTAAGCTAGGAGAGTGGTCCAACCAGTTTTCAGACAAGGCTATTTATTATCCAAAAGCAGCTGGCTTTTCGTCTGTCCTGTGTCACCCGGGAGGGAGGTGGGAGAGCAAGCAGGGGAAAGGCAGGAATGGGGTGCACTTTAGCCTCTCTGGCCTCTGGAAGTGCCTCTCCACAAATGATGCAGGAGCCGTGGACTCAGGGTGCTTTGGAGCCCTGGCTGGCAAAGCGGGTGCTGTCGCATCCTCTACTTGGGGTTCACATTTTAGATTTTAAATGCAAAAGATACCCCTTAAAACATGGTACATCTTTATCAGTTGGGTGGCAGCTCCCGGGCCTGTGGGGCAGCAGCCTCAGGTCCTTCAGGGATGATGCAACTGCAAATAACTGATGGCCTGGGAAACAAGAGGGCACACAAATAGCACGCATGGTCTTTGTGGGTGGGTGGCGGGGGGGAGGGGAGAGGGGGGAGGGAGCGTCTGAGAAGGGCTCCATAATGAGCTAGTTAAATTTACAGACAGGGCCAGGCACAAGAGGAGTGAGGTAAAAAAGAGTGAGAGACAGCTGGTGATGGAAACCTGGGCTTCTGGTTTGCTTCAAAATGTTTGACCCAGATGGATATGGCTTTTAAAAGCAGAGGACAGACACAGCTATTAATAAAAAACAAACACAAAACAACACAGTGGCAATCGTGCCGAGGGGAGGTTAAGGGGGATCGGCTGACCACGCAGAGGAAAGGGCCAGAGCCCGCTGTGCCAGACAGGGCCAGGGTGAAGGGAAGAGTACTTAAATCCAAGAAGGAGCTTGATGCTTTCTGAAGAGACCAAGGAAAATAAGATGTCCATTGTCAACTGCGTAACCCCAATCAAGGTGATTTTCTCAACAACCCACCAACAGGTTTCCTAGGAAGATTAGTAATTTTCCGTATGAATTCACGATTTTGTAAAACAACTAGAGACCCAAGATTCAATGCAAAAGTTAGGCTAACTGTGTTAATTCCATGGTTACCTTTTAAATTAGGTTTCGCTGTAGCTGTGTGTTTTGAAGGCGGCGGTGCTCACAATTATCTTAACTCCCCAGAGTAGAGTATATCTCTCCAATGGTCCACATGTCTTTCAAAACTGGGCCTCTGATAAATTTCATAAGACATAGCCCTCTTTTTTTTATTTTTGGTTAGTTGGTGGGGGGGAGTGAAGTTCCTCTCCCTTCTGCACAGAAGGGAACCCCATATCATTAGAAGTGTGATATAAGTCAGCTGCTCTGATTCAACGGGAGAATAAAAACGTGTTCATCAAAGGTGTTATGCCAGGCTGATTTTATTCATTTGTAATTCACACCTGAGAGAAAACAGCCGTGAGCATATTTTAACAACCGCTAATATTTTTAAAGGGTCTTTTTTCCCTACCTGAATGATATGATGTACATATGCATATTTCTTTTCTTTTTTTCTTTCTTTCTTTCTTTTTTTTTTTTTTTTGATGGGGAGGTTGCTATCTGCCTGTGCTTGGCCTTGGCGATTTTTTGTCTGGCCTTTGAAATATTTCGTAACAGAAAACTAGTCATTTCTGAAGTGCTGGGGTGAATGCAGTTGCTTTTGTGAAGCCGGCCTTAGAGACATCGAGGCTGGGTTAGCTGGTTGGGTGTGTTGCGTCAGTGACCAGTGTGGAGGGCTAAATGGGTCCTACTCAACCCAAGGGAAGGCCAACTTTGGGTGCATTTGAGAATAATCAGAATTATGTCTCAGGTGAGACAGAAGCACAGAAAACAGTCGTTTACAGATACCAGTTTCTAGCGCCTTCTCAGAATGGAGTTCTTGGCACTGTCTTATAGCTTAGAACACGGCTTGCACCAACCTTCACTTATCCCCTTTTCATCTCCTATCTCGATTGCTTTGCATTCTCTGTTGCTTGTTGTGATAAAATACTTTCCAAAATAAACTTTCAGTTGAATTGGCTTTTGGTTGATGGCAAGCTGAAACGCCGAGCCGCGCCTAGCGCCACTTGGCAGCTAGGGGGAGCTCGGTGCCCGTGTCATGGCTTGGCGCCTCCGCTACAATGGGCTAGGAACCGGCTTCCATCAGTAGCGGCGGCAGTTGACGTTGCTGCAGAATGTCTTAAGTGTGAAGTTGTAATATTGATTTTCCAGCAGAGATTCGTGCAGGACAAAATGAGAATATAAGTTTGAGAAATCTATTTTCAAGCTATCGCCATCGATTTACAAGCCCTCACTTGGCAGATGGGTGCATTTTCTTTTTCTTTGATTTTCTTTCTTTCTTTTTTAACAATTAAAATTGTGAGTTTTGAATGGGTGTGTTTTCCCTGATTCGTCCGTGGTCTTGACGTTCTGAAAATTCTGCTGCGTTATTAAGGTGCTGGTGATTGGGCTGGGGAGGTCTGGGGAAGGCGCACTGCTCATTTCCGTCTTGCATGTCACAGACCCAGGGAACAGTCGAGAGTTGCTGCTTTTGGGAGTCGTGTACCTAAAACAGCTTGATGAATGGAAATCCTTTTAGCTCAAATTTTATAACACTTGGATTCTCAATTCCATTTATTAGGTAATGTTCCCACTGTACTAAGGGAAATAGCACCGTTCCCCAAAGATTTAAAATGCCGACTCAAATAACATGTAAAACTTTGTTTGGAAAGAGTATGTGATTGCTAGAGCCAGTGTTGATCACATCTTTCACCCCAAACAGTTGTCCTTTATGGATGGCTTTTAATGAGAGGATTTCTCCCCTAAACATGTAATTTAGCGATGGGGAATGTATGTGCTTTTGATCACAGGATTTCTAGATTTATAATGTCTTCTTTCCCGAGTTGAAGAAATCTGCAGACTGCACCCTGAGTCTTATGCTAGAGTTCAATATATGAGCAGAAGAGGTTACCCTGCGACAGGAAAGAGTGCTTTATTCTAACCTGAAAGAGAAATAAATTAGGTCAGACAAAAGCCTAGTGCTGTCGTCAGCTGGAGAAAGAGCCTTCACTCTCCAGTACAGAGGGCCAGCAATTTATCTGATGATTTCTCTACTTCATTTAATGTTTGAATCGAGCCAGTTGTAAGCATGTAGTGGCAGCGAGCTCCCTGGACCACTCAGAGATGAAGAGGCACGGTCATCTCGAAGTCTTGGGCCAGACGGTGGTCTCTGAGCTGCAGAAGACCGTTAAAAAATCAGTTTAGTAATCTCCAATCCTTTGCCTTAGAACTCAGGGGAGTTTCACAAGCTGTAACTAAACACAGATCATAGATAAGACA
This sequence comes from Nomascus leucogenys, assembly GCF_006542625.1. Classification (NCBI taxonomy): domain Eukaryota; kingdom Metazoa; phylum Chordata; class Mammalia; order Primates; family Hylobatidae; genus Nomascus; species Nomascus leucogenys. The sequence goes on from NC_044402.1 coordinate 6,597,307, forward strand.
ATGCAGGAAAAAAATATATGGGGGAGGGAACGGGAGGGGGTCAGGTCCTTGTCTGTTGGAGACTCTCCTTCGTCTCCCATGGCTTAAGGATGGACCTTCTGGCTGCCTGGTTAGGCCTCACCTTTAGCTGAAACTCTCCAAGGACTTTGGCCTCTAGGTTAATGTTGGCTTCACATCTGGGGAGATCAAGGAGAAAGTAAATGGTCTTTGGGGACTGTACCCTGCACCACATGGTTGAGTTATTGATACCGGCTAAGCATCCTTCTCTGAAGACGGTGTTAGCTGTAGATACACTTTTGTATTTATTAATGGGGAGGGGTACAGAAGACACTAGGAATGAATGTCTGTGTTATCCAGCTGCCGTGAGTATGCTTTGTCACTTTGAGGCACTCTTTTGACTCCGGCCATTCGGCCTGAGGTCCTGTGTGCTCTGTCCTGTCCCTACTCCCTGATCCCACTCAGCTTCCTTCTGGTCCCAGGGAGCCAAATGTCAGGGAGATGTGCTCAGGCTCGGTCCCCCCGTTTCTCCATCCCTCCCCAAGAAACGCTGTGTGCTGACTGCCTCCCTTGAGCAAGTACGTTTCCAGGGCGTGGGTAAAAAGTGCCGAGAGCAGGCTATTTGGAGACGCGTGGAAAGAGAAGGACACATTTCTTGCGTCTTCTGCACAAGCCAGTGAGGAGGGTGAGCACAGCAGCCTCGTTTTTTACTGGCAAAAGTGACACTAGATGGAGGCTTGATGAATGGTGCCACATTCACGGGATGTTGGTCCAGCATTTTGACATATGCAAGTCTTTTGTGCAGTTGCTGAAAATCAAGAAATTCATTCTTTTTTCTTTTTCTTGTGGCAGCTGATAATTTGCTTGGGTGTTGAATAGCCAGCCTGAGCTATTTTACTGTAATGAAATCCCAGACCACACAAAATTAAGTCACTTCAAAGTAAAAAAAGAAAAAAAAATCCTCTCTTTTACATAACTTCTTTTTTATGACCCCCTTCCACTGAACTGCTGAAATACAAATAAATACATTTGTGAAATGTTCTAATGAGTTTTCTGCTAAAACAACATGCAGAAATGACTCAAGAAAAGTTGAGTGCCAATATTATTGTGATTAACATGTGCCTCAGAAATGGATGCACTGCTAAGAATTAAAAAAAAAAAGGCGGGGTGGGGGGTCATGTTTAAATTCCTACCTTGGAAAAGAGATGTCGAAAGCACTCCTGCCCTTGCTATTTGCTGTTGGCCTCAGATAATCCAAACTCCTCCAGCTAAAGCCTTGAGGTCCAGTGTCCTGTGTGGAAGCCCTTCTTTTCTTCCACACCTTTGAAAAAAGCATAACGTTAAATAAAAACAAATCTCTTCATTTGGCCACAAAGAGTGCTTTTATATCACATCGTTAGGAGCCTGTTGTGGCTCTGAAGATTGAAGGCATTTGCAGTTTTCTAGAACCTGCTAAATGTGTTGAGAAGGATTGCTATTGTGGTAAATCTTTTCCTTTTCTTTTTCTTTAAAGCGCCTATTTTATTTGTCAAGCCTTTTATTTGTAACCTTTTAGTAATGGCCAAGACCTGTGAATATACCTGAGTATGTTTTCCTTATTCACTTGTTCTTTTTTCTGCTCTTGTGTTGGGGAGACCCAGACTCCTGGGCTCAGTTTTTGGGGTTCTGGAGAGGTGTGTACAGTGGGGGAGAGAAGGCGGTTGGACTCCATAGAGCAACTGAGGATATTTTTCAGGGAGCTGCTTACGCATCCTAAAATTAGGCTGCAGTCCTGCAAACAATCTGTACACAGGGAGGCCCTCCCCAAACACTCGACTTTCCCGCCTGGAGACTGTGGACCAGAGGTATGGGAGTGAGGCTCTTCCTGTATCTAAAACCTCTTCAGGGATCTGGAGTTCCCACTTCCTGGCCCGCAGGCCAGGCCCAAAGTTTCCGCCACTGGCGGAGTCAGCGGGACCCTGGTCATTTTCCTGGGAAACCCACACTGGGAAGCATGTTTTGCACCGGCTGCCTTCCCTTGCTCTCCCTCTCACATGTCAAATGGCGATCGAGGTGTGTGCCTCAGCTGAGGAGGGGCAGACAGGACCTCATGGGGTGGTGGCTGTGGTATGCATCTGTCCCTCCAGGGAGGCAGCCTTTGGAGGGTGTCAGGAGGGTGCAGAGCTGACCTGGAGCAGGCTGGACTCCTCTGACCGTCTACTGAGAGGGTCGAGGGTCAGGACAGAGAGAGGTGATCTGGGTCTTGCTTCCTGCTTCAGACTCCGCCTGGCTGTGCCCTCCCAGGGTCCCCACCCCCACCTTGTGTCCTAATAACCCTTCGAGACCCCCTGTGGACATCCTTCTGACACCCGCCTCCCTCTTATCTCCATTTCCTTCTCTGCCGGGCACTTCATTATTCCCTCCGTTAGGGGAACTTCATAAAATCTCTTGTCGTGCCTTTAAGCGTCATCTAGTCATAGATTATTTTCTCCACCAAGAATTGATTCCTGCTCTCTCTCCCTCCACCCTTCTCCTCCCCCCTCCCTACGGTTGTTATTTTCTCTTGGATCCAATAAATTAAAAATGGATGGCAGCTCAGAAAGTGTTGTGCTCCGTCGAGTGTGTGTGTGGTGGCGTTTCCGTGTCGCCTGGAGTCCCAGCCCCTCCCCAAGTGTTCACGGAGAGGAGATGAAAAGATCTCTTCGTAGATTATGGGTAAGCATGGGCTTGCTGGCAAGAGCTCCCTCTTCGTAGGAAGCAGGTGTAAAGTCTCCAGTCGGATGCAGAGCTCGGGCGGATGGATGCTGAACATTTCTTGTAAACATGCGTACACATCATGATGGCGGTTGTGACGTTGGTGGCACACGATTTTAAGAGCCTGGGACCCATCCCCCCACATCCTTCCCCTTCCCACCCCTGTCATCACTGAAACAATAATTCTGTGTATGTTTCTCCTGGACTGTAGCTTAGCCATTAAAGATAAGAGAGTTGGATTTGAATTAATGCAGGGTAAGGAGGAGCAGCAGCCCATGTACTGTGTATGTAGCAATGCACATGTGTGTGTGCAGGCAGCCACGCACACGCCTGTGCTCTGGGGACAGCAGGCAGCAGACCTCTCGGCTAGAGTTCCCCTAAGGGCAGGTGCATGGGCAGTTGTTAGAGATGGACCAGGGAGGGCGGGGTCCTTGGCACTCTGTGTGTGGGGGAGTCACTGGCCAGGTAGGGCCCTGCTGAAAGCTTGCAGCTGCTGGGGGCTTGTTGGCGGCTTGGCTGGGCCTGTGTTAACGATGTCTTTCCATTTCTGTCTTCTGCCTCAAATTCCTTCCCAGCAAAGCCGAGGCATGGGGAAGTTTGTCTTGGGATCAAGTACTTCCCCTTTCACTTAACAACGATGTCCATTATTATTTGTGAAGCCTGATTTCATTGCTTCTAAATGCATTTACCAGCTGGGAGGAGGCCTGGCCTTGTAAATAAAATGTGGTTTTGTTGTAAAAGAAAATCTAACTCGTGTGTGTGTGTGTGTGTGTGTGTGTGTGTGTGTAAATACAGATTTGTCCCTGCACTTTAGGATTTAGCATTTCAGAATCCACCTCAGCCCTCCGATATCTGCCTTTCGAACAAGTTGTCTGCTGCATCCATTCATTTTTCCTCTTAATGAGTCAAACATTTTAGCAATTGCTCTACTTTATTCGGCTCATAATATATTGAGAGCAGCAATATTCTGCGGGGCTGCCCGACACTTGGGGAGCTTTTCATGAAAGCAGAGATCATCTCAGAGGAAAACCTCATCTTGACTTTACTTTTTTAAGGCCCGAGTTTGCTGGACAAGGCTGCCTGAGGGGCTGGTCTGTAGGGTCTGGGAATTTGAAAGGCTGTTTTCATTGGTCTTTTTCCTGGTGCTTTTTCGTCTCTGGGTGGCAGGTTGGACCACTCTGCCTGTTAGAACAGAGGCCTGGTTCTCTGAGGCTGTGCAGAGCCGGGAGACTCAGGTGTCCATAGGGCAGAGAAAGAGGGGTGTCACTTTGCCCTTCCCAGGGCTTGGCCAAATGTTTTTCTCCTTTTATTTCTTCCATTATCGATACAGTTCTAAGGAGGGACACATGCACACATATGCAGGCACCCTACACGCCCAGCTTGGTATCTGCCTGCCAGCGGAAATGAAACCACAGTCTTTGGGGGTGTCGGCAAAGGCCTTGAACGTGAGCTTTCAGGCCCACTTGGTCCATTTACTCTGACCCAGAAATTTGGGGCTGGGGGTGACTCTGCTGCCTGATGTTGGGGGTGACCTTGCTACCTTCCTGGGAAGTGTCGCACACAGCAGGCCAAGGCGCAGGGCCACAGCCTGGGTGGTGGGGAGAGGAAACCCCGTTCTTTGGAATCGGGTGAACACCCTGTCATCTCAGAGGGTTTGACTTTCAACACTGAAAGTGGGAGGGGAAGGAGATAGTTTTTGTTTGTTTCTTTTCCTCCCAGACTCCCTTAGAGGCAGTGAGTTGGATCTCTGGTCTGGGAGGTGGAGATCCCAGCTCAGAGCTGAGCCCTGGAGCCCTGGATAATCCCGGGGCTGTCTCGGGGACGCCAACAGGGTCTGGCTCCCAGGTTGGTTGGCTGTTAGGACTTGACGCAGAAATCAGAGCTGCAGCACAGCAAACGGCTTTGGACACCTTCAAACTCAATTACGGGGGCTCGCAGGGCTGCTGCATGAGGAAAGTGAAAAGGCAGAGACTGCCAAAAAAAGGAAAGAATACCAGATGTTACCAAAAATAAAAAAAAAAAAAAGGAGAGAAAGGAAAAAGTGCTGGTACATACTCTTGGCAAAAGAGGAAGCTGAGAAGGAGGGGTGGTTGCGAACAGGCATGTGTGACCTCTGCTAATTTTTAAATTCATCTGTGTTTCTTTTGAATTAGAAAATGAATTTGAAATTACGTAGTTGAAAACCTCCTAGCAGAGAGGAGATATTTAGGCTTGCTAGAACTCCTACTCAGGAGGGCGGATGAGGCTGAAAAAGTTAATAAAAAAACAAACAAAAAAGTAAACCGAAGATTAAATTTAAAAAAACAAGAAAACCTCTTCGCCCTCAGAAAGGATGGTCCAGCTGGCCATGTGGATTTGTCGTTGTTTGTTTTTATCAAATCTTCCACTGATGCAGGAGTTTGCCAGGCCTGGACAGGGTGGCATTTAAAATAGTACCAGGTACCGCGCCTCACCCCTGCCTCCTTTGAATTCTCAATTTCATTATGTCCTTTTTTGCTTTTCAGCTCATTTCTTTTGTGCCTCTCTCTCTATTTTTTAACAAAACAATATTTTGACATCCTCCTCCCATTTATTAGAGCACCTTCTGTAAAAATGGCGCACAATACATCCTTATATTTCTAAAGAACTGTTTTTACAGCGCTCTCCTTTGGCTCTGAAATTATGTATATGTAATTGGTAATTAAAGGTGCGAGCTTTTCAATATAAACAGTATTGCTCAATGTTAGATCATTAAAGGGAAAAAGAGGCACCAAATAATTACCTTTTACATTCTGACAAACCGTTCACAGGAATCCAGTCTTCCCTAGAACCTCTGTTCGGTGGGAAGGTTGTGATTACATTTTAACCATAGCAAAGCATCTTTTCATAAAATAAATTGGTAAATTAATTACGTGGCATTGTCTTCAAACCCCTTTTTAAGTAAACTCCTATTTCTTTCTAAAGTGTAATTAATGGTTTCTGGGACCGGCTTTGTGAGGACTGTTTCCTTTACCTTGTAGGTTCTTTTTGTTAGAGAGATGCAGGCAACAGATTTAGGATTTCCTCGTCTGCGGGGCGTTTTTGTACTGCCACATTTCGGATGCATTCTGCATTTAATTCATCGAGGGCTCTGTCTGCTTTTCTGTAACCACAGGTGGGATCTCAAATTGTAGTTTCTCTTCTCAGTGATACCTGTCCACACATAGTTCATACGTGTGCGTTGCACGTCACATATCGTCATATATTCCGTATTCAGTTTCACACATGGACTCTCCTAGGCCCTGCATAGCCTCGTGTTCAGAAAATAGAGAACAGTGATTTATGTGTAGGATGGGAGATGCCACAGAATTTTTTCCTTAAATTATCTGTTCTTTGGCTCTGGCACTTCAATAACTTCACTGCCACGGAATGTATTTTCCTCCCTCCCATTCCTTCTCGCCGTTCCTCTGTGGTTTTCATTATCCTTTCCTAAATACCATACAACTTAAAATTTACCTGCCTCCTTGGGTTTCAGACCTTTGGCTGCCCTCTGGCTTCCCTGAAGACCCCGCCACTCGTGCCTTCTCTACGACTACTGACATTTGCTCTCGAAAAATTCCAGCCGGAATTTGCTCAGACCCGAGGGGAATATGAAACCTCCACACTGTCCACTTCTCTTTATTTATGACACTTTCGGCTGCCGAGTCTTCCAATTTTCCCTTGAGGAGGTTGCTGCTTTTTGAGGCATTTATTAGCTTCCAAATATTTGGGTCCTAGGCTCCCTACTCCCTCCCCCCCAAAAAAAACCCAAGAGAAATCTATCGGCTGCTAAAGAAATATAAAAACATACAGTCCATTGAAAGTGTGGTTTGATATCTTCCAAGAAATGCTTTTGGAGTCTGGAGAATTTTCTTTCTTTCATTTTTCTGGGAGTGAAAATAAAATCAACAAACAGAAAAGGACAGTGGGGAGTTGATGAGTGTGGGGGAAATCTACAGAGAAATGGAAGTCTGACCGGGCCTCGGGTGCTTGGCAGGAGAGCCTGCTTCCCGACTCTGCAAGCCGGTTCCAGCCTCCCTTCTGCTGCAGTGCTTTCTCCTAAGATATTTTTTTGGAACCTGACACTCACTTGTTGCTTTCTGAGCATGTGGGCTTCCTTCTCTCCTAAGGACGGGCCCTTAGACGCCCATCTGGTTTTCTGTTTTCTAGTTTGGTGTGTGGCCAGGTCCCAGGTAGAGGAATGTGAGTGGGATTCGCATGAATGGGGAGGGCATGAATGAAGGTGTAAGGGATGGGAGGGGTGGGGCTCCAGCCCAGCAGGGGGAAAGGGCTCCAGCTCACTGGTTCTCAGCCCTGGCTGCCCATTGGAATCACCTGGGGAGTCTGAAAGACTATTCCGATGTTTGTTCCCAGGGTAACTGGTCAGGGGTGCTGCCTGGGCCTTGGGATTTTTCAAAGTCTCTAGGTGATTCTCAGATACTGGAAACTTTGAGAGACACATCACGACCTCATGCTGTCAGCAGCCAGGGTGTGTGTGTATGCGCGTGTGTCCATGCGTGTTCTTATACTACGTTGGGGAGAAATTGGCAGAAAATAAACCAGAATGCAGTAAGATCAGCACTACTTATGTGGCAATGCCCAGGGGGCACGACGTTGCTCCTAGAGCCTCAGTGTGCCCATCTGTCCTGTGGGGGATGCTCACCAGCCCCCAATCCCGGCGAGGACCTGGTGAGCTCTGGCAGCCAGCAGCAGAGGGGGCTGCTTCTTGGCGGGGAAGGGGTGGACCGGAAGTCGGGTGCTGTGACCGCCTAAGCCCATCTCTATCTTCTCTGCCCCTTCCCTTTCTTCTTTCTGTCTCCAGCAGAGGCTGACCATGTGGAGGCCGCCATCCTTGAAGAAGACGAGGGTCTGGAGATAGAGGAGCCAAGTGGCCTGGGGCTGATGGTGGGTGGCCCCGACCCTGACCTGCTCACCTGTGGCCAGTGTCAAATGAACTTCCCCTTGGGGGACATCCTGGTTTTTATAGAGCACAAAAGGAAGCAGTGTGGCGGCAGCTTGGGTGCCTGCTATGACAAGGCCCTGGACAAGGACAGCCCGCCGCCCTCCTCACGCTCCGAGCTCAGGAAAGTGTCCGAGCCGGTGGAGATCGGGATCCAAGTCACCCCCGACGAAGATGACCACCTGCTCTCGCCCACAAAAGGCATCTGTCCCAAGCAGGAGAACATTGCAGGTATGGGATGCTGCGCTTGCCCGGTTGCTGTGGAAGCCACCTCCTGGGTCCCATGCCCTCTGCCTGAGTGTGCTGGTGCAGGGGAAGGTCCGGGGCTTCCAGGATGGCCTCTGGGCCACCAGCCGGGGCTCCCCCTTTCTGAGGGTCCACCATCCAGGTGACCTTCAGGAGGAGACAGGCCTGGGGCTCGGGGAGCCCCAAATGGCTGATGGCTGCTTGCTTTTGGTGAGGGGACTCTGTCTCGGGGGCTAATCCAGAGGTGGTCAGAAGCACAGAATGAAAATTTGGAAGTCTGGTTGGCCCTCTCTTTGCTACTGATCTTGGCTTAGTCCCTGATTTTGAAGCTAGACAGTCTTGGGTTAGAGTTTGTCTTCACAACTTGGACATGTCAGCTTGCCCATCTGTGAAATGCAGCTAAGGAAGCCCACCTCGTTAGGGTTGCTGTGAGGACAAATGAGCTGTTGCATGCGGCATGACCTGGTAGGCACTTAAGAATGGGAGTGCTCATTCTCTCCCCTCTCCTTTCTCTCTGGACTCAGTTTCCCACGTGTGAAAAGAGGAGTTAGGCCCCCTGATCTCAGAGGTTGCTTCTGATGTTGCCCGACCCCAGAGGCTGGTCCCAGGCAGGGCTGTGGGAACTTGTTGGAGCACTGTGCCCGTTGGGGGAGGTTGGATATGCCCTTTGACATGCTCACTCATTTGACCACCGGGACAGCTGGTTTTACCACCTTGAGAACAGGTCTAGGGCCCCTCTGTCCCCAGGCGTGGGTCTGTTCACCACAGTGAGTTAGCATGAAGTCCCTCCCTCTTGGCCAGCACCATGGCGTGCTGGGGCCTCTTCCAGGGAGCCACTGCTCTCTGTGCAAACCAGAGTGTTTGTTTCTGGTTTATACTTCTGAGCCCAGGAGGCCTGGGGGAGAAAGGAGGGCCTGGCCAGCCTGGGTTCCCTAAAAAGCAGCAGCCCATCCTGGAGCAAGACGGGCACCAGAGTTTACGCAGACGAGTCTTCAAATCCTGATGGTTGACTTTGGATTAGCCACTTCATGGGTCTGAGCCTCTGTTTCCCCATCTGTCAACAGAAAGTGATAATACCAGCAGGACTGGTGTGAGGATTAGATGAGCAGGGGCTCTTAATCAGTTTTTTGCCCATGGCACTTCTCTCTCAGGGGTCTCCTCTGGCTCTGCAGCATGCAAGTAGGTGGCTGGCTGGGGAAACGAGTGCATTGGTCATTACCATGCTTCCATCATGGAAGGTAGCATGGGCTCTGGAGGGACTCAGGCGTTGGATGCTTCTAGGAGGGTGAGATGGATGGGCATGGGCACTCATCAAGACCCATCACCCAGGACGCAGTTAGGGTAATGCTGCAAGCCTGTCTCCCCCACGTCTCCAAAGCTTTGTGACGCTGAGCCTCACTTTGCTCACCTGCACGAGGGGCTTAGTGAGCCCTCTCTTTTGTGGGGAGACTGTGGTGGTATGCAGAGTCCTGCAGCCGCATGCCAGGCACTGGGGAGACATCAGTGAACCAATTGGCCTCTGGGCCTTGCCTTCTGATGGGTGCCCTAGCATGAAGTGTCTCATACACTTTCCAAGATGCAAGGGGCTTTGAGACATGTCCAGGCCACAGGCATGTAAACACTGGCTTCTCAGAGTGCTGTGCACACCCGAGCAGCATCTCCTCACTGGGCTGAGCCATCAGGCAAGAGAGGTGCTGGGTCCCTTTTGTCTTTGTTGGTCGATGCTCCAGGGACAGTTTCACCTGTAGTATCAACGCCTGGCCTCAGTGCACATCGATCTTTCAGGGGTGGCCTTGCTAGGGAGACTCGGGCCGCCTATTTGTGTTTCAATGGAAAGATTTGCTGCTTTTGCCAAAAACATCCAAATCCTCATTTCACATTGAAGGCATTTCCCAATGAGAGGCTGCAGATCACTGTGGCAGGTTTGTTTAAGAAAGTGACTAAATGTGATTTCATAAAAGGCAAAGTTAATCTCCAAGGCAGCTTTGTCCTCATCCTCCCACCCCCTGGCCCCCGTTTTTTTTGTTTTTTGTTTTTTGTTTTTTCCAGGTTGTGATACTGCAGCAGCCTACAGTATCTTTATTTTATGTGTGACGAAAGATATTCTTGGCCTTTCTGTTCAGCAACAGGACGAATGGATTTCTTCATTCTAGAAGAAATATGTAAAATAATCCCTTAGAAGTCTAAAGAGATATGTTTGTTCAAAGCATTTAAAATGTTATTTTAATCAAAGGCACAAAACAGTCTACATGCTGTGTCAGCTGAAGACGACCATCCCATTTTAACAGCACACCATGCGCTTGCCTTTCTAGTTCCCATTCCTCCTATTTCCCTGCCTACTTGGGCACCAACTTTTCTTTTCTTTTTTTATTTAATAAAAAGGAAAGATTAAAGAATAAAACTTCAGTGGCCCAAACGTATAAAGTAATTTAATATGCTGGGAGCATTAATTATTTTAGCTTAATTGAATTCTGAGGACTGCAGTAGTTGCATTTTTGTAGACAAGCCCTGTTTATTATTTCTCTGTGTAGATTAACAGTAAAGGAAACACAGATAACTTTCAGTTATTTATTGTAAAATAAATGTGTCAATTCATGTGTAAAGCAAGCTGCTCAGAGATAATTGAGTCTTTATATTTTAAGAGGGGGACTAGGAATCACGGGCACTTCTCCGCCCAGGCTTCCGGAAACCCGTCCAGCTGCTGCCCACGCTCCTGGCCCCCGGGCTGGCTGTCCCTCCAGGCTTCTGCCTCCTGGTCGGGGCTCCGTGGAGTGCTCCAATCCCTCCATGACCTGCTATTGTCCCCAGGGCCTTGCTGGCCCCGGCCAGTAGCTGGTGAGCGGGTGGCTGTTAATTCTTGGACTCTGCCTCTGGCTTTGGCTGTCCAGGCTCAGAGGAGTCCAGGGTGAGGTGACCTCGAGGGTCCTGGTGGCTGTGAGGGTCCTGCCTTTTCCAGGGCCAGCAACCTTCCCAATACCCAGGCAGGTCCCCGCTCTTCCTTGCTACCAGGCGCTTCTAGAAGTGGGGACTCCAGAGGCAGGCCCGAAGGGGGTTCCTCCCACCCTTAAGGGAGATGCCAGGGTGAGAACTGCAGGGGGATTCTGTCAGTCATCACACTAGGTCGTGGACCCCTTATCAGCTGTTTCCTCGGAATAGTCATTCTGGAGAGTAATTACTATTATTTTTATTTTTGGTAAATGATAGAGAAGTAGGAAGGTAGAGGGAGGAAGTTTCTGAAGCTTTGTTTTCTGGAGGGCATTCATTCATTCATTCATTCAGCAACTGAGCACCTGGGCCCTTCCTCCGCCCTGGGTGTCCCCACCTGGATCCCCAGGTAAAGAGCCCCCAGAGGAGGGAGTGGGTGTCCAACGTGGGGATAATGGGCAGAGTGTGAGCTGGCAGCAGCCCTGCTCTTGATGTGTGCATTCTGGATCCAGGGCTCCGCTACCTGCTGAGCATTCGCTGTGGACAGAGGAGGTCTTTGGAAGCTTGTTTGAGGCCTGTCTGGGGATGGGGCGAAGCTCGTCAGAGGCAGGTTCTTTAGCTGGTGGTCTGACTCAGGGCAGCTATGGTGCCTCTGATACATCGCTGCCTATAGGTTTACATTCTTTATGTTTCTTAAGGTTCCTGCCTGTGGCATCCTCCCTGCCTCTGTGGGAGTTCAGGGGAGCACAGGACCCATCCTTTGGGGGAGCTGAGAGGTGTTCCAGGGTTTGCAAAGAGCACGTGGTGCTGCCAAGCCATTATCTGGGAGGGGTGTTTTGAGGAGGGGTGAGGAGAAAGAGGCTTTCAGGGTGTTTGGGGTTTGAAGGCTGTCTCTTGCTGTGTGGGAAAGAACACAGCCCGAGTCAGAGCCCCACCCTGCTCCCTGCCAGTCTCCGGCAGCGACTTGACCTTCTGAGCCGCGGTTTCCTCATCTGTCATTGTGACATTTATGATGAGTGCCTGGCACACGGTGGGGGTAGGTGTGCTGCAAATAGGAGCTTTTCCTGGCGCTTGGCTTTCCCTCCTCCGCCGCATTTTCGGGCGTTAGAGCAGCTTGCACCGGTCTTCTTGGCAATGGGCTCCTGTCAGGGTTGGGACAAACCGCCACTGGGTTGTGGGACTAAATCCACCATCACAGGCAGTGTCATCATGGAGTAGACTCTCTCCCGTCCATTCTGCCTTTTGTTAGGTGACTGTCCCTTGAGGATCTCTTTGCTGGCAGTGCACTCTGAGGAGCCGGCAGGGGGATTTCAGGGTGAGGGAGCACAGGCTTTGGCATCTCCCGGGTGGAATCCCAGCCCCGTCGCTCACTGCTGGCCACCTGTGTGAGTCACTTCACTTTTCTGGGCCTCCATTTCCTCGTCTGCACCTCCTTTTTGGGTTATGCTGAGGATGAAATGAGGAAGCATCCACCTGGTACAGGTTGGGCCTGAGGCAGATGATTGAGAAGTGGATGCTTCTAGAAAGCCAAACACAGGAAAGTGTGGACCCTGCTTGGAAGCACGCTGAGTGCATGCTTTTCTTGGTCAAAACCATGATCACTTGCCTGGGATCTCTCTCACGGTGACTTCCTACAGGTTCCTCCATATGATTCCCACGTGATAAGTCACTGAAGGGGAGGCGCTTGATCACCAGGAATTTGCTTTTGCCTGTTATCAGCCCTTCCATAACCAAATGAAGCTACAGAGGGAGGAATTAACTATCAGCTGTCACTCATAGGCCTGCCTCCCTAACCCTCTAAGTCCTGAATGTCAGTTTTCTGGAGAAGTGCGGAGACAGGCAGCAGGTGACAGGAGGTGGCAGATCCCTCTGGGCTTGGAGGTGGCAGGCAGCCCTGGCTGCGATGTCCCTGCCCACTTGATATGTCTTCATCCGCAACCCAGGGAGGACGCGCCATCTACCTGGGAGATTCTCTTAGCAGGTGGGGCACAGATAATGGTTTGGTTTGGGGCCCCAGTGACCCATTGCTAAGCAAAATGTGTCAGAGAAAAGGACTTCTGACGAGCCCAGGGATTTACATGCTGCTTTGGGAATGTTCTTCCCCGACTTTTAAAAATAAATAAAATAAACGTGAAAAGAAATATTAGCTTGGCCAGTGAGAGAAACTAAATAACTTGCTTGTGCTGGAAACTGGAGATAAACCCCACTCGCAGGTTGCCTTAAAAAACTTGCACTTGATCTATTTAGAGTTGTTATTTTCCCTTCAAATTAAGATGAGTTAAATCCATGTGTGTTGTGGCACGGATTATCTTTTTTTATTATTAAATCGTGACAGCTAATTATTAGCTCTGTCTGCACCGAGGAATAGTGCAGTGTTCTGTCTGAGGGACATGGCCCTGGGTTCAGGCTGGCGTTTGGGTGTTGGGATGGCTGAACAGGGCAGAGTTCGGGCTGGGCTGGTGGGTGGTGGGGAAGAGGGGCGCTACCTGGTATTCCTCACTATGCTAGACACTTTTCTTGGGTTATCTCACTTAATTCTTCAACCTTGAAATATATGTTTCTAACCCCACTTTGAATTGGGGCTCAGAGAGGTTAAGGGAGTTGCTGAAGGTCACACAGCAAAGCAGAGTCAGACCCAGTCAGGCCTAGTTTCCTTGGATAGCAAGGGGTGTGGAGGATTTGGGGGATGGGTATTCTAACTCTGTCTGTCTGGCTGGTGGGGCCTTGATGGGTGGGCACCACCTCTGACCCCATCCAAAATGGTCTTTGAAGCCCATCGCAGATATGACCCTGTGGATACAGCCAGGATTCCTCAGACCCCCAGGGACTGTGGCCTGCAGTCTGTGGCTTTTGTATATACTGTCCTGTACTTCCTAATGAGGGCATTGGAGAGATGGGTGGTGACAAAGAATGCAGTACAGTGTAAATTCAGGTGCACCTGGGCCGGAATTTTAGATTTTTTCCCATATATACGATTATTTCTTTTATTTTATATTCACTGTTGCATAGACTTTTCCCCCATAAATACAAATTACTTGTTTTATTTTGTGGAATTGCAGTTTTGCCAGGGTCTTGCTCTGTGACTGTCAGCCAACTGTTCACCTCCCCAGGTCTCAGTCCCTATAACTGGAGATAATGTTCCTTGTGTTTTGGGCTTGTTATAAGGTTTGATTTAGACAAGGTATACATAGAACAGGTTCCTGTGGGTTTTAGCTGTTGTTAATAATGGAGATCCTGCCGGTGGGATCCAGAGGAAGGGTCTGGCTTCCTAGCCTCCTGGAAGGACCTTGCTGCCAACTCTTCCCTTCTCACCTGCTCAGTGACTTGCCTGAACTTACGTAACTAGTTACTGGCAGAGCTGAGTCCAGACCCCAATTATCTTGAGTCAGGGCAGGTGACTTTTTGCCATCCCAGGGTGCCCAGCCCTGTAGCTTGAGGCCATCTCCCCTGGTGGAGTCCCAGTTTCCTTAGCTGGGAAAGGGGGTGAGCCCTTCCTGTCCCGCTGGCCTTCCAGGGAGGCGGTGGACCCACCTGCCATGTGAACTCTGCAAACCAGAGTCAAGAGTGTGTGCAGCTAAAATGGGTGACATCAGCACTGATTGTAGTTGAAAGTTTTATTGGATTAAAAAAAAGAGAGATAATACTGGTCACATAGATGGGTGTCTTTTTTTTTTCTCTTAAGGTTTGAGGCCTTATTTATTGATTTATGTACGTAGTTCCATACTTCCAGCAGTAATTCAGGAAACAGGAGAGAGAGATAAGGTAAGAAAAAGAGAGAAAGGCAGCTGGGCTCCCAAGGGGTGAACTTAACCAACATTCAGCCTGAGTTAATAGTATTATTCTTAGTTCGTCTATTTGACAGTAAATAGTTAGTAATTGACTAAAGTTTTTTTTTATCAGGCATTTGACAGCTTTTTTGGGCAGTTGTTGCTCATTTGCATGCTTGGCTAATGCATTAACCACCAGGTCTAGAATCTGTTAGGAGTGGGCTCTGCTGATAATCTATAGAAATAAGGCTGACTGGCTGTCACTCCGTGCCTTTGGGGTCATCTTTTCACTGAGGAAACAAAGAGATTGGGTTTTTCCTAATTTCATGTAAAATTTATTTATTTATTTTTGAGACAGAGTCTCGCTGTCGCCCAGGCTGGAGTACAATGGCGCGATATCAGCTCACCAAAACCTCTGCCTCCTAGGTTCAAGAGATTCTCCTGCTGGGCACGGTGGCTCACGCCTGTAATCTCAGGACTTTGGGAGGCCGAGGCGGGGGGATCACGAGGTCAGGTGATCGAGACCATCCTGGCTAACCCGGTGAAACCCCGTCTGGACTAAAAATACAAAAAATTAGCCGGGCGTGGTGGCGGGTGCCTGTAGTCCCAGATATTCAGGAGGCTGAGGCAGGAGAATGGTGTGAACCCGGGAGGTGGAGCTTGCAGTGAGCTGAGATCATGCCACTGCACTCCAGCCTGGATGACAGAAGGAGATTCCATCTCAAAAAAAAAAAAAAAAAAAAAAAAAAGATTCTCCTGCCTCAGCCTCCTGAGTAATTGGGATTACAGGCTCCTGCCTGGCTAATTTTTGTAGTTTTAGTGAGATGGGGTTTTGCCATGTTGGCCAGGCTGGTCTCAAACTCCTGTCCTCAGGTGATCCACCCGCCTCGGCCTCCCAAACTGTTGGGATTACAGGCACGAGCTACCGCACCCAGCCTGATGTTAAATTTAACTCATACTCACTAGATCTTACTGTGTGCCAGACACTATTCTAAAGACTCTGCAGATACTAACTGGTGTAATCCTCCCTATGACTTTATGATATGCTAATATCAGCCCCACTTTATAGAAGAGGAAACTGAAGCCCAGAGATGTTAAGTTATTTACCCAAGGTCACACAGCGGTGAGTAGGGTCCCAGAGTGTCAACTCTGGCAGTTAGGTTCTTCACTGTGGTCATAACTGTGCCTACATTCCATCCACCTCTCTGCACCACGAGGGTGGTAAATCAGATATTACTTTCATTTTGCAGATGAGGCAACTGAGTCATAGAGAGGTACCTTGCACAGCTGTCCTGTGAGTCACCAGCTCAGTTGCACCTAGAGACCAGGCTCCTGGGAGGGAGAGCATTAGGAAAAATAGCTAATGCGTGCTAGGCTTAATACCTAGGTGATGGGTTGGTAGGTGCAGCAAACCACCATGGCAGACGTTTACCTACGTAACAAACCTGCACATCCTGCACATGTACACCAGAACTTAAGACTAGAATTAAAACAAAAAAAAAGAGGACGGGCTCCTGACTTCCCAGAGAGGCCCTGGGTCTTCACTGTGTCATGTCCCAGGAGCCCAGGCCTCGTGGGATCCTGTGTTCTTGAACTGTGGCTGGTGCAGGCCCTTTCTGCTCCTGGCTGGGCAATGAGTGATTTCCACTCTGAGGTCGAATCTTGGTGATGGGACTTGGGTTCCAGAGTGGGGTGAAAGAACCAAGACAGTAGGCACCCACCTGTCCTGCACACATCTGTGGTTTCATGTTGACTGCATTTTGGGAGGAGCTGGCCCCCACCTCGTCATGAGTTACAGGCAAGTGGCCCTGTTGAGTCCAGAGTGGGGAGAGGCAGGCAGAGTGGACTCTGGCTCGAGACCTAGGATGGCATCCTACTGTGGCTGGCATGCTGTGTGACCTTGAGCAGACAGATCTTCCCCGTCTCTGGGGCTGAGTCTGCTGGGCTGAAATGTGAGATGGAGCCACCAGTGGTTTCTAACAGCTGCAAGAGCCAGGCAGAAGGTCGCGCATTTCCCACCTCAATTCCTTTCCCACCTAGTAGTTCCCCCAACTTTCCTCATTTTTCACATTAATGAGGCTTAGGGGTCAGTTTTCTCTGAAGAAATTGGTGGTGAAAATGAAAACTGTTAGATTGAAAGCTTAGGTCTTTCTGCCCCAGGCTGTGAAGATCCTTCTGGGAGAATTTGGTCCACTCGCTGTGAGGTTAACAGTTGAAGCTCAGAGCCCCTCGTGTGACCAGGCCCTGTCCCTAGTGTCCCTGTGTGGTTTGACATTCTGTTCTTTGTGATGAGTGTACCCTGAATCGTATAAACCTCGGGCCCTGCATGATCTGGACCCACCCTGGCCCAGAGCCTGCTGGGGGTGGCCAGTGACCTCTGGGCACACGGAGTGGGAGCCTCCTCAAGGGAGGGTGTGATGAGGACTTACAAGCCTTGAGCTGGACCCAGGGAAGAAGAGGCCTTGCTGGAGAAGGCAAGGCACCCTAGGCTTCATTTTATTTTGTTTTTAAGTTTTCTTGATGCCTTCTTGCTGGTCCGCTGGTTTTGGTCTGGAGGATCCTGGGGTGTTTCAGAAAGGAGGAGTCCGTGCTGAGGGCTGGGAGAGGAGAGCAGGGAGGGAGGGAGGAGTGACCCCTTGATGAGCCACAGGTCTGGGAAAGCATCTGCCTCTGGCTGCTCAGACAGCTGGGAAACTGGGACCACGGGCTCCTCTGGGCAGGAAAATAGTAACAAAGTAGACTTTTGTTGGAGGTGAAAAGTCAGACTCCCCCACTCCTGGTGTGGAGAGAAGGTAGCAGCCAAGGGCAGGGTGAGCCCCCCAGCCCAGGGCAGCCTGCTCTGTCTCTAAGCCAAGGTAATGTTTGATCAGGGCTGTTTTCCCCCATCCCCTGCCCTGGGGGCTGAGTGCCTGGGCAGCTTCTATGGTTGCGGGTGTAGACACAACCTCAAAGGTACAGGCAAACAGGTGCGTGGGTCGGCGTCTACTCAAGATGAATCCAGAGGCACAGAGCCCTAGGGGCTGGTAGCCCCAGTGCCTAGGCTGTGCCTCTAGTGATATGGCACAGACGAAGCCATCCGTCCAATCCACAAGAGTGTCCAGAAAACACGCGTCTACCTCCTGATGACTGCAGGTGCCAAAGGCATCCTGGAAAGGAGTGGAGAAGGTGGCTTTATTTCAAAGCCGTTTTCAGGGTAGAGCACACCTTCTGGAGAGTGTAGCCAGCCAACCAGGGATTCCAGGCTCCTCCCTTGGGGTTTGAGGGCAGAGACTGGCTGTCCTGGGCTCAGAGAGACAACAACTGTCTGAATTCTTCTCTGTTCGGGAGAAAATGGGACAAACCTTCAGTGACTCCTGCCACCTTCAGCAGCTGGCTAAAAACTGTTGGAGTTGGTAAACCCAGCAAAACTAAGTATTCCTGGGGCTGGAGCGGGTTCTTTTCTCCTCCCACCTCAAGTTCAAAGCCAGCCAATTAAGAAAGCTAAACAGTGCGGTCTTCTCTCTGCATCACTGGCTTGTAAAACTTTCCCTGCAAACTAGGCGACTTTATTTGTTGGGAAAACGAAGTATATAATTTTCCTGACCTGGCCTTTGCTTTGGGGAGAAGGGGAAAGAGAGAAAGAAGTCATTTCCAGAAACAGACGGCCCCCGAGGAGCAAAACAAGGTCCACACTCCAGCGTCAGGGCAGCGTAGACTGCAGCGCCGTGGTCTGGAACGCTGAAAACAGCGTGTTGCGGGGAGGCGGGACGCGAGGCTCCAGGCTGCGGAGCCTCTGGGGTCTGGGTCACTGTCTGCGGGGTGGACATCGAAGTCCTCCCAATTCTGCTTCTGAACCTCTGGTCGCCAGCTGCCCCCCCACTACTGCAATTTTCCGGTTTCCCCAACGTTTGCAACTTGCAAGTCTCCTCTCGCTTCCTTCCATCTCCAGCAGCCCCTCCTCAAGCTTGGCCTCCTCCCCTCCCGGCGACGGTGCCTATCCCGAGCAAATCATACCCATCCTCTCCGCCGCCCGCGAGACGGCCTCCCCCGCCCTGCCCGAGGGGGACTTCAGGCCCCTCCCTCCGAGGGCTCAATGGTTGGGGTCCATAGCCCCCTTCATTGCCACACAGGAGAACACAATGGCCTTCCCCGAGGCCAGGGGCGCAGAGCTCCGCGGGGGCGGCTGCATCTCCCGGACCGCGCACCCCACACGGCGCGGACACTTTGGCAACTTAAAAACTGCGCGGGGGCCTCCCCTGCGAGCGGTCCCCCCGCTTGCGAGCTGTGCCCCTTTCCCGGCTGGCCCTGGCCGGGTCGGGAGGCGCCTCGGCGCTGCTCCGAGGCCTTAGGGCGCGCCTGGCCCCCGCCTGGCCGCCGGCCTCTGATTCGCCCACGGCCTTGCGCCCATCGTCCACCTCCTTCCCTCTCTCTCTGACCCGGGCCCGCTGCGCACGTTGATTGTGCCTTGGTGGGGCGGGAGGGCCGAGAGGGCTCAAGGTCCATGCATAATTCGGCGGCTTAATGGAGCAGCTGCCTGAGCCGGGCGGCGAGGGGCGGGCGGAGGCGCAGCTGACCCAGCCCGCGTCTGGCCTCGCTGGGAAGGCGCGCTCCTTTCTTCCTCCCCTGCCACTCCCCTCCCCCACTCGGCCTGGGTCCGAGGAAGGCGGGGGGTGGGCGAGTCGAAGGGCTCGCTTTGGGAAGGGGTTTCCCTCGTGCAACTTTTGCTTTGGGGGGCGGGGGGGCATGCAGTGAATCGGAGCCGCCTCGGGACCTGCTCCTGAAGGAGGTGGAATGCAGGCTTCCTCGGAGCACTCTGCAGCCCTGGAGTCTTTTTTCCTGGCCCCTTTCCCCCCCGCCCCCGTCGGTCCCCAGCCCAGCAGCAGCCCAGCGAGCACGCCCCTGGCCCCAGGCCAGCCCCCTTCCCTGGCAGCCGGCGGAGATGGATGGAGGCGGAGACCCAAGGTCAAGGGCGGGGAGCCTGCCGGCCCCGGGCCCCTTTGTGCGCACGGGGCCGCCCCTCCTCCACCAGTCGCCTCCTCTCTGGCCCTTGGGCGCTCTCCCGGGTGGGTGACCTTCTCGGACATGGGGAATGTGGAAGTGGTCCCCTCCCCGAAGCCGCTGCGCGCCGGTCAGGTCGCTTCGCCGGGGTGGCATTCGTCCCGGGTGCTGGGGGCGCACGGGGATCCCTCTTCCGCCCGCCGCCATTGCCCTGATGAGTGGCGCGGTCTTTCTCAGCCCACCTTGGCGGGACGGAGCGGGCGGTTCCCGGGATCCAGGTGAGGCCGGGACGGAAGGAGCCTCCGGGAGTTCCCTAGTACAAAAATGTGATCATCCAGGGGCAACAGCCCCATCTCAAAGTGGGGATTTCGTGGGGACCTTAGTTTCTTCCCGAGCGGGAGGAGAGTAAGCCCGCTTTTCTCAAGGACAAAAGTGTTTTCCCAGTTGTGTGGGAATGGAACCCTCCACTAGAGTGGGACACCGAAGCTCCTGGAATTACAGGGATTTAATGTCAGTCCTCCTTCCAGCCTGACTTCTCTTAGGATAACCTCTTCCAACAAGAATTTGTATGCAAATCGTCACCTTGCTAGGAGTGTCTAGTTTTGTGTGTTAAAAATTGGCCTCCAACTGTTCAAAGCACTTCGACAGACCCTTAAAGGCCCAGAAAAGCAGTGGTTGGACGCCCAGCCTGTCCACCACAAAGCTCTTAAGAAAATGTTCAAACATTTTCCCAAAGCTGTTACTCTGGAAATAAAACTGTATGCTGTTCGCCTGCAGCCGATTAAAAGTTTACCTTCACTGTGACAGCTTTTCCAGGCTAGGATTGGAGCCACATCTCTATTTTCCATTTTTCAGAAATAAATCTAAACCAGCAGAATAGATTTGCTATAACAAGAGTCAAAGTAGTATTAAAAATATGCGTATACATATATACTTATAATATGAAACAGTATATTACACTTGCTGTGCTCTCAAGGCAAGTATTGTGTAAACGGCACCGTCATGGCGTTTTGAGTAAGAGTTGATTTTAAAATCTCAGATTTAGCTAACCCGAACTTTGAGCAGCCAGCTTTTCTGGTGGAGGAATCTGAAGGCATTTGTCAATTTATTTTTTGAAAGCCCTCTGGAAAAGGTAACAAATTCAACACTTGGGAGCTCAAAGCTACTGCCAGTCCTGGACAGGAAGGTTTTCATATCTGTCTGAACTTGCTCGCTGATTTCTCAGACGTCCATTTATAACAGTTCTAACAAGATAGAATCTGCCTTTGAATATCTGTAAATACGGGTAAAGATCACAATCCAGCACTCATAATGGTCCAAAACGAACTGGCAGATTCTCGTGTTTGATTAATATTTATGTTACCGGATTCCTTTACAGAAAGAAAGATGAAACGCTAATTGTGTGTGTGTGTGTGTTTGAGGGGCCCCATCCTAGGTCTCTGCAGTTCATTTAAAGGGATGTACATTTTAGGATTTTTGGAGACTAGGGGTGTGTGTCGGGGCGGGGGGCGGTAATTGTTCATGTTTTGCTTGAAAGACAGGTAACCTGTGGTTGGCTGAAGTATTGGCTGGTACACTGAGGGAGAGGCTGACTTTTCATTTTCCTTTTCTTTATTTTGACGGCTCAACAGTGATCAGAATGACGTGTGATTTCTCCCTGTATGTTTGGACTAAGGCTTGGACAGTGTGGTGGAAGGCTCTTGTTCAGGATCTTCCTCGAGGAGAACTGGTAGCCCCCAGGGTGCTCTGGCGTCTTTGCAGGGCACACTTTCTGCGCCTGAGTGGCAGGGTGGGCTGCCCTGCAGCGTGTAGTTCCGAGCCCTGCCATGTGTCTGTAGGGCACTTGCCTTGCTTTTTTTTATTTTTTTTTATTTTTTTATTTTAGGAGCAATGTGTGGGAGATTTGCCTGGAAATGGGGGGTTCTATCAGCTGGATCATGTTGAAATACCAGTGCAATTGGTAGCCAAAGGGATCCTGGAGAATCCTCCTTCGGAGGTGCTGTGTTAAGCATCTTCAATTTTATTGCTTCGAGAAGCCTAGATTTTTGTATAGGATTTCCTACAAGGGTGGCTTCCAGAGTGGCACCTGAGTCCTGCTTAGAGGTTCAATAATATTTGTTGTTGCTGGAGCATCAGGAGCCATGTCATTGTTAAAGCAGCAGAATCTAGACGTTGGCATGTGGTGTCGGATAGTCTCAAATACATTGACTTCCTAAACAGCCCAGGGCAAACCAGTTCATCTGTTAGTTGCTTCATCCATAAAATGGGGCTAGCCAATTGTTTACTTCCCTGTCCCTGTCCAGATATGAAAACAAACCCGTAGGTAGGAGTGAAGCAATTGCTGATTTCAAGGACATCATAAAAATGGAGAACTGTTATTGTTCAGTCCGTGGGGGCAGGGTGACTAATTTGCAAAAGGGAAACGAATCAAATAGCTGCTTGTAGAGGGTGTAATTTTTTACTGCAAGGAGGAAGAATTAGGGGCTTTGGGAGGAGGTTTATGTGGGGAGGGGGGGAACTTGGTTTTTCAATTTAGTAACCTGATACCAATAGGAAACTTACCCCTCTCCCCATTCATTTTAGAGGACTGTTCCCCCACCCCAGCTCCTTGTTATTGTTGGGACTGTCACATGATTCAGAATCTTGACACTGAATAGTGTCACTGCTGCTCTTGACCTGAATACCCCAGAAAAGGTATTTTTCCTGATATTTGGTCTCAGGCCCCAGAAGGAGAGGAGCTGGACAGGGGACATATAGACTTGGATTAGGGAGGAATGCATACAGCAAGCAGTCTTTAAATGCACAGTCTTGCTAGGTGCCGGTGAGGAAGGAACTCAAAGCGGACCGGTGAGGAAATTCTCACCGCCTCTCAGAGCTAACAAAAATTGGCACTTATCCCCATGGAGCACACAGCTGGCTCCTATGAAAGGGTACCTTCACTAGGGAAGCCAGAGGGCCTAAGTGTCCTGTTGGGGCTCCATTTTACTTTTTGGTTGTTGCTTTTCTTTGGAAGTGGCTTGGTTTCTTTTTTCCAGCAAAAGCTGGATTACTTGAATTAGGTTTTTAATAAAATAACCTCTGGCAGGGCCCAAAACCTCTGGATTAGTCTTGTTAGTTAGGAAATACAGAAGCTTTCTTTATATATTTGGTTTGTTCACCCTGGCTGGGCCAAGACTTTGGGCTGGGGTGGGAAGAGTGTGGTCCTCTCCTTTCCCCATGGGGCTGGGGAAAGGAGAGGACCACGGGAACAGCAGATACCTGGAGTCTGCGATGGTGCAGGCTTGGAGCCAGGAGCTGTCTGGTGCTTCTTAATTGAATACAGATCTAAGTAAATTCCACATGGGCATGCAAGGCTGGGCAAGGAAGGCAGTGATATTCCCCTCTGCACGGCTGGACTCGTAACCCTTCCAACCTGACGGGCCTCTCCGCCTGTCGCTGTACCCAGCCCACAGGGTTTGCGAGAAAAGGTAGAGAAGCAGGGGGACGAGATCACGCAACGCCCATGTAAATACTGTCTGTATGAACTGGGTCTTCCATCTTTTGTTCGTGGCAGCTCGTTAATTAACCAGCAGATTAGTGCTGCCTTCTTTTGACACATGCATGTATTTTGGGGTAGAGGATTCTTGTTCTCCTAAAACTCTGAACCCAACCGTTCAGGAAGTCTCCCTTCAGCGCCGCCTGCCCCTGCTCCCTCTCCCTGATGTCCTCCTCACTCCCCTTTTCCTGTCCCCTTCTACCCACCCTTTTCTTAAACCCAAGTGGGCTTGTAGTCGAGTGGAGGACAGACACGTTAAACACAGCTAAATAAATCATGTTTACGCTTGGCGTCCTCGGTAGTGAAAAATCTGTTGGCTGTTTTTACTTCCTTATTTCTCAGCATTTGCTTCCTACCTGCTTTTGACCACATGCCCAGAAATAGTAGTTTTGTCAAATGAGGGGATAATGCCAGCCAGCCTTTCTCGCTGCCAAGGAAGCTGCTGGATTTTGCAAAACAGAGTGACGTTTTTTTAATGACACTGATGTTTTTTTCAAAAAAATTAGGATGTAGAATAAGGATATTAAAATGCACTTAGGGAAAGGGAAAAAAAGCGACATGGTACCCCTTACAGCACAGGGACGTGTAGCAAGCAGGTTTAGAGAAGAAAGGTCTCATTTTTGTTTGCACTTGGCCGCTCCAAGGGCAGGAGGCAGCTGTCAGAGGCGGAGGAGCTGAGTCAGGTTCCCTTCATCTCAGCCCCAAGACTTAATTTTCTCTGCCATTTTGGTGATGTGGTGCGAAGATTTTTTTTTTCTTTTTCTTTTGGGTTTTGTGTCTGTTTAGTCTCTGAGGCCTCCTGAGCGATGCTTGCTGCTTTCTGCCTCTGAGATTACAGTTAGATTCTCGCCCTGATCTGGAATTGGAGCTTGTTGGGATCCTAGCTACACTCCGATTGTTGATGTGTTCAGAGTGGCCCCAGAGATCTCCCTGCCTCTGGGCTCTTATCTGTGATGTTGTTTTGGGGTATATTTCATGATGGGGTGCTGCTGGGCAGAGAACTTCCTGGGTAATTACAGCCAAACAGAGGCTGTAGATTTAAAAATAATAATAAAAAAAAAAACAGTTTAAAACCAAGTAAGTGGCATATAAATACTGGGCACTCCTGTAGGGAGAAGAGGCTTGTCTTACCGCGGGATCTTTGCAGGGTTCCTGCAGTAAATTCTGTCTGAGGTCCAGCACATCAGCTCTGTTTCAAAGACAGCCGAGAAAAAAAAAATTACAACAAAATCAAAATCAGCGTGCTATGATTTCCCCCAACTTCTAATGGGAATACTCTGCAATAGAAATGATATTTCCATTGAGGACTGCGCTGCCGGTTTCTTTAATTACATTAAATAGCGGTATAAACCTCAGCTGAATGTAAACCTCTGTTATAGCGGCGTCTCGAGCGTGGCTAGATGAATCGTAAGGAGCAATGTTACTAGTGTTAATGTGCTAACAATCTTTATTAAATTAATCCCGCGAAGTGTTAATTTTTACAAATTTTGTTGTGCACACACTGCACGTCACCGCTAGTGTGTTAGGAGATGAAAACGGATTTCACGTCAAAAAATAAGTAAGAAGGTGGCTGTCAGACGGCTCCCTTAGAAGAAAATTTGTGATTTTTGCCATCAAATGTTACCTGTGCTGAAAAGAAGGCTTACAATAGGTATATTAAATGCCATCTACATACAGAAAACTCAGTTAAAGGAACTACTTTGTTGAAAGTAATTACAGGCCTGTTCAATTTTTTAGTCAGTGACATTTCAGACTTGGCTTAGGAACATAAAGAGGCCATAGAAAGATTTTGTTCTATGTAATGCAAAGCACTGAACCTCGGTACTCTGTAAGTCCATTAGGAAAAGGAAAAAAGAAATGAAAGGGAAAAAAGAGATTTAATCATAAACAAAATCCAGGGGAGGGCTGTAATTTTTTATTATAATAGTAGAAATCAATTGCCTATAATTCTGTTAAATGCAACCCAAAACAAAATGTGCGTTTAAACTATAGCAGGGTCCTCCTTTTTACAATTTGATTTCTTTTCTTTCTTTCTTTCCTTTTTCTTTCTTTTTAACCTTCTACTAACCAAATTCATTTCTGTTCCATCTGAAATAAGAAACCCTGCTGGCCCTGTGGTTCTCTGTTCCCTTATTGCTCAGGTAGAGTTTTATGGTCTGATCTTAAAAAGGTGGATGATGCTTACATCCCTCATATCCATGACTCCATCTGCACCTGAAATTTCTGTTCCCTTTTCTGGCTGCTTCGGGCTTGAGTCATCCCAGTAACCTCCTTGCTGGGCACTCCGTTTTCTTTATGTTCTTTTTATTGGCTGTGCTGTTTATTTTCATTCGTAATTCTCCAGGATTCTCGCAGCTCAGCCTTCCTCCTTCTGTTTATTCCATTGCACTGTCTGTGCATGGCCGTTGAGCAAAAGCCAGCATTGGAGTTTGTGGGACCTTGGAACCACAACTTCCTGAACTCCCCAGTTTGTAAACATGTTTTAGAGAGGGCCAGATTCTTAACACGTGTCAGGATTCAGTGTTTTCCGGGTCATTCCTCAAGGGTCAGGCACAGTGGATGCTGAGGGGATAGAAAAAGGTGTCCTTAGTTTAAAATTCACTGTAGGCACCCAATCTGAAGATGAGTTTCCTGGTTTTTGCCTTGTGTGACATGTGAGTTCTATCTTAACTGTGTATTTCCACTCCCACCCCCAGCTCTAAATTAATGAAGAAATAGGAACATATCTGAGGGATGCCTGGCCAAGCTTGTCATTGGAGTCTGGCCCCTAAGTTCTATCTGGGAAAGGGCTACAGGGTCCCAACCCTAAGTCCCACATTCTTTATGCTTGGAATCCAAATGATTTATCTAACACTTCGGTTTGCAGCCTGCCTTCACTCTTCATCGAGTTATGCTTCATGCAGATGACATGTCGCATACTGTTTGTGGCTCTGGATGCAACCGGAGAGAAAATTACTGAAGGATCTTGAAATAAATTGTCTTAGAAAGCAGAGACTGCTGAAGGTTGAAGCAGCTACCACACCTCTGATCAGAAAACCTAAATTGGGAGGAAAAGGGGCAATTCCTCTGTTAGGTATTGACTGGCTGATTTTGCTGGTAAGATTTGGAGAATCTCTCGGTTGCAATTTGTCCTTGGCCTCTGTGGACACTGGTTGGATGCACGCAAGACATCTTAACATGTCCACGTTGCTGGTAGATGAGTGTTTGTGTGTGTATGTGCATATGTATATGTATATAGAACCTCTCTTATAGATAATAGATGTGCATGC
The DNA here is from genome assembly GCF_006542625.1 of Nomascus leucogenys. Classification (NCBI taxonomy): domain Eukaryota; kingdom Metazoa; phylum Chordata; class Mammalia; order Primates; family Hylobatidae; genus Nomascus; species Nomascus leucogenys. The sequence goes on from NC_044402.1 coordinate 6,623,713, forward strand.
ACACATTTTTCTAACCAGTGCGACACATGGCTTCACCTTCTGTTGTCCTCAGGCCTGCCCATTCCAGGATGGTGGGCCCCAATTTGGTGGACCCTGCCTGCCTGAGGTCACCCGGAGGAGTTAGATTCATTTTTATATCTGTGTCCTGAAGCCGCGATGCATAGGAGCAAAGGAATGATCAGCGTCCCAGCTGGAGGACAAGTGGTTGTGGTTTATTTGCATTTCAGTAGTTCGGAGCACTGCAGGATTTTCCCTGAGAGACAAGCAAAAGAAGAGTCCAAGCTGCGTGTCCCTCACTGCGCCCCCCTACCCCCTGCAGATGCCCACTTAGGGGCTGGAACGGCCAGCCCCCTCCACCTCCGTGGTTCACAGAAGATGGCTGAGGGATGCCCTTCCTCGCCAGCAACACTGAAGTGTCCTCTGCTCCCTCACAGGGGCCTTGGTGTTGGAATTTGTGGTGTCACTTCACCAGTCCTTGGGTCAGGGTGCAGAAAGGGGATCGGCAGCCCCGGAGCATTTCAGCCGCCTGTGTCTTGAGGAAATTGGAGTTGGCAGTGAATGAAACAGGTGCTTTTGGACCTGGGGAAGGGGTGTGCCCAAGCGTGCCTGCCTCTAAATTGCAAGAGGCAGCTGCTGGGGAGGATGTTCCCTTTCCAGTGTCTGGTGAAGGAGGAGAAAGGTTTTGGTAGAGTCGATGGGGGACACGATCATTCCTTTGCTCTGCCTCTCCATTTTCTGGGGTGAGATTTCGGAAGTGCTCCAAGAGGAGGAGCTTAGAGTAGGGCAGCCTGGCTCAGGGTGCTCCCCGAGATGTGCTTCTAGTCTCCCTCACGGCCAAGCCTTCTCACGGTGGGTGCAGGTGGATACCCTGGTGGCCACACAGGGTTGTGGGTGGCCTTGGGGAATCTCTGGATGGTCCCTTGTGGAAGTGATGGTAGAAGTGGTCTCAAGCCCAAAGATGAGCAGTTGCCCACGTTCCTGGAGGCCCCTGGTGAACCCACCTCACTTCCTGCAGCCTGGCCCCCTCATTGACCCTCTCTGGGTCCATTAGGGCCTAGATGGTTGATGAGGGATGCTGGGCAGGCTCTTTCACCTGCATTTGAATTCTTACCCTCCTCAGCCACCTGCAAGGACTGCTGTCTTTCAGCCGGCTGCCCGCATAGAGGCCAAACGTAGATTCAAACTGTTTTTATGTCTCCCGTGTAATGACCCCGAAGGAACTCTTTAAACGCAGCTGTGCAAACCCTTGTGAGACGTGATTTTCCCTTTTCATTGGTCTTCTTTCCAAGGACACCTACATGTTCACCCCCAAACCAAAACCCGTAGCAACAAGGGACTAGAGGCCTGTAATGGTCATCGGGTGCCCAGACAAAACAGTGGTGTCTGATGGAGAATGAGAATCCAGGAGTGGGAGGTGGGGCCTGGGGAGCCCCGTTGCCCTGCCTGGCATTTCTAGGTCCCCCAGATGCTCTGGGGCAGTGAGCTGAGCCACGTGGCACACCCACTGCCTCTCTGGTCCTGCCTTGGGGACCCACCCTAGAGTTGCAGCTTTTCATGGTAACCTGCGTGTTCGCTTAAATGCTTTGCTTTTCCTTTCTGCTTTATGATGATGAGGATTGTTGGTATATATTTTACAATGAAATGGAAAACAAGTTCCAGTCATTGCTGGTTCCTAGACCTTGGTAATTAAAAGCTAAAAAAAAAAGAAAAAAAAAGAAATGAAATAATACCTGTGGAGTGAAGGAATTTATTTATTGAGTCACCCCCACCCCCAAAGACCTGTGTAGCTCTGAAACTGAGCAAACGAAGAAGCCTCCCTAGAAGTGTTCTTCTCTATTCCTGCTGTCTCAGCCACTCCCCCTCTACACCCCCCACAACCCCCAAAAAAAGGGAATGAGAGAAAGACAAATGATGAGAAGGCCAGTCTTGTCAGGTGAACACCCAGTGCCTGTCTCATTTAAGGTTGCACTCCACTTCTTTCAAATAGGAAATTGCCAAAATGGATGTCATGGGCTGCTAATTAGATGTATTTTAACTGCAGGATCATTTTACCAGCTAATACTGTTATTATGTGCTTCAATGTGAACCCATGGTGGAGCTGTTAAAATATGAGCGTGCAGTCTTAGCAGACAGCTCTTGGAGCCGTTGGGATGGGTGGAGGGCGCTTTTCCTCATGGCCCTGAAGATCCCCGGGCCAGGCCCTGTGCTGAAGATCTGCGCCCTTTCAGCTTCTCAAGAGGTGCCCCCTGCTCTCCGGAAGACCATCTTCTCCTTGTGTTTAGACCAGGGACGGAACCTCCAGGAGGCCTGAGCTTTCCAGCGTCACTTCCCCTCCCCTCTAGACATCAGGGTTCCCTCTGGACCAGCCTAGAAGTGCCAGATGACCACAGTTCATGCCCGTGCCTACCCAGAACAGGCAGGCCTGAATCTCACGCACTGGAGTTTCAAGTCTGTGCTGGCTTCTCCTCCATCTTCCCTCTGTAGCAAACCGGAAAAAGAATCCTAATTTCCCGTTGGGGTGGGAGGAGATGAGCTAGGATCAGGATAATGATTTTTAAATGTGAGCCAGGCATTTGACTTCACGATATTTCTTTTCCCCCTCACCCTCTTAATACATAGCATTTTTTTTCTATCATCCTTAAGACAAAGTAGCTGGCAAAATATTTAAGTGATCAGAAAGAAATATTTTTATTTGCCCGCGTGCGAATTGGGTTATCTGCCTATCTTGTTTATGAAATTTGGCGCTGCCTTTCCTGCACAGTACGTTCGCCTCTCAAATCTTTCCCGGCTCCCATTTCCATATTTCTGCGTGCTTGTTCTTTGTTAATCACTTGGCAAGCGCTTATTTGAATATTAAAAATTTCTTTAATCATCAAAGGCAGGAGCACAGTCTCATGAATATTCATATTTTTCCCCCTCCTCAGACTGGATTCTAGTTCATTACCCTGCAGTAAAAGCCAAACAGCCATCAATCGCCCTCATTACAGGCTCTGGCGTTTTGATTGGCTGCCTGCTGCCCAGAGCTTTTTTTTTATTTTTTTAAATTTTTTTCCCCCTTCTCCTATGAGCTGTCTTGTACCTGCCAACAACCAAAAAAAGAAAAAAAAATCAACAATGCAAGAATAAATTTCTCTGGTTGGAAAACAACTTTGCAAACTTGTCAAACAGTCCTTGTGGCTTGCTGCTGTTGCCGCTGTAGCGTCCACCAGCGCCACCTCCTTCCCCCCGCTGTCCTTCCCCCCACCAAAAAAAAAAAAGAAGCCCAAGATAAAAGAGAGGGGGGGAGAGAAAAATAAATAAATAAATAAAAAGGGAGAAACTTGAGCCTCAGAGATGAATATTTGTCAAGAGAGTTGACGTAAGTTTCATTTGCATAATGACTTTGTACTTCTGCATTAATAAAATTTGCATATGAAGCCATGTTAATTACTCCTGATCATGCTTTTTGCATTCATGCATAGTAATTTTCTCCGACTTGTGAGAATTAATGTCTTGGCATGGGGGGAGGGGGCGCGGGGACTGTCAGGTTCCCTTGCCAGTGTCCCTCACTCACACGCGCTGCCTCCCTGGCTGTCTCCTTCCTTGATCTATGACTCATTTCTGCACTATCAGTAGGAGTTCTCAGCTTAAAAAAATGTATCAATTGAAAGGCACCAGTAGGGAGAAAAATACACGTCTCCTGCACAGTGTATTCCAGACCACCTCTCTCTAGCTCTGAACATGGAATCTGTAATCCTCCCATTTGGGAGGGGACGCCCGGGAGGCTTCAGGGGTGGGGAAGGCTTGAATTCCCCCCAAAACCGGGCTGGGGCTTTTCCAGGCGTTTTTGTGTCTCCACACTCCTTGGCGGTGGGCGTGTTCGCTGGGTGAGTGCGCATGTGTGAGGAACGGAGCATCTGCAAAGTCCCTCTAGAAGAGAGACGGGTGACAGACCCCTGTGGAATGCTTAAACCCATGAAGGCATCAAGAATGAGCTTATCTAGCATTGCCCTGTTTTGGAGCCTAAGAAGCGGGATTTTAGGGGCCCTATTTTTAGACTTGTTTTTGTTTTTGTTTTTTCGTGCATAGACCTCCAAAGCAAGCGTTTTTTTGGGAGTGTCTTGCAGGTCTTTGTAGGGCGCTGTGCTATGTTCAGAGCACATCCTCTTGCCTTCTTTGCTGGGCAGTGATGATGTATCACTGATGTACCTTGGAAAGGACCGTAGGGAGTGGGGAAAGTTTCAGAATGGAAAGCAAGAGAGTGACAGTGACCGTTTGGTGAGTGTTTCCTGGATCTCTGGCTCTGGCTCAGGGCTGACCTGACCCTTCCTTTAAAGTTGAGGGAGCTGAGGCTCTGAGAAAGTGACTCACCTTCAGTCACGAGGCCAGGAGACAGCCGAGGGGGAATTTGAATCCAGTCCTCTCGGTCCTCAAGGCTGTGAGGCCTGGGAGCTCTGGTGGCTTCCTCCGTGCGTGTGTGGGTGCTTACCCTGTCCCAGGTGTCAGGCTCTCCTTAAGTGCTTTCTGGATTTCCCAGCTGCACTTTTAAAGGCAAATACCCCTCCTCTGAGGAAGGATGGGGGCTGGGAAGTGGCCTGGGACAGGTACTGAGGCTGTTTTTTCAAGTTGAGATAAGAGTCACATGATGTACAATTGGCCATTTTAAAGTGTACAATCAGTGGTTTTGAATCTCTTCACAATGTGGTACAGCCGTCACTCCTGTCTAAGTCCCAAGCATTTTCATCACCCCCCGAAGAAACTCTGTACCCATTAGCCACCCCTCACACCCCTACCAGCTCCCCTCAGCCCCTGGCAACCGCTACTTTCTGTGTCCATGGATTTGCCTCTTATGAGCATTTCATATCCATGGACTCATGCAGTATGTGGCTCCTTTCATCACTTTGGGCTTTTGCAGTAGCTTCAGATTCCTTGAGTCCCACCTTTGGGAAGGGCTCTGGGTTTAAGCTGCCACATGTGGAAACCTCTCCCAGGGTAGAAGGAGCTCTGGGAGCCCCAGAGAGGCCCTGCAGAGCTTGGGATTTGAAGCCCCTCTCCCGGCTGCCCCCCTCCCCTGCCTCAGTTGAGCCGGCCCCTGGAGCAGGTGGACTTCAGCAAGGTCAGAATTGCTAATGAGACTCTGAGGAAACCTGTCCAGGGCGGCCTAGCCCCTGACCCTTATGCAGGGAACAACACGTGGTGTGTGACATCGCCTTTACAGACCCTGGCCTGAGCCCCACGTTGGATGTTTCCAGGAGAAGGGGCTGGCCAGATGCCTGTTTTCTACCTGCTCTGCAACTGTTCCTCCCACCGCGGAGACGGAGTCAGCTCCTTAGCACCTGGGACAACCCTTACCAGGCCTTGAGCTGCTTCTGCTGGTTTCTCAGTGGTGATAAATGGTGCTGGCTGTGCCGCGGCCTCACCCAGAACCCAGGAACCGGAGCCTGGGTTTGGCCTTTGCAGCTTTCAATGGCTGGATTGAGCCCAGGGATCTCAGACTTCCGCCCACTATGTGGCCCTTGCTCTAGAGATCCCAGGAACCCTGGTCACTTACCCAGCTGCAGCCCTAGAGGGAAGCAGAGCATTGCGGGCTTCGGGGACACAACTGGGTTCCAGTCTCAGATCTCCCTGAGCGTCAGTTTTCCCCCAGTGGAATGTGGATCTCTGCTGAGTGAGGTGGCTGTCATGACGATGGGTGACCCAGAGCCCTCGGTGGTCTGCAGGGAAGGCCTACATAGGGATTTGAGACCACCAGTCGACAGGATCAAATGCAGTGTCCAGTGCTGGGAGGTTCAGGCTAGGGCAGGCTTCCAGGAGGAGGCAGGTCCTGACCTTCCTTGAGGGACGGCACTAAATCTAGCATGGCCTTCCCATCAGCATCTGAGGCTGAAACTGTTTACTGGTTCCTCAGCCACATCCTTCCAGGGCTATCCCCAGCTCAGAAATACCCTGGGCCCTAGGCCTCACCTAGTAGGAGGTCTTTGTTGGCTCAGAGGGGTCCGAGCAGTGTTGGTGATAGCTTTGACCTCTTGACAGGACACTGACAGCTTGCAATCCCTAAGCAGAGGGTCTTCTTAAATGCCCTGATGCCCTGATCCTGGATAACCCATGTTTTAGAGAAACCAGGGCTACAGAGAAAGAGCCCTGGTTCTGGGGCCAGACAGCTGGGGTTTGGATGGGGCTGCTGATGTCTGCAGTTTTCTGCAGTCACACACCATCAGTTTCCTGGTCTGTGCAATGGGTATTCTAAGCCCCAGTCCCCATCAGTGTGTTAGGAAGTTCAGTCCAATGAAGACTGACAGGCTCCTGGCGGCTTGCAGGGTCCTGTGGCTCTCCTTGCGATGGCGGAATCCTCGTGGGGGCCCTGGAGTGGGCAGACTCCCCGCCCCGTGCAGACCTGTGCTGGGCCTCCCTGGCAAAGCCGGCTGGGCCCAGCTGCCCATCCTCTTGTTGACGTTTCCTTTTTGTCTCTCTGATGCTTCCCTGCTCAATTATTTACCCAGGGAATTTGGGCTTCTTCACTTGTGGTTTTGGCAAGGGCTTCACACAAATGTTTTGCCCTGGTGGTCTCTTAGCCATTTAAGATAAACGGCTAAATCAAATGCAGGCCTTGCTTCAGAGCTGAGCGAGCTGTGGGGCTGGGCAGAGGCGGGGCCGGCCCTGGCCCTGTGTCCTTGCTGTCACATGGCGGGAGGCCTCCCAAGCCAGGCCGAGACATTAGGAGGGGGTGAGCAGCGCCAGGGTTTTCTTGGGGTGTGGTGGGCGGGGGTGTGAAAGCCTTCTGAAGGGCATTGCGGCTTGGGTGCAGCATGCTCAGTGCTTGGGGCTGGAGAGAGCCCCCGGCTGGTGGTCTGCCAGGCAGGAGGCTAACAGTGCCCAGACACCTGGAAGCGGACCCCAGGTGTCCCTGGCCTGTAGGAACAGCCCATCCTGATATAGCAAACAGGGGAGGCTCTGAGCTTCCCAGCTCTTCCAGGGAGGGGTAGCCCGAAGTTTTGGAAACAAATCCCCAAATGGAACCTGTTTGATTGCTCCAGAGGCCCCCACGTGGGGGGTCCTTCCTGAGAGTGGGGCCCTGACAGCCCCCATTCACCCAGCCCCCCGCACTAGGCCCCCAGAGGCGGGGTCCTGCCTCCCTGACAGCCCAGCCTGGCAGCTGTGGAAACCGGGCCCTCCCCAGTGCCCCCTGCCCACCTCCCCGAGCCCATTCCCTCGCCTGTGTCCCGATTGCCTTCCCTGCAGGGCCTGGCACCCCGGGGGCCTCCCACCCCCGAAGGGTGGCCTGAGCCGAGCCCCACGCCCCGAGCCCCGTCCCACCCCGTGCCCCTCACACAGTCCAGGGCCCGACTGACCAGTCTTTTCTATTGTTTTTTCTCCAGGGCCGTGCAGGCCTGCCCAGCTGCCAGCGGTGGCCCCCATAGCTGCCTCCTCCCACCCTCACTCATCCGTGATCACTTCACCTCTGCGTGCCCTGGGCGCTCTCCCGCCCTGCCTCCCCCTGCCGTGCTGCAGCGCGCGCCCGGTCTCGGGTGACGGGACTCAGGGTGAGGGTCAGACGGAGGCTCCCTTTGGATGCCAGTGTCAGTTGTCAGGTAACAGACGACGCCGCGGTGGGGGGTGGGCCCCCGGGATGGCGGGGTGTGCCATGGGCAGCACTGGAGCAAGGTGGGGACCCAGGGAGGAAGGGCAGCTCCCACCCAGAAGGCTTTTTGGGGTGCCAGGGGAAGTGGTAAAGAATGTTCGCTGAACTATTAGCCAGGGCCCAGTGCCCCTTGGTCAGGAGTCCCCCATGGTGCCCCCACCCGTTCTGAGAGTCTTGCTCCCAGAATGCATTCCTCGGCCTCCCAATCCGGCTTCTTTGGGTTGTTTAGCGACAGCTTAATTGGATAACACTTAACATCTGAGGTTTTCTTCTGCCCTTGCCACTGCCACCCCCTCCCCCACCCCAGACAACCCCCTGCCCCTCCAAGACCAGGCTAGGGGAAGATTCCTTGGTTGACTGTGTACATTGCTGGAGCCGTCCAAAATGCTGAGTTTCTCTTTGGGAGAATGTGTTGCCCATTAGCTTTGAAAAAGAAAAAAAGTGGCTCAAAAGGAGCCTCGTAAAAAGCTGTGGCCACGAGAGGGAGTGAAACACTGTGGGGTGTGTGAGGGGTGGGGGTGGGGGCTGAGTACCTGCTGTGCGTCCGGCTCTGGGCCAGACCCAGACACAGCTGTTTGTGCCGACTCATCCTGCTCTCCTGGGCGGGCGGTGTGGCTGCCCATTCTACAGGTGGGCAGATGGGGCAGTGTGGTGACACAAACTGGCCTCTACCTGCCCTGCTTCTCCCCAAGTGGAACCCAAGGTCTTGTTCTGCCTAGGGTCCCTGGGAATTCAAGGGCGAAGGGCCCTCTCACAAGTCTGTCCCCCCAGCGTCTCGGCAGGGTCTGGTGTGAAAGCACTGTGGCCATGCAAGCCAGCATGCTGACACAGACACATGTGGTGAGCAGCCGTGGCCTGGTTTCTGTGGCAGGGGCAGGAAAGGAGAAGGGGGGTGCAGAGCTGGGGCAGATTTGATTGGTCCCTGCTTTGTCACCAGGCATGTTGCAGGCTTTCTCTTGACTTGAGTTGTGAAAGGAAAACTATTTTTATTGGGCAGGTTTTGTTTTTAATTGAAGCTGTCCCCACGGGCGGTCCCTGATGGAGCCACAGCTCTGCAAAAGCCACGGCCACAGCTCTGTAAAAGGCCACAGGCAGCCCCTGCCCCAGGGTCCAGAGCTCCCTGGGCTTCAGAGTTCCCTAGTAGGGTGGCCTGGAGCCTTTAGTATACCCTCCCTGCTGTGACAGGTGGTGACATCATAGGATCTGGCTTCCAAGAGGGAGTTCTGGTTTCTTACTGGACTTGTGCCTTAAATGCACAAAGCAAAACTCAAAATCTCCTGGGAAGGAGTCGGAACCACTTGCAAAGATGCCGGCTCCCTTTTCTGGGCTGTGCTGGTACCCAGGTGCTCAGGGCTCCTGTCCTGGCTCAGTAGATCTGTTCTGTGAGTCTGTGGAAGGCCCTGTTTGCTGAGCAGGGGGTGCCTGCTCTGTCTGGGTGGTTGCCCTGCTCTCTTGGCTTCCTGTCATTAGTGCTGCAGCCCCTGCAGCCACTGGGGGGGCCATGCTATCAAAGATCAGCCTGAGTGTTTATTACTGGACGCAGTCAAGTTCTGTGGCACAGAAATCTGATCTCGCCAGAGGCTCACCCAGGGCTTTGCTTAACCCTCTGTTGGCCCCACTTAGAAGCTGCCGAACTAGACGAGACTCAGCTAGAGGACTGAGCTGCTCCCTCCTGTGGCCAGGCCCGCTTAGCATCTTTGTATGGTGCTGAGCAGGAGCTGTTACCATCCCCATTTTGCAGAGGGAGAAGCAAAGGCTCGGGGAGGGAGAGTGGCTAGCCAGGGTGGCAGAACTGGGATTTGTCCTTGGATGCCTCCTGAAAGGCCACCCGTCTTCCTGTGGAGCCACACTGCCTCTGCCGACATCTACAGGAGGTCGAATGAGCTTTCCACTGCCTTGGCTCTGGGGGACTCTGCCATCAGCAAGTCCTCATACATGCCACTAGGATCCTTATGAGGACGTGTATGGAGGGCCTGCTATGTGCTGCATTGTGCTGGGCATGTGTGCCTTCTTGAATTTAACCCTCACAGCAACCCTAATACTTTACTGTCCTCACTTTGCAGATGAGAAAATGATGTTCAGAGATGTTGAGTTCTCACAGCTCACGTCCATCCATCCATGCATCCATGCATCCATGCATCCATCCATCCATCCATCCATCCATCCATGCATCCATCCATCCATGCATCCATCCATGCATCCATGCATCCATCCATGCATCCATCCATGCATCCATCCATCCATCCATCCATCCATCCATCCATGCATCCATCCATCCATCCGTGCATCCATCCATCCATGCATCCATGCATCCATCCATCCATCCATCCATCCATCCATCCATGCATCCATCCATCCATCCATGCATCCATCCATGCATCCATGCATCCATCCATGCATCCATGCATCCATGCATCCATCCATCCATCCATCCATCCATCCATGCATCCATCCATCCATCCATCCATGCATCCATCCATCCATGCATCCATCCATCCATCCATCCATCCATCCATCCATCCATCCATGCATCCATCCATCCATCCATGCACCCATCCATCCATCCATGCATCCATCCATCCATCCATCCATCCATCCATGCATGCATGCATGCATCCATCCATCCATCCATCCATGCATCCATGCATGCATGCATCCATCCATCCATCCATCCATCCATCCATCCATGCATCCATCCATGCATCCATGCATCCATCCATCCATCCATCCGTGCATCCATTCATGCATCCATGTATCCATCCATCCATCCATCCATCCATCCGTACATCCATCCATGTATCCATCCATCCATCCATCCATTCATCCATCCATCCATTTATTCATTCTTTAGCTTGAAGCCATTTGGAAGGCACCTAGCTTGTAGCACTGTGCACACACAGGAAGAGTTGGCAGGCAGGTCCCTGCCCTCATGCAGCTTGCAGTCTAGTGGTGGGGAGGACAGGGAGTGGGGACCTGCAGAAGGGGAAGGAGGAGCAGGGAGGGAGGGAGTGGCAGAGGTGGGATTTGATCCCAGGCTCTCCATCCAGCACCTGCCACATCTTTGGCTTTGGCTCTTCTTCTGGCATTAAAGGCCTTTTTAGATTTTAGGCCTTGAGAGCTGCCAGGACTCAGAGCCTGTGAGCAACCAATGCTTCATTGCAGTACTCTGGGAGGGGCGTGAGGAAGGGCAGTGTCCTGTTCCTGGGGTTGGGACTGCAGGAGGCTGAGCCCCTAGGACCACTCCAGGAGACCCTTCTAAGGGGCCTGCTCTTACCTCCTGCCCTCTGCCACCATGTCCAGTACAGTTCTCTTTTTTCATTCGGTCCCAGTTCATTGGCCCGCACCAGCTTGCACCACCATGTTTCCCGATCAATTTCAATACCTGAAACTATCCTATTCTGGTGTTTTTTGTCCCTTTGTGGTTTGTGTCCCTGGCACTGGGCTGTTTGTTTAAGTGTTTTTAGTGCCTGTTTAATTAGTAGTTGGAAAGGAGTCATTAAGTTCCCAGTAACCCGTTAGGAAGAAGCAGGCCTTTGTAAAGATGGAATGGGCCTGCCGTCCTTACTTGGTTTTGTCCCTTTTCGGATCAGGATGCATTGAACCCATCTCTTCAGATTAATACGGAGAACCCCAGTGTAAACGTGTTTCACACAGGTTAACTGTGTGCCTGTTACCGCATCTGCAGTTATTTATAGAAGGATGTGATTTTACGGGGGGAGAAAACCACACAGGTATGTGTGTTTGTGCACACCCTGGGCTGGCAGCATCCCAGGTGGCCCTGCCTCCCAGGACCCCAACCCTAGACCTCTTTCCAATGGTCGTAGTGGGGAGAAGGGACTCGGGAGTCTTGACTCTTTTTGACTCTGCTGAAGGAATGTGGGGCTTTGAGTCTAGGCATTCCTGGGAACTGAAATTTCTTCCCTGAGAAATTTCACACAGAGGATTTGGCACAGTGGCTATGGGGTCAAGAGCCTCAGACTGTGGTCCTGGTCTTTGCTTCAGCTGGCCAGCGGCCCTAAAGAAGTCATTGCCTCAGTTTCCCCTTCTGTAAAAATACATACATGTGTGTATGTATATGGATATGCATGCAACATTTGAAAACGAGGCTCGTGTTATTTTCTGAGACAGGTCAGTGTGGAGCTGCTGTGGGTGGAGTGAGCATGGGGCTAGGTAGGTTCCCAGGACAGGGCGTGGGGCATTCAGAGAATGGTTTGGACACCCTTGGGCTTTGTGCCCTGCATGCCGGAACCCTTCCCTGTTCTGAGGCTTCCATGATTGGAAAGCGGTCGTCAGGTGTGTGAGACTGCTTGGGTGTGAAGGCTGTTCTGCCCCGTGTAGTCATTTCCCCTCTCCATTCCTCAGTTTCCCCATCTGTAAAATGGAGCTAAGGATAGGACAGGCTCTGAAGGGTCGTTCTGGGAATCGTGTGGGATCATACTGGCCAGGTGCTGAGAACAACGCCGTGTGCCGAAGTGAGCCCTGTTGAAGTTAGAGTCCATGCGTGAGCGGAATGGGTTTCACAACATTGCGACTCTGTCAGGTCTCACTTCAAGCTGGATCCTCGCTTTCCATTCTTGAAAGTATTTAGCCTCTTGGCTGGCTCAGATCATGTACCAGCTTTGGGAGGTGGAATAAGAACTGAGACACTTCATTGCATATTTAAAAGCTGCAAATGGTCATCAGCCACAGTGATTAATACGTGTACTTGGTGAAGTTCAAGGTCTCACGCAAGAACACACAGGATCCCAGCTCAGGGAAGTGGAAGTGTTTGGCTTTAATAGAGGGAGTCAGTTGCAGTCATTAGTATATGCTGAAATCACAGGGCAATCTTGTAAAGTTAAATTCAATTTACTTTTCTACTGAAATTGTGCTTGCTGTGTTATTTAGCTAGTCTGGGGTTTCTTGGCATGGGTTAAAGGGACAATAAAGATAAAAGAGTACCTGTAAGTAAATAGTAGGGTTTCACCACAGAATCTATCCTTTTCTCCTCCTTCAATTATATCCCAGTGTTCATTTTGTGTTGGTTTTATAACCAGAGCCATCCAATGGGGCGCCGTGGATTAGACCACCCTAGCTGTGGAAGCCTGATGCAATTAATACAGTCTGCCTGGAAAGTGGCCTTATTTCTGGAAGTTTTATGTTAATGATATGGTCTGTGCTTTGCACATTTCATACCAGAACAAGAAGCAAGCTGTAGTTTCATTCTGGACTGGGTTTGATTAACACCGGAGGATCCATGGGAAGCCAAACGGTGATGCGGACAGATATGGTAACCTTACCAGGCCCCTGCTGATGCGCTGCCTTGATTCTGGTGCGGGGGTGCCAGAGGCACTCCAGGAGGGCGTTAGATCAGCCACTGAGACTGGAGGGAGGGGTGAGTATGGGGGTGAAGACAAAAAGAAACGTGTGAGTGAGCGTGTGTGGACAGCAGAGCTCTGTCATGGAAAGGTTGGAAAAATGCTCATGGGATTCCCTTTGCAAAGTAACGTTGGTTGTTAGGATCCTTCTGGGCTAACCAGACAGGTCCCAGTGTTGATGGGAAAAGGGCTTTCAGGGGAGTTATTAAAAATGTAGAGAGTCATCTGTATGCCTTGCAATGTCTACATTGCCCAAGGGCTGGTGGTCCCAGCATCTGCAACCCAGCATTTACAGCACTGTTGCTCTTCGTGCGTGCAAGCGCTGTTGATTTCACCCTAGCACCTGCCTGCTTCTTGAGGTCACACTGCTGCAGAGGCTGTCCATGCCCGCCTGCCTTGAGAACCCAGACGCCTCTTTCTGTGACCAGAGGAAGTGCCAGGAGAAGCCATGAGAGCTGCAAGACCCCCAGTTGGGGGCAGCTGATTCTGAGAGTGCTGGAGGTAGCCAAGGGTGGCAGGGCTTGGTGGATGCCAGAAAGTCCCCTGTCCCACGTAGCTGGAAAGTGACATTTCCTACAGCATCAGCAAGGGCCAGAGGAGCTGGGGAGTTGGGGGCAACAGAAGGGCTGCACTGTGGCTCTGTTGGGGGTGGGGCACCTACCAGCATGACTGTCCTTAGATAAAAGAGGCCCCAGCAAATCCCTGAGTGGAGATCGCTGCAGCCTCGCCAGATTCCATTTCACTCTCTGAGTTGGCCCTTCAGACGTTCTGAAGGCAGAGCTAAATCAAAGAATTCTGTTCAAATCCATACAAGATGTTGCTGTTTTTCTGCTCTGACAGGAGAGGCATTTGGAAGTGCAGTTTCTTTCTTTCTTTCTTTTTTTCCTTTTTTTTTTATAGCTGTCTTAAAAAGGAGTTTGGCTGTTTAGCACAGCTGGTGCTCATTACATTATGCACTGGCAATAAGATAGCATGTGTAATTAATTTTTAATGCAGTGCTGGATGCAGCGCTTTCAAGCAGTTAGTGGATGTGAAGAAGCAGCACTGGCCACAGACATCAGAGACCTCAGAGCAAAGCAGCCCCGTTCTCCTTTAAAGGGACTCGGAAAGTGGCAGAGGAGGCTTGCATTGCCCTCTGTGTGGAGCGGACTGGCCCAGAAATGGGTTCTTTTCGGGTGACCTGGGGTCAAGTCAGTCTTTAACAATCCAAGACCAGGGATCCCAAGAGATCATCTCCTCTAACCCCTTCATTATATAAATGGGGAAACCAAGGCAGAGAGTGGGGATGAAGCCATGACACGTGGGTGGCAGAGCTGACTCATACCTGAGTCTGCCCACTAGGCCATACTACCTCTCTTGAGTTTTTATTGAAAACCAGAAAAGGAAATTCATCGCCCAGTGGAAGCCACTTAAAGATGGATTTCTGCCTGACCATGAGGCTCAGTGTGAAACCTGCAATGAGATTGGGCAGCAGGTAGAGCTCTGATGTGGAGGAGCCCCACGTTGGGCGCCTTGGACTTCAGCTCTGCTATCTGCAGTAGGAGCACACCGGACACATCCTGGGTTTGAGACTCTGGGGTTGTGCTTTGACAGCTGGTTGCCCCGTCCCCATGGGGCTCTGTGGCATGGATGTGTGTTTGAAGTTAAATGTCACTGTGGACCCATATTAGACTGCAGGCATTGTGGGAAGCTTGGTCCTTCCCTTGCAGTGAATGGGAGTGAGTATGTGATCCCAGGCTAGCCACTTACTTCCTCTCTCCAAGCTTCAGTTTCTGCACCTGTAAAATGGGGACACTGAAGTACTTGCTTACCATCCCTCCACTGGCAGGTCCCAGGAACAGCTACCATCTGGGCATGGCCACAGCCCATGACCAGCACCTGGGGGAATCAGAGGGAAAAGGCCAGTGGGAGGGGAAGGAGGGAGAAAGCTGAGCTGCTGGAAAGCCTTTTGAGACTGTGGCCCTGGGTACCCAGCACCCCAGTGATGATTTAGCTCTTGGAAAGCCACTTGCCTGGGAGTTTCTTAGTGTGAATGAAAGCAGAGGAAGGGCCAAGATCATCAGTGTTCCTGGGGCTTGCCACTGTTTGCTAAAGGGCCGGCTTAGTCCTAGGCATGACATCTCATCGTTTTAACGCTCCCAAGAAGAGGCACTCCCCCACCCTTTTGCTTATGAGGATATTGGGGCTCAGAGAGGCACACAACCCACCAGGGGTCACACTGCACACAAATAGCAGAACTTGGACAGAGAGTCTCAAAACAGAGATTCAGACTCAGGCCTGGCCAGCCTCCCAGCTGTACTTGGAGCCCTCCCCTCCGGCTTCCCACTGGGCTGTAGTGGACAACAGAGAAGGAGCTGCTGGTGGAAAACCAGATCAAACTCCGAGATGGTACCTGGGAGGGTCCTGAAGGTCTTCCTTCATGCACTGGTCATCCTTGTGCCAGACCCTGGGCTGGACTGAGGGATCTGGAAATGGGCATGACAGGGTCCTTGCCCTAGAGGAACTCACCGTGGTGGGGGTGCCCCATGGAGGGCCTTCTCACTCAGTGGATGTGAAATGCATGTCCCCATGGCGCCTTTCTCTGTTTGAAAAAAATGAATCAATTGGCTGCCGCCCGGGTGCTCTCTCACTTATTGCCATGGTGCAGCTCAGGAGCAGATGTCAGGATGGAGAGGTGTCCCGCCTGAGGACAGCTTGTCCTTGTGGTCACATTGCTGAGAGGTGGGGGGGTACCTTCTGTGAGGATTTTTACCTGAATGAAGCACAAGTGGTGCCTGACTGCATTGGAATCCACGTGATTATTGGCGTGTTTTTGACCCTCATTTTATCCAATGGTGCAGTGAGCCCATGGCTGGTCCATAACCGCATGTTATGTGGAAGAAGTGAGAGAGTAATGGGTTTTCCATGAAAGGTGGTGCTGCTTCTGGAAATGGGGCATACACATGTTCATCCTCATGGAGCAGTGCCATATTAAACCGAATCGTGTGAACTGAAGGTCACCTGGACCACTCTTGGAAAATGCTCCTGACCCCCATGGGGTTCCTTCCAGAGAATTTGTGTTCTCTGTACCTGAAATCAAATGTATGCCTAAGCAATTCTGCCCCCTGGCTCCCACCACCCTAACCTCTCCACAAAATGGTAGACATTAGGGGAGGTAAGGGAACAGAAGAGGTCTCTTTGCAGATATTATATTTTTAAAAAATGGTTCTATGTAATAAGCAGCAGCTAAGGGGACAGAAAGACAGTAGATGAAGAGAGTGCCAGTATCTTCCATGGGGAAAAAATGAATGAACTGAAAGAGAATATTATTTTTCTAGAATACAGAAGGCTGTCCTCTCACAGATCAGCTGGAATTCCAAGGTGGATTATGGACTTCTAACTCCCATTGACAGTGCTTCTTACCAGGCGAAGGGAAGGGCTACTTTTTCCTAAAGGGGAAAAAAGCTTTCAGACAAAGCTTGTACCAACCCCTGAACATCAAGTTTGCTCAAGTGACTGTGCATACTTATATTCCTAATTTAAATGATTATTTATGTCAAGTGCTCATTGTGAAACTTGAAAATGTTGTATTACATTACATCAAATAAAGTTTACTTGTAGCAGAAAGAAAGAGAGAGAAAGAAAGGAAAGGAAAGGAAGGAAAGAAAGAAAGAAAGGAAAGGAAGGAAAGAAAGAAAGAAAGAAAGAAAGAAAGAAAGAAAGAAAGAAAGAAAGAAAAGGAAATAAAGAAATTAAAGGGCAGGGCTTACAGGAGCTTGGAGGGTTGGGAGATCTGCAGGGGTTTTACCGCTGGGGAACGTGAGGCCGAGGGTCCAGTCCACTGTGGGCAGTGACAGGTGTGGATGTGGTGTCTTCCGGGAAGGGGCTGACAACAAGCTTCCTCCAGCCCTGGCTGGACGTAGAGGGAAACAAAGTCAGCAATCCTCAGTCCACCAGAAGGCAGTTTTGACCTTGAAGAAGAGGGCTAGAGCATGGGCAAGATTTTCTCATCGGATCACCTCAAATTGGGTTTTGGGGGTCTGACTGGGAGTCAGGGACTTGGCATGTGGTCCCACGCCAGCCTTAATCAAGTCAGTTTCCTCGGCTAGGCTCATCTCTGTCTCTCCAGTGGCCGGGGCGGGGCTGAGTCCCAGCAGGTGCCCAGGAGATGCTGGGGCATGATGAAGACTCAGAAAAGGCAGTGTCTACACCCGTGAGAGAAAGAGGAAACACAGAAAACGCTGCTAGCCACATTCTTTTATGAGCATCCTCCTCGTTTTTGTACACAGGGCAGTGGAATCCATTTTTTTTCCCCACTGGGGAGTGAAAGAAATCATAGCCCTTAAAAAAGCTTGAGGCGTTCTTTGTTGTTTTTATGGTGCGGGGAGAGGGGAACAAAATGTACTTGACTTTTTGAACCTGAGGGCAGGGTCGGGGTGGAGGGGCTGTGTTCTGTGTATATTTCACAATTAAACCCAAATAATCTAAGCCATGAAATATAGTTTATTCAAACACAATCAAGGCCGGCCACTTTTACCCAAAAAGCAGTGGGATGGAACCCTTGGTGGGCAGGGGTCCCTCTGTGGGGCCCAGCGTTATGCCGGGGAAACCAGATCAAACTCAGATATGGTCCCCGGGAGGGTCCCCCAGGTCTTCCTTCATACGCTGGTCATAGGTGTGCCAGACCCTGGGCTAGACCCTAGGGATCCAGAAATGGGCATGGCAGCATCCTTGCCCTAGAGGAACTCACTGCGGTGGGGTGCCCCAGGCGGGGCCTTCTCTCCCAGCTCTGAATTTGGGCTTTCCAGGCAGCTTCTCTCGTAGTTCACAGGTGAGAGGTGACAGGACCTGCTCCTGGTTTTCGCAGATGCGAAATTGTTTTCCTTGCGCATCTGGTGGATGGCACAGGTGGAATTTGAATCCAAGCCTCCTCGAGCCTGGGGCCCATGTGGGCGTCCTGCTCCTGTCCTTGCGTCTGGTCGTGGCCTGCCCCTCTCGCCCGGCCTTGTACCTGGCAGGTATGAGCAGGAGCAGCCAAGGCAGAGGAGTGAGCTCGTGAATCACGCAGCTGCCACTGGGCCGGCCTGAGCCCTGGGTAATTAGAATGCCAGTATTGTATGATTCTCAAGGAAGGGATCACGGCGCTCAGGACTTCTCCAGGGAGATGAATGCAAAAATGGAGTCACTACCTGCAGAAACGGGGGCTGTTGGAATCTTTCCATAAAAGTGGACATTTTAAATTATTGCTTTCGTTAAGAAGTGAGGAATAGCTAGTGGGGCGAGGCCCACTGGGTGCGTGAGTCTGCTCTTGGTGTTGGATTTAACCAGTCCTTTCTGACTCAGGTTCTTTTGCATGAATTTCCTTGGGTTTTATCAGCCAGCTCAGTTATTAGCATTTTAATCTTAAAAAATACCTTTGATCAGGCCAGGCACAGTGGCTCACGCCTGTAATCCCAGCACTTTGGGACGCTGAGGCAGGCAGGCGGATCACAAGGTCAAGAGATCGAGACCATCCTGGCCAACATGGTGAAACCCCGTCTCTATTAAATATATTTTAAAAAGTAGCTGGGCGTGGTGGCGGGCGCCTGTAGTCCCAGCTACTCGGGAGGCTGAGGCAGGAGAATCGCTTGAACCCAGGAGGCGGAGGTTGCAGGGAGCCAAGATCACACCATTGCACTCCAGCCTGGGCAACAGAGCGAGGTGCCGTCTAAAAATAAAAAAAATAAAAAAAATAAAAAATACCATTGATCAAGGGTCCACTGTGTGCTGTGGGCTTTCTGTGTATCTCCAGTGATTCTCACAATGCTTCGATTGTGAGTTTTTTAAATTGTGGTAAGATAAACATTAGATCTACCATTTTAACCATTTTTAAGTGCACAGTTCGGTGGCAATAAGTACATTGCAATTGTTGTGCAGCCGTCACCACCGTCCATCTCCAGAGCTTTTCCATCATCCCAAACAGAGCTCTGGCCCCATTAAACACTAACTTCCCATTTCCCCTCTCCCCAGCCCCCCATTCTCCGTTCTGTCGCTCTGAATATGACTATTCTAGGTTCCTCAGGTGAGTGGAATCATACAGTGCTTGTCCTTTTGTGCCTGGCTCATTTCACTTATATAGTGTCTTCAAGGTCCATTCATGTTGTAGCACGTGTTACAATCTCCTTCCTTCTTGAGGCTGAATAATATTCTATCGTATGGATAGACCACATTTTCCTTATCCACCCATCCGTTGATGGACAGTTGGGCTGCTTTTGGCTATTGTGAATGGCACAGCTAAGAACGTGGGTGGGCAATAATCTATTTGAATCCTTGCTTTCAGTTCTTTTGGGTTTATACCCGGAAGTGGAGTTTCTGCATCAAAGGGTAATCCTATATTTAATTTTTTGAGTAATTGCCAAACTGTTTTCTATAGTGGCTACACTGTTTTACATTCTCACCAATAGTGCACAGAGGTTCTCATTTCTCCGCATCCTTATCTGACTGTTGGGTAATTTTAGTGTTTTTTGGACTGTTGGAATTGATAGCCAAGGAAACTGCCTATCAGGGATGTAGCAACAACTGGTCCAAGTTAGGTGGGTAATAAACCTGAGGGCAATTTGAATTCAGCCTCAGCTGGCCTAGGTGTGGCCCTATAGTCACCGCTGGACTGCTGGGGGCTACCACCTTCAGTATATTTTAGTTGAGGGTCTTGAATCCCCTTTCTCTTGGAAATGGTTGCCCATGACAGTTCTCAGTTCTGTCTCCCAGGACAGCTTTTTTTAAATTTTTATTTTTATTTTTTATAACAAAGCAAAACATTTAGCTACCTTGATAGCTTGGGGAAGAAAATTCTACAAATGGACAATTTTCGTTGTTCTTTCTGTCTTGTCTTCAGGGTGTTGATTTGAGTGTGACTTAGCAGAAGGAGCCCCGTGTTTGGAATCAGAATCCCTAGGAGCGAGGTAGAGCTCACTTGCTTTGGCCCTCTCTCAGCCTTGTGGGGTCTCCCTGCCTGATGGGAATCATCACACTGGGTTTGCTTCCTTGGCTGGGCTGGGAGGGACTGGGGAAAGGGATCTCAAGGGAGAGGCCTTGGGTCCTTTGTATATTGGGATGGTAATTGCGATGATTCTTATTAGTGTTTGTGCTTTCTCTCTATTGTCCTGTATTGGTGTCCCAGGGCTGCCATAGCAAATGGGCACAGACTGGGTGGCCTAAGACAATAAGAAATTGGTTCTGTGGTTGGTGCGGTGGCTCACGCCTGCAATCCCAGCACTTTGGGAGGCTGAGGTGGGTGGATCTCTTGAGCCCAGGAGTTCAAGACCAGCCTGGGCAACATGGCAAAACCCATTCTCTAAAAAAATTAGCCAAGAATGGTGGCATATGCCTGTAATCCCAGCTACTGGGGAGGTGGAGGCAGGAGGATCCCTTGAGTCCAGGGAGGTTGAGGCTGCCATGAGCCGAGATTGTGCCACTGCACTCCAGCCTTGGGCAACACAGTAAGACCCTGTCTCAAAAAAAAAAAAAAAAAAAAAAAAAAAAAAGAAAAAAAGAAAAGAAATGTATTCTCTCACAGTTTGGGAGGCCACAGGTCCGAGACGGAGGGGTCGGCAGGGCCGTGCTCCCTGATTCCCTGCCTCTGTGGGCACACAGCTTTCTCCTCTGGGTTTGTCTTCTCTTCTGAACAATTAAAATAAAAAAGACAATTGTCTTTGGATTCAGGACCCACCTAGACCATCCAGAATGATCTCATCAACAGCCTTCACATAATCGCACCTGCAGTGACCTTTCCCCTAAATAATCTCACATTTACAGGTCCTGGGATCTGGCTGTGGACAGCTTAATTCAGGTGGCTCCATTCAATCTTCTCTGCATGCCTCTTGCTGGATTCTAGGCCCTTCCAGGGCAGGAAACCCAGCTGGTCTCCTCGGTGAACTGAGGTCTGGGACAGGTTCAGGCACTTACAGGGGATTCTCCAAATGTCTCCGGCATTGAACCTGGAGCTGGCTTTTGACAGGATGGACACATGTTCCTTTTTTTCTCAGAAATGTGGTGATTCTGAAATGCCTGGCCCTTCGGCTAGCACTCAGACTTCTGTGTTTATGGAAGGCAGTGTGGTCACATGTGGCCCCCAGTCCTGCCCCCACGCTGAGTCAGAACACAACTATTAACGATAGGGCGGGAGGATGGTTTAAAAAAATCTGTGGCCAGGCGCAGTGGCTCACGCCTGTAATCCCAGCACTTTGGGAGGCCGAGGCGGGCGGATCACGAGGTCAAGAGATCGAGACCATCCTGGCTAACATGGTGAAACCCCGTCTCTAGTAAAAATCAAAAAAAAAAAATTAGCCGGGCATGATGGCGGGTGCCTGTAGTCCCAGCTACTCAGGAGGCTGAGGCAGGAGAATGGCGTGAACCTGGGAGGCGGAGCTTGAAGTGAGCTGAGATTGCGCCACTGCACTCCAGCCTGGGCAACAGAGCGAGACTCCGTCTCAAAAAAAAAAAAAAAAAAAAAAACCTGCAATGATTATTATGAGAATTAACAGAGTTGAATAGGAGCTAAAAATAACTGGACACACACTTGCCTATAATCCAGATTTTAAAAGAAAATATAATGATTTTTGTAAACTGGCTCTGAGAAGCCAGGAGTATTTTTAGTTTGCATCTTCTAAGACATGGTGAGCTCGGAGCCCACTGGCATGTGATGATGTCACCAAGTCAGAGCACACCTGAAGCCTGTGGGGACGGGGTGGTGGCAGGCGGCGGGGTCAGAGGTTAAGGAGCCCAGTTCTGAGTACCATTTGTCTGAGCATGCATTTGAGGAGAGGTGTTCCACCAGCCTACCGTGGCTTCTGTAGGTGCTGGAGCCTGGGATGTCCTGGCTACCCCCGCTCTGGAAGCCAGTAGCATTGAGAGAACAGCAGCTGGTTCAGCTCAGAGGCCGGGGAGTGGGGGTTCCCCCTGGATGAGGTGGACCTGACAGGGTCTGAGCGGACCTGCAAGAAATAACCAAGACTTGAGGGAAAACATTCCACGGCCTTTTCATTTGGAGCCAAACATTGCCTCATGTAATTTTCTCCCTGGTTTTTCCCATTGCCTCTGCCAGGGTCCTTGGGCCTGGCACAGACCCGTAATAAAAGGCCCTGTGTGTGTGTGTGTGTGTGTGTGTGTCTGTATGTGTGTGTATGTTTGTACGTGTGAGAGTGTATATGTGCATATATGTGCACATGTGTACACGTGTATATGTACGTGTATGTATTTGTGAGTGTGTGTGTATGTGGGTATTTGCATATGTCAGCATATGTTTATGTGTGGGTGTGCATGTTTGTACATGTCTGAGTATGTGAGCATGCATGTGTGTACATGTGACGGTATATATGCATATTTGTATATATGTGTGCATATACACACATGTATTTGTGTGTGCACATATGTGTATGTGGGTATTTGTGCATGACAGTGTATATGTGAATGTGGGGGTGTGCATGTGTGTACATGTCTAAGTGTATATATGTGCATGCATGTGTATATGTGTAGATGTGAGAGCATATGTGCATATGTATTTGTGTGTACATACACGTATTTGTGTGTATGTGCACACATGTGTGTGCATGTGTGTATGCATGTGGATATTTGTGCATATGTGAGTACATATGTGTATGTCTGAGTGTATGTGGTATATGTGCATATATGTGTGTGTATGTGTGTGTATATGAGTGTTTTTGTGTGTGAGCATGTATGTGCATATGTGCATGTTGAGTGTATATGTGTACGTGTGTGTGTGCAGTCCAGGGAGAACTATCAGCACAGAACAGGCCCCTCCCAGCCCCCCATGCTCCGTGTTTATGGTGAAGGCACTTGTGATTATTTTTCTTCCCTGAACTTTCTGATTCTTCCTGGATTGTGGTGTGTGTCCATCCTGAGGGGGCCTTTGAGAGCGAGTCTCTCTCTAGAGCTGAATTCACCTTCTCAGTACCTCCTGGGGGAGACTGAGACCCCGCCCCCAATCTCAGAGGGAGCCCACAGTCCACAGTGCTGGGAAATGTGGCCAGTCCGGTGTGTAACCACCAGGAGTGAGTGCAGAGAGAATAAAGGCTGTGGAAGTGGACAGCCGGGTTCAAATCCTGACTCGGATGTCGCTGAGCTTTGGCCTTGGGCAGGTAGCCCAGCTTGTGTGTGCATATCTGGTTCCCCACCTGTGGCATGAGAATAGCACCATCTTACGACTGAGAGTGGGTGGGTAGCAGTGATAATGGGGTGCTGTGCTAAGCGTTCATTGTGGGCTTCATCTTCAACATCCCTCACCCCAATTCTGTGAGGAAGGCACTTTTCACATCCCCATTTTACAGATGAGAAAACAGAGGCAGTCCGATTTCAGAACACTTTACTGCTTTATTCTACCTTAGAGTCTTTCCCTGTTACATTGTGCAGCCTTAAGCAGCAGCTGGCCTGTGAAAGGTGCTAAATAGCAGCAGGTATTACTGCTATATTTTTATTGTTGTTATAACTATGATTATTTTTATTGCAATCACTGTCGTTGCTGCTTCCCGGGGTGGAGGCTTTCCAGGATCCACGGGGCTTTTTCCTCTGTTCCCGGCACTGCCCTCTGTTCCTGGGGGCCGCATTCATCCTTTCGTCTCGCCCCTACTTCCCTGCTTTTCTCCTCCGTTTTGGGTTTGTGTGTATTTGAGGTCTCTTTCTCCTCTAATTGAGATAATGAACACCGTTTCCAGAATCACTGCACTAAAAGTCAAGTGCAAAGTGATGGTTTTCATTTGTTTTTCTCCCTCTTTCTCTCTCTCTTAATATACATCTCTTTAAGAAGGGATTGGCTGAAAGCAAACAGCTAATAACCTATGGATTTATGGAGGCAGTGCAAGCCGGCTTAATAAGCTTTTATACCTGGAATCAGTGTTCTGTCCCTTTAAGTTGAAACTCCAACGTGCCTTGGTATTTTACAGTGCCTGGTTTCATTTATGCTGGAGCCAGACTTACTATGTGAGAGCCGTCCGCATGCTGGAATTAGTCTTAAGCTTGCTTCTGTGGCGTTGCCAAATTCCATGTTTGTGTTTTATTTAGAATTCTTTTCACGGCCAGCCGATTCTGTGCCGGCACACATAGGCACTGTTGCGCCCCATGGAGAAAATAAGCAAGCTTGCGTTTTCTTTGGCAGAGGCCGCGGCCACAATAGACTGCGGTCTCCGAAACATTTTTTAAAAGCTATTTTAACCCATAACAGATGCATAAAGTCGGCTCAGGCATGCCAGTTTTCTTAGTTTTAATTAAAAAATAATTACAGTCTAATGGGATGTTAGTGACACATTTGGATGAATGGTGGGTGACATTATCTGCAACTTATAAATTAGTGCCTCTCCCTTGGCCGGAGTAGGGGTGGGGAAGAGCTGGGGAGGGAGAATGTGGATATCTGTTCTTAATTGCAGGGTGGGGGCTGGGGGAGATGGGGGTCCTTCTGGGCATGGAGGCAGCCAGTGGAGCCCTTGGTGAGAGGTCAGCAGCACTCAGAAGGGACATTCCGCTGTAGCTGTCCAGGTGACAGTGCTGTCAGGAGGAACGGTGCTGTGGGAGCATCCCCCACCCCTGCATGCTTGATGAACTCACCTGTGGAGTTCTTCAGCTGGGAGATGGCTGTCCCTGGGTGCTGTAGCCTCAAGCCAGCACTGACTTCCTGGCCCCCATGACCCCTCCCCTGCTTCAGGAGCCACCCATCAGCTAGAAGCACATCGACCTGCTGGGGCCATGGGAATAAGGTGCCGCTGGGAAGGTAAAGAGGCAGAACAGCACCATCCTGCCAGGTCCCCATGCTCCCAAGAAGGCTGCATCCAGATGCTCATCCTGTTTTTTTGTTTTTTTTTTTTTAATATTTAAATGTATTTTAAGTTCCGGGATACATGTGCAGGATGTGCAGGTTTGTTACATAGGTAAACGTGTGCCATGGTGGTTTGCTGCATTTTTTTTTTTTTTCTTTGAGATAGGGTCTCGCTCTGTCACCCAGGCTGGAGTGCAGTGGCGTGATCATAGCTCACAGCAGCCTCAACCTTCTGGGCTCAAGTGATCCTCCTGTCTCAGCCTCCTAAGTAGTTGGGATTATGGGTGTGCACCACCATGCCCAGCTAACTTTTTAAAATTTTTTGTAGAGACAGGGTCTTGCTATGTTTCCCAGGCTGGTCTCAAACTCCTGGCCTCAAGTGATCCTCTCTCTTCAGCCTCCCAAAACATTGGGATTACAAACGTGAGCCACCACACTGGGCCACACCTGGATTCAGATTTTATGGAGAAGCTGCCACTCGTTGGAATCTGGAGTGGAGGGCAGTAGGCTGGAGTGTCTCTGGGAGGCAGGGTCTTTATGGGAACTGAAGCTAGGAACAGGCAGGGCCGTGGACGGGGGGGCACTCACTGTGCCGGGAGGGAAGGGGAACTTCTGTGCTGTTTCACCAAGGGGGTCAGTAATGTCCTCTCCACTAATTAGGCAGCTGACAAATGGTGACCTGTTGTTCTGACACTTGAGCCCAGGTTCTGCCTGCCCTCTGTGGGGTCTGAGGACTGGCTCTGGGGAGAGGGAGGAGTCAGTGTCCTGGAGCCAAGCCTCTCAGGACTTGCTTCCTCTCCAGTCCCACTGGGCGGAGGAGCACTGGAGGGCTGGGATGTGTCACCTTGAGCGTTCCAGCATCAGAATCAAGATGCTGGCCCCAGCAGTACCCTTGTGCCTGGGTGCACTGGGAAGTCCCTCAGGGGTCCTTGCCAGGGGCCACTGTGCCTTGTTGCCAGATGCTCTCCACGCCGTGCCCCAGAGAGGGTACAGGATGTGCCCCAAGTCCCTGCGCTGAGCTAGGACACATGTGGCTGACGCTGGACTCTATGCCTTCCCCTTAAACCTTTGTGCTCTGCCCAAGCTCATGGATTCTGCAGCCTGTGGCATCCGGGAGTGTGGGAGACAGGCACGGGCTGGGGTTCTGCATTTGTACTTTCGGGGTGGTAGGACTTACCATTGCTCATAGAGTAAAATGAGTGTTTCTTAGACAATATTTCCCTGAGCCCAGATTCCTCAGAAGTGAAAATTAAGTTCTTCTATTAAAAACATGAGTCATACCAGCCCAGATGAGAGTCATTTTGGCGTTCCTCGAATTTTTGGAGGGGAAACGTCGCATTCATGTTAATCCATTCAATTATACCTCATTGCTGAATAACGTGCCGGGCATTCTGGGTGGCAGCCTCTGCTGTCTGATTAGTCGGGGCTGTGTCTGCCGCATTTGAGAGGGAGCAGCTCGGGGCCTTCGTCCTTTTTTGTGCCGGCACACCCAGGTCAGCCCAGCCTCCGGGGCTCCCTTCTTCATTTCGGGGGCTCATCGGGAGCCTCGGCATGGTCTCGGCATCTGATTCTTGCAAATGATTCTTTTCCAGCTGAATAGGCTCCCTGTCCGTCTGTGCATGTGAGTTTTAAGCAGATGGCAGTGGGTCCCCCACTCTGCACTGGCACGGAGTCTAGGGTCCCCTCTCCCCTGGTGGGCATCCTGCTCAGGTGAAGGTGGAGACAGGCTTGGTTTTATTCCCTCAGTGGTGTTATTTTATCCTCCCAGAAGCCACCAATGACCAAGACTGGAACCAAAGCAGGAGGTGTCACTGGGTTTGGGGACAGACCCAGAGATTTCTTGTCTAAAGACAGCACATCCTGCTTTGGGCAAGGGAGCCAAGCAGGTGGAAGAGGTTGGAGAGCATCATGGCCCTGGGATCAGCCCTCTGCAGTGCAGTCTTTCTGCCTCTCCAATGGGCCCTGTCAGGGCCTGGGTCACAGGCAAGTGGACACTTGCCTCCAGGTTCAGCTCCTGGGGGTGGGGCGTGGAGGGGTCGTTCTCTGGGAAGTCTCTGCTGAGCTTGGGGCTGAGGTCCGTGTCAGCTGTGCCCTCCCCGATGGGCCCCTGTACTTCCCCATGGAGACACCTATCATGGGGTGGGTCTCCTATCCTGTCTCCCTGGCTGTCCTGGGAGACCAGGCTGTGAGCTAGCCTAGATCCTGTTTGTCCCATAGGCCCAGGCGGAGGTCTGGCCCCCATGAGGCTGTCCGTGAGCACTTGTAAATGAAGTGAAATCAAGTGAAATGAAGCTGACTGAGCAGAGGTCCAGTGTGACCAGAGACCCAGGGCAGGTGCATTCGGAGCCTCAGTTTCCCGCAGTGTTGGCTGCCCGCTCAGGCCCAGGGGAGGCTGCAGGTTTGCACATTTGGACAATATGGGGCTTGAGCTGCACACGCTGCAGCTGTCAGACCAACCTGGAAGGCCGCCTCTCTGGCTTTGGGTGCACCATTTGATTTTTGGAAATTTTGGGGAGGTCCATTTTGCTTTTGCTTTTTTATTCAGCAAATTGCTCCAGCCCCCCAGTGCTCAGGTGAATCCCTGGGTAGGAGGAGCAGTTCCTTGGGCTGATGGCACCTCTTGGAAAAGAAGATGAAGTGTTGGGAGGATGAGAATGAGTGGAAGTCAGTGGGCAGGATGGGAGAAGCTTTGGGCTTGGAATCTGAACCAAAGTGTGGTTTCTGAGTTTGGAACCAAGTCTTCTGCTGGGATGTGTGGGGGGGAGTGGGGATGGGCAGGGGTTCAAGTTCATTTACTTGTATTAAGTTGAAGTTTCCTCTTTTTATAAGTAAGAAGCAAAAGCCCACATA
This sequence comes from Nomascus leucogenys, assembly GCF_006542625.1. NCBI lineage: Eukaryota > Metazoa > Chordata > Mammalia > Primates > Hylobatidae > Nomascus > Nomascus leucogenys. The sequence goes on from NC_044402.1 coordinate 6,651,320, forward strand.
GATGATGAGAAAGACAGGCTGGAAAAGCAGACTTTGTTTACTCATTACATTTTCTGTAAAATAAACACAAGTTTAGAACTGAGGAACCAGCGGTGGGGAGTACTCCAGAGGACAGGGCAGAGTTTGGTGTGAACCTCTGGGTGGGAAATGCACCAGCAGGTCAGTCACACATTCATGTGAAAGAGGTCACGTGCAGCCCAGAGAAGTAAGGACGATGGACTCGAGGGACCAGGTGGAGGGGGGTGTGTGTGCATGTGTGTTTGTGCATGAGTGCATTGTGTACATGTGAATGCATGTGCATGTATGTCTGTGTGCACACATGAGTGCATGTGTGAGTGTGCATGTGTGTGCCCATGGATGCAAGAGTGGCAATGGCAATTCTACGCTATACCCTGAGACCAGGCTCTGTGGCCGGCTGCCATGAGGAGGAGGACAGAGCAGCAAAAGGCACAGGCCAGGACGGAGTGAGGGGCCCAGACAACACCCAAGTACATGACTCTGCCCTGGGCCCAGAGGCTCTCCAGCTGCAGGCTCTCATGGGGATCCCTTTACTCCCCTGGTTGCACATGGGCTTGTGCTGGGCACTGGAGCCTCTGCTGCTCCCACGGTGCTTTCTGAGGCAGAGAGTCCGACAGGGTGCCAGACAGGCCTGGGGACCTGGCTTTGCCTTCTTAACTGGATGACTTTGGCCCTCACTTCCATCTTCCTCAGTTTCCTCACTTGCTAAAAGGAGATCACGGTATTACCTGGGTACGCATGTGTGGATGGCTCAGGACGGGGCCCGCATCTGCAGGCCTCAGTGGGGGGAGCTGTTATTGATCTTACTTTTATGATCATTGTCGTTGTTGGTAGAGGGGGAGGTGTCTTCTCCATGGTGATGCAGGGCTCTGCGGCCCCAAGTGCAGCTAAGTCAGGAGGAGGTGATGGTGAAGACTGGGTTCCCACCTCGGGCTCCTCTGCACGTCAGTGTCAAAGTCACCCCTGCTAGACCAACTCTGGGGCTGCAGTGCTTTCCTGGATCTGGCTTTGGGGACTTCCTTATTCCCCAGTGGGAAGCCCTACCTTCAATCTCTCTCTTCCCTAGAGTGACCATTCACGCCTGAGCAGGAAAACCCTTGGCATGGACCCAAAGCTGGGGAAGTCGGTTTCTTGGTCCTCAGGCATGAGCTGCTTGGGCTCCTGTGGGAGCCTGTTGCAGACCCAGAACGAAAGGGTTGGAGCAGGGAGGTGGCCGGCTGAGGAGAGAGAGCCCTTCTCGGTGGTTTCTCCCTGGAGAAAACCTTCTCGGTAAACACACTTCTGCAGTCAAGATGGGCTGGAAAACCTGTGCCTCCTGTTCACTGTGGGCTGAGAAAGCCCAGGGATGTAGGGCAGTTGCAGGCAACTCTTCTTCCTCCCCTTCTCTGGTTTTGACTATTGTTTTGGACCTGCTCTCCCAACCTTTCTATTTTCTACAGTGCTTGTTCTGTCTCTTTTGTTTGTTTCTTCTGCAAGGAATAGGATGAGGTTGTCCAGAGATGCATTAGAGCTGGGCATGTCCGTAGCGTGTGTGCCTCCATTGCTCCCTCCTATACCAGAGCAGACATCACTTGTCAATCACAGCACCTCCTTCCCCTGGCCTCTGGCCTGGATGCTTCAAGCTGAGAGGTAGGGCAGCCTCTGCTAATCAATCGTGCTGGCCCAGGAATTGAAACTTAATTTCTGTCCTGGCATGACTTTCCTCAGAGGAAATGGTAAGAGGGTGCACCACCTCACCCCATTTCCTCAGCCCTTGATGAGAGTCTCGGCGGGGCTCAGAGGTCTTCCTGGTTATGGGACCATTGAGGGGACTTAGCTGGAGGCATTGGCTTAAGTGTTGCAGCTGTGGAGATAGTGGCTGCCCTGTTGAGGGCTAGTGGGTGCCAGGCCATCCTGAGCACTGCATTTTTGCAGTGGTTTTGCAGTCAAGGTGCACAGAAGGCAAGGCTTTGATCTGAGGTCATCGATTTAGAGGCAGAGAGGACAGCTGGCCTGGCCGGTGCACTCCAGGACACTCACCTGTCATCCACCCTCGGGCTTCTTCCCCCACCCTCAGCCTCCTAGCTCTCTTGGCTTCCTGCAGCCATGGCCCTGGCCTAGCCTGAGGCTGAGTTTCTCCCCTGCCCGGGGCCAGGCTCCCCAGGGGCTGGATCCTGCATCTCTGTGGCACCTTGCTGAGGTCGTGCTGGGCACGTGCTTCTCTCTCCTGGTTGTCCCAGTGTCCCTGGCAGCTGTTATTACAGCTCTGGGCTGGGCTGGCCCTGGCACTGACCTCATTCCAGCCCATGACCAGGCTTGTTCCGTCACATGGCCTCCGTGGTCTCCACGGATTCCACCCCAGGGCTGTGCCCTGCTCTCTGGTCACACAGGAGTCCCCTGCGGATGTCAGTGGAGGCCGTGTGTTTTCATAAACAAGAAGCGGAGTTTTGGGGTCCAGTAGGATTATGAGCTAAGTGAGAGGTGGAACCCCCCTCCCAGCCCATGGCCTATCGCCCTTTCCCTTCAGAGTCCTCATCGTGACTCTGTGGCAGGATGGCAGCTCCCGTCTTGCAAATGAGGAAGCTGGGGCTCATAGGAGTCCAGGGCCTCACGTAAGACCTCACGGCTCTAGAGTGGCAGAGAGGGGGTTGTAACCAGGTCTCAGACTGTAGCCCTTCTCTATCCTAGACACATTTTAGTCAAGCTCTTCCCCACTGTGAGCCCATCTCAGCCTCCTCTGCTGTCACTGTGCTCTGCTTCCTCGGAGGTGTCCTGGCTCTTGCATGGAGCCTCTCTCTCCCACTTCTTGGGCACTTGAGGTTTCCATGTCCACGCTGGCCTTGGCCTGGCTGCAGTGTATGTGGCTGTTGGAGCTGAGGGCAGGGACGAGCTTCATGACCTCTGTGTCCTGGTATCAGTGTCGTGTCCAACCCTGAGGGGCCTGACATCTGCTGGGTGGGTGAATGGAACCAGAGCGATTCTTCCAGTGAGCACTCCTTTGCGCAGACTCGGCTGCTGTCTTGGGTCAGAAATGCGTCAAACAAGGGGCCCAGTGGATTCTGGGAAGGGGCCCTGCCCGGAGCCTGCCTGGATAGGAGGGAGGCAGTGTTATTAGCTAGAATGGAGTCTGAAGCCAAAGGGAACCTGAAAGCCCCCTTTCCTCTTGGTAAGTGCAGTCCTGTGCTCGGTCTTTTTTGGGTTAGCTTCCCTGTCTGCAGCTAGAAGGAATGGCCCTTTTATTACTTCAGCGCTTCAGGAGACCTCGAGAAAGCTAGGTGTAAATATTAGAGCCTGCCAACAGCCAGTGGCAGCAACTGCTTAATAAACTCCAAATAAATAACGTGGTGATTAGCAGGGATTGCAGCCCCAAGATGCTGGCCTCTGTGGAGGAAGAATCCTTGTCCATGCCTGGGATCTGGGGCTCAGAGGAGTCCAAGGCCCTGTGGCTGTGGCCCAGGTGACCACACCAGGCTTTTCCAGTGGGGGAAGCGATGCCAGGCCTGAGCAGGCCCATGTTTGTTCAAACTGAGCCACTCAAAAGGACGAGGGACAGGATCTTTTGCCTCTTGCTTTAAAACATCCGGGCTTTCAGACACCCCCGTGGGAAAGTAGACTCCTCATTGCAACATGCATGACCCCTGGGACTTACTGGACTCATCTCCCTGTGCTGCCCTATGTCCGCTACCACCCAGCCAGGCCTCCTGGGGTAGCACATTTACAAAGCACCCGCTCTGTGCTGGGCATGGTGCACCTGCTCTCTCCAGCCCTCCCAATAATGCTGCTCTGCTGGTGTGGGGAGATGGAGACTTAGGGGCTTCTTACTTGCCCAGGTCCACTCAGCTGGTGGGAGCTCAGTTCCAGGTGGATCTGGACAGGATCTGCCAGAGCCCTGTCCCTCAGAGCTGCTGTTGTTGGCAGCTGAGCTCTGCTCTACTGGGCTCCTTGCTCCACTGGGCTCCTGGGTGCCTCTGCCCTTTGGCCTGGCCAGACTCTGCCCAGCAAGCCCTCAGCATCCCCAGCAGCTGAGGGAGCTCCTGTTTACTCTCCAGGAAAAGCTCCCCCAGGCAGCACTTGCACCTGCCTCTGGGCCGGCTGATATGTCATGTCACATCCTCTTTGTGTGGAATGTGAAAGCCTCTGGGGCATGGATTGTGCCTGATGCCTCTAGCTCCGGCTCCCAGCACCCAGGGTGCACAGGAGGTCAGTGAGGGTCTGAGTGAATAAGGGGTGTTTTTGGAGCCCTCTTGCCCACCAGAAACAGGAAGGGCACTGGAAGTGACTGAGGTGAGTGCCCAAAGCTCCCTCAGCTTCATGGGGGATTTTCTGGTCCCAAGGTCTCAGCTAGAGGGACTTTAGATTGGAAAGGAAGGGATGAGGTGCCCTTGGCCAGGTGAATTCTGAGAATTAGGTCTGCAAAGGCTCATCAAGGTGCAGGGGGCCCCCTGAGCTGGAGCAGCTATTGGGTCCTCATGTATTTTTTCGCTTTCTTTATCATTTATGTCATAATAAAAGGAATTTGAAGTCTCTTGCTTTAAGTAAACCAGTAATAGAAGTATTAAAATGATGGTGAAAGAATGAGAATATACAATCAAGGGACAGAAAAGGTAGTCCTAGTAACCTGCATTGCATAAAAACCTAGAATTTACCTCTGAGCTTCCTGGCAGCCTTGGCAAAAATGGAAACATTGTGATTTCTGATTCACTTATGAAAGAAAGTAATAGTTTAGCACAGAGAGTTTTGGATCAACTGCAAGCCTGGAGGGCTTCATCCCATGGTTTTTTAGATAAGATTGGGCCTTTATCTATGATAAAGTACCAGATAGCGAAGTACTTTAGGGTCCGTGGGCCAAGTGGTCTCTCTTGCCACTATAGTAGTCTCCTCCTAATCCTTGGGGGGATATGATCCAAGACACCCAGTGGATGCTAGAAACCTCGGGTAGTAGAGAACCCTATTGTACTGTGTTCTTTTTCCTACACACACATACCTATGATAAAGTTTAATTTATAAATTCAGCACAGTAAGAGATTAACAAGAATAATTAGGCCGGGCGCGGTGGCTCACGCTTGTAATCCCAGCACTTTGGGAGGCCGAGGCGGGCGGATCACGAGGTCAGGAGATCGAGACCACGGTGAAACCCCGTCTCTACTAAAAATACAAAAAAATTAGCCGGGCGTGGTGGCGGGCGCCTGTAGTCCCAGCTACTCGGAGAGGCTGAGGCAGGAGAATGGCGTGAACCCGGGAGGCAGAGCTTGCAGTGAGCCAAGATCGCGCCACTGCACTCCAGCCTGGGCGACAGAGCGAGACTCCGTCTCAAAAAAAAAAAAAAAAAAAAAAAAAAAAAAAGAATAATTAATAGTGAAATAGAACAGTTGTAACAATATGCCAACGTCATTGCTCTTGCGCTTTGGGACCATTATTCAGTAAAATAAGAGTGACTTGAACACAAGCACTGCGATACTACCATAGTTGCTCTGATGCCCGAGAAGGCTACTAGTGACTAAGGGGCAGGTGGTGTCTTACAGCATGGATATGCTGGACAAAGGGAAGATTCAGGTCTTGGGCAGGACAGAGTGAGACGGTGCAAGATCTCATCACACTACTCGGAGTGGCTCAAAATTTAAAACTGATGAATTGTTTATTTCTGGAATTTTCCATTTAATATTTTTGGACCATGGTTGACCTCGGGTGGCTGAAACCCCAGAAGGTGAAACCAAGGGTAACAGGGAACTTCTGTATTCAACTTTGCCACTGTAGTGCAAGAGTACCTGTGGACAATTAATGAACAGGTTGTGGCTGCTGTTTCAATAAAACTTTATTTACAGAAACAGGCAGACATCCATGGCCTGTAGTTTGTGGCCCCCAGAGATAAGAGATAGTATTACCCTGATGGATGACTGTGACATCTTCCCATCTTGACCCTGTAGGAGGCTGAGATCTTCTTGTTCTGTGTCCCTGGACCACCCTCTGCCTCTGCTCCTGGAGAGAGAGTCTGGTCCAGGAAGCCTCTGGCCCTGGCCTCCATTGGATGAATCTCTCTGGCTCAGGTGTTCCCTCCCCAAAGTCTCGGTCCTCTATTGAGGGTATCGGGGGTCCTTCAGGCTCCCTTCCCACAAGACGCCCCTCCCAACCCCCGGCTACAAAGGGCTGCCTCTTTGGAGCTAACCTTCCTTCAACAACTTGATTCTGCAATGAGAGATCTTTGCCGGAAGACCTTGGTGGGAGTGGCTTTATGGCTGTCTGGACTTGGTCCACCGTGGTTAAGAACCATACCGCTCCCGGGAACTGGTATGTGTGCTGGTATTTTTTTTTAATTTTGGAGGTAAAATGTGGGAATAGAACTTTCTGGGAATTCTGCTCCTTACCATGTACTCTGTTTGTTTATTTACATATTCCTGACCTCATTCCACACAGCTGAGGAGTAGGGGGGGTGGATGCTTCAAATGTCCTGTCAAATTTTGGGCTCCTTTTTCCTCCTCTGGAAAAGGGAGCTCATCTCAGGCATCACAAAGTTCACAGAGCGCCCAGGACAGGGTGACACAGGAGGTCCTCACATCACTCCTCCCCTTTCCTGGCATGCTGGTGTAGCCAGGGCCTGGTCCTTGGGCACATTTAACCAGTCATTGTAGAAGTGGGAGATGCAGGCTTTGGGAGAGTCTGCGAATTTTCCTAAACTATCAAACTTGTGGAGCACCAGAGTGAATGTGAATCCTCCACTGGCCCCGCTGGCCTGGGCCGTCTCAGTTAGAGACTGTCCCCGGATGCTTATTTTCAGGGTCTGAGACCCTGTGGCCACACCTCCATGAAGAAATGGCCGGGTAGGATGGAGCCGTCATCACTACCAGCTGTAGAATTCTCTCTTGACAGCCCAGGAAGGCCCTCGGTTCCTTCAAGGGCCTGTTTTATTTTAATTCCCTCTTCCTACTGTTGTGAAAGAGCTGCTTCCATTAAGTAAGGATCATATTATGCCCCCTTTCAAAGTAATGTAACTGGAGGGGCATCCCCTGAACACCTGCTCACAGGTGATCTGGGACCTGGTCCACCTGTCCTGTACCAGATACCCCTCCATCCAAGGACAGGGGGCACAGACTGTAATGGTGTTGTCACATGAAGTGGGCTGAATTTAGGCTCCAAGTTACATGTCTGTGTTTTGCTTTGCCCATGTGGTCTTATTGTGGGTACATTTATGAGTTTCTTTAGGTTTTGAACATTTTTGAATGAGGAATGCAGGCAGCCCTTGGTGATGGCCTTCAGAGACCCAAGGACGGAAGGAAGACGCTGCTGCTCGATTTTGTCTAGAACATTCTTTTTACCACTTGGGCTCGAGCTCTCGCTCTGTCTGGGTGTGGGGGAAAAGGGACATTATTGGTGCGGGAGAAGGTTCTAGATTCTTGTTAGGCTCCCAGATGCCCAGCACTGGCCCGGCCCCCAGGAGGTGTCCAGGGACTGCCCCTGGGATGAGCAGCTGCCGGGCATTGGCAGGAAGCTGGTGGAGCAATGTGGGGTGGAGTGGGTGTTGTTGAGTCCCCCCACCCGCCTCCCTGAGCACTGTGGGGTGAATGATAGGGCTGGGGGAGCAAAGTTCTGAGCTCCCCTGCCTGCCCCTCTACCCCCTACCCCAAGGCTGTTGGGTGGTGAAAATGTCTTTGGCCACTGCAGATGGAAGAGCTCCGGTGCTCAGGACAGGCCAGTGGGTGCGGGGCTGGGGGCGGTTGCTAGGTTGTTACAGGTGCCTTAGCCTCTCTGCACTAACCCCAGGGAGAGAGAGGCCTTCATTCCAGACCCCCTGGAAAGATGAGTCCACAGAATTCCCCAGAGGCCCACCAGGCAGCTTGTGCATGGATCCTGTCTGCAGCAACCTGCCCAGTGATGGGTTCACAGGTGGCTCATTAGTGAACCCCTTTGGTGGGCCCACCTCCAGTCTTTCACCCCCAAGGCAGCCTTTTCCCCTCTGAGGCCGAGCTCTGACTGAGCAGGGAGAATGCCCATGCTTTAGGCACTGGGTAGAGCCTGGAAGGCTAGGGTGGGGGCAGTGGCTGGAAGACCATGAGGAGGAAGTCTTACCATCTGCAAGGGCCTGGGGGACCTGGGGGCCGACAGCATCCTGGGCACTGCTGACCTTCTTGTGGCACTCTTTGGCTCAGAGCGGGGGGTTCAGGGGAGCTTGGGGCGTTGTGATGAGATTGACTAGGCCTCGAGAGGGAGGCGGCTGCTTCCTTCTGTGTGCCCCCCACCGCCCCCAGCCCTCTATCCCTATCTGAGCTAAAGGTCCCACTGTGCTGGCCTGTAATGATGCCTTCAGGGTCGGGGATAGGGGGCTCCCTTCATAACCACATCCTCTCTTGTCCAGCACAGAGCTTGGCCCAGGAGATGCGGTTTTCAGACCCATTTGTGCAATGACAGAGTAAAGAATGACTCACTGAATGAATGAGTGAATGAATGAACTCCTTGTGAGTAGGGACCTTCCCAGGACCCCCATAGTGCCTAGCACATGGTGGATGCTGAGGGAACGCTGCTCAGCCAGTAGACCCATTCCGAACCCACTTCTCCTTTCTGCATCCTCACTGACACTGACGGAACGCGGTGCACCTTTTCTTTCGTTAACCTCTTTGAACCCACCTTTAAGAAATTAAAGCTCTGGATTCAGTGTCAGTGTTCTGTTGGCCCCAGACATGCTTGTGAGCCTCCCGCCGCTGAGAAGGTCTCAGGGGTCAAGTGAGATCTTTTCATTTCAGAAGTCTCTCTCTGTCCTGGGGCCTCACGGGTTATTTCCGTCTTTGAAGATGGGATTTACAGGAGTAGAGCTGAGCCCTGTGGAGACCTTCTGTTTGGTGCCAGGCCATGTGGCTGACTAGGCCTGTTCTGCTCACTGGGACCACGGGGGACAAGAATGGGGCCCCGTGGGGCAGTGGAGCAGCCCTTGCCTTCCAGATCTGTGGGGGGGAAAGCCACAGCCTCATTTTGTCTTCTAGGAGGTGGGAGTTGAAGTAGGGTGTGGAAGGGCCCAGCTTCGTGCCACAGTGGGGTGTGGACATTGAACAGCTGAGAGCCGGGATGAGGGGACCCTGCGTCTTTCTTAGTGGAAACAGCTTTTCACCGGCTGTCCGACCCCAGAGCACTTGGGCTGTGAGGCCCTGGATTCTTGGCGGGGGGTTGAATTAGATTTGCCTGGCTTGACTGCCTTCCTGACCAGAGACCAGAACCCAGAGAGGAGAAGGGACACTTCCGGGTCACTCAGCAGGGGCAGCACTGCATGAGACCCCAGGCCTGTTCTACCAGCTCCAGGTGGCCTCGGCCTCACTATTCCCTGCCCGAGCTAGGCTGAATGAGGCTGGGGCCGGGGAGGTTGGACTGCCCTGTAGCCAGGAGGACTGTTAGACTTGGGCTATAGTGGCAGACGGGTGGCCTCTGCTCCCTCCCCAGGGCTCTGTGGGCCCTGCCTCCCTCTGTCTCCCTCCCATCCCCGGGAGTCCTCAGCGCACTCCTTGCGTTGTGCGTGGCTTCAGGAGGAAGCTGTCTTATTCGTCATTTCTGGCCCAGGGCTGGGCTGTCCTCTTCCACTTCAAGGCACATTTTCGGCTGATCATGAAATTGCTACCCAGCACCTTCTCTGATGGAAGGGCGGTGAGCTGGCAAGCTGGGAGGCGCAAGTGTCCTCCTCCTGGGATGGGCCTATTAAAAGAAAAAGCAGGAAAAAAGAACTCTTAGAGGCTCCTACCACGTGCAAAGCTTTCACCAGAAACAAATGATCTGGTGCTTATAAGGAGGCCAGTGGCTGGCCGTGCTCACACCTGTAATCTCAGCACTTTGGGAGGCTGAGGTGGTAGGATGGCTTGAGTCCAGGAGTTTGAGACCAGCCTGGGCAATATAGTGAGATCCCGTCTCTACACGAAACTAAAAAATAAAAAAATCAGCCGAGTGTGGTGGTGTGTGCCTATATTCCTTGCTAATTGGCAAGCTGAGGTGGGGAGAATTGCTTGAGCCCAAGAGGTTGAGGCTGCAGTGAGTGGTAATCGAGCCACTGCACTCCAGCCTGGGCAACAGAGTGAACTGTCTCTACCGAAAAAAAAGAGGCGAGTGTTTCTGGCTGATGCCCCGACTCCTTCCTGCCTGTTGTGTGCTCAAGGACCCCCCTTGGAGCCTGGCATTGTTCTAGTCACCAGAAATGGAGAGGAAGGGTGCAGCTCCTTGGGGGCACCCCGGCATAGAGCCCGGGAGCAGTGTGAGGCACCGAGGGATGGTCAAAGGGAGGCCAGGAGCTCTGCAAGGGAGTCTGAGCCCAGATGTGAAGGAGGCAAAGACATTCCCAGGTGGGCACAGTGGAGGGGCAGCCACACAAGGCAGAGGGGATGCCAGTGCTGGGTGTGAGCGAGGAGACACTTCTGGGATGTGCCAGGGGTGGTGCAGCACCAGGGACCTGGGACACAGGGTGCAGAGAGATGGCCTGGGTGGCTGCTGGGGTCAGAGCAGGGTGAACACAGGGCCAGGAGAGGGACTGGGGGCAGGTCTGTTTCCCTAGGGAGCAGCCTTGTCATGGGAGGTGGGGGCTTCTAGCTGTGTGACCTTGGGCAAGTTACTCCACCTCTCTGAGCCTTGAGTTTCTCATCTCTAAGCAGGGAGGAAGCCCCCTGTGGGATGGTGATGATGATGACAGCGATTCAGGTTGCCGCAGGCCTTCATCAGGCTCTAGATGAGAGGGGAGCATCATCCCGCCACCATTTGTGTCCTGCCCTCCCGTAAAACAGTATTTGGACTGTTAATTGTGTGTGACAACTTTTTAACTACCGACCACTCTTTAGCCGGTGAGGGTCAATTTGCTGTTCAGGCATTCTTTACAATGAGCCTTGGTTTTGCTTCCAGGGCGAGAAATCTCTGGTGAGGGTTGTGTTTTCCTCTGTAGAAATGATTTGCACGGGCTACTGGCCACTTCCCTCGGAGAACTGGGATCCTCTGCGGCTTTGATCCTGCTCTTAGGAAAATGCTGGAGGCCTGGTGGGGGGTGCTGTGTGTCCACTGTCTGACCTGTCTTGGTGCCCTGGCTTCTCCTCCCATGCTGGGTCTGGCTGTGCCACTTCCCCAAGCCAGCGAAGTTTGGTCTGGGAGGATAAAGGATAGGGAGGCTGGATTCCCCCTGGCCAGCCTGTGGACCGCTGGGGGGCTGCTTCCCATGCAGTTTGAGTCAGCAAATATTGACCAGGGGCTGCTCTGTCCCAGGCCTCGGGGGAGGGCTCCAGGCCCCGAGGTGAGCCACACGCAGGCAGTCTCTGCCTTCTGGAAGCCTCTTGTCCAGGACTTGCCGGCTCTCATTCCATCCTGGGTTAGCTCCAGCAGTGGCCGTGCCAGCCTCCTGCGCCATGCCAGGGACATGTGGCCATGGGGGTCTGTGACCCAGCCCTGGAGCTGGCATTTGCAGGGCGTCCAGATGGATGGACCATGTGGTATGAAGATAGATGCCCCGCCTCGCTGCCTCATGGGCAAAGTGGCATCCCTGGGCCCAGGCAGAGATTTTCTCACCTCTCTGAGGGACAGATGCCTAGGCCCCCAGAGGAGGCCTGTCGTGGTTGGAGGGCTTCCAGATGTCAGCAGACGCCTTGCCCTGCAGGGCCGACTGTGCCTGTGCCTGTGCCTGTGATCTCGGGCACTGCCTATGTCCCCTGGCTCCAGCCATGGATATTGGCTTCTTAGCACTTGGCCTGGCATGGCCCTGGGCTTTCTGAGTGGGAATGAGAGAGCTCCGAATGGGGCTTCAGCCCAGTCCCCTTCCCCTGCCCATTCTGGGTAGAATCTGAGCGCCCCAAGGCTGAGCAGCACCTGTGCTCCTGCGCCAGGACAGCAGGCTCTTCTCTTGGCTGCCGACCCCTGCAGCATCCTGGATTCCCAAATACTCACAGTGGGCCTCATGGGGTTTCACTGCGTACCCGTGATGTGTGTTAATAAAACGGTTTTTTTTTTTTCTTTTTTTTAAAGACGAGTGTCCCCGTCTGTGGTGGAATTTGGTGCCTTTCGAAGCCGAGGGATGGAGAAGTCAGGGGGAGCTCTTTCACAAGAAATAGACTCTCATATCTTGGGATTTGGGGAAACAGAACTGGCGAGGTTTTTTTTTTTTTTCCTTCCCAGGCACGCTGTATTATTAAGACACTCTGTCTTATAAGGGATGTTGGATAATTAATCCTGTGGTGAGGCAATAGCAACAAGCGTTCGAATATATTTAAATAATGAGGAAGTTCTTTAATGTGGACCCGTAAAATAATTGTGGGCCAGTGGCATGAAAAACAGAGGATCTGTATTTATTGAAATGTACTTTTCCCCTTTAGAGGACGGGGATTTTTCTTTTGTGTACACACACACATATGCACGCACACACGCACACACGTGCGCGTGCGTGCACACACACACACACAGAGCATTTAGCCAGAACCCTGCTAAGTCTTCTCCCTTTTCAGTCAAAAAGAATCAATTATGCCTTGTGGTCGCTTTCCAAAAACCACTTTTGATTGTGTGATTTTGTTTCAGTCGAGAGCGCTCCAATCAGTCCCTCAGAAACAAGAAGGGGGAAAGAACCCTCTCACCAAATATCTGGGCGTCTGTGCAGATTCTCAGCCATTGAGAATATTGACAGCAATCAGAATTCCTCGGCTGTTGAAACTTCGCCTCTAATTGAACTGGGAAAGGTAAACCCAGATTCAGGGCTCTGCACGCTGTAATTGCAATAATTTAATTTAGCTATTTAACCTGTAATTCAGTGGTATTTATTAAGGAGCATGGGAGAAAATGAGGCCATTAGGAGCCAGAGATGAATACATTGAAATGAAAATGAACACTCCTAACTGCCAGTTGACCTTCGGTTTGTAGCAGTTTTTATTAGGCTGGTCACGGTAATTACCAGGACGTGGATCAGGGAGGAAAAGCGAATAATTCAGTAATGAACATTTTTATTCATTATCTCACATTTTCAGGAAGCGGACAAGTATCGCAAAAGTATCAGTGATGCTTCCTTTCTGTTTGTTTTTTAAAAAATGATTGTTTGTGGACAATGGCCCCGCGCAAAGCGTCCCTCAGCGGTGAGCAAGTGGTGTCTGGGGAGTCTGAGCGAGGCGCTCTGGTGTGTCACGGGGCTGGGGTGCACTTGGGGACGGCTGACCTAGTCAGCCTGGGAGGAACGCAGAGAGTTGGAAGCCTGCCAGCCCCAGTCACCGAAGAATTTTATAAAACTATTGATTAAGTGGAAAGTTTTTTGCTGTGCTGACCGGGGGAGGGGCAGAACAGGTATTCTCGTGTCTTAGGATTAGCCCAGATGGGGCTGTTCTGGTGAGTGTAAAGCAGTGCATTTCGGAAGGTGCACTCTGTTTGGAAGGCTGGGGTATGGCTGAGAATGTGTCGCGAGACCTTTCATACCGTTCGATCCAGGAATTCTACTTCCAGGACCACAGCCTGAAGACTAACCAGGGACACACATAGGCTCATACGCACACACCTGCAGCGTCCCTATAATCATGGAAAAGAGAGTGGTGAAATAAGCATGCCCCAGCCATAGGATGGAACATTACCCAGCAATTGAAAGTAATGATGTCAGGGCACTTCTAGCCATGTGGGAAAATGTCAAGCACAAATCAAAACTGTATACAGCAGGAGCTCAGCTGTTTGAACTGTATACAGCAGGAGCTTAGCTGTTTGAACTGCATACAGCAGGAGCTCAGCCGTTCGATGTCTGTGTGTTCTTGTCTATCTGCATCCACAGGAAAGGGACCGAAAGGAAACATTGACATTTTAAGAGAAGTTATTTTGGTGGATTATATTTCCTTCCATATCCTTGTCTGTACCTGTAAAGGTTTCTACAAGAAGAAAAGTTTCCTTGAAAATCAGACAGTGCAGTGACATTGATCTCAAAAGTTGTAGCCACTTTTTCTCAGTGGATAGAAAAGTTTCTAGCTGGGCACCCTGCATCGGCAGCCTCTGCCAACCTTGTGGTTTCGTTAGCTCCTCCTTCCCACTTCCCAGAAAACCATCCAGCCCTTCGATGGATCAGGGGGATACACACTAAACCCACGCATGTCAGCCAGCTGTGATGGATAGCTTCCCGACACAGCCCGCGTCCTGTGCATTTGGGAGGCATCGTCTCTTTATTGCTCTGATTTCCATACCTGGCTTGCGGCTTCAAATTGAAAGTCAGGGGCCTGCACAGCAGAGTCTGCTCTCCTCTTCTGGGGCTGGGGGTGCATGACCCAGAAAGGGGGACACTTGGTGAGGATGTCTCCCTCGCGCCCAGCTGTCCAGTTGATGGCCTCCTTCTCTGAGTCTCCGCTCCAGCCGTCTGTCTGCTTCGTTTCTGGCTGTGGTCATTTCCTTTCAGATAGAGATGTTAGAAATAATCATATTCCATTCACGCAGTGAGGAAGAGGGCGTGCGGGGTGTGTATCTTGGCGTTGTCAGAAGAACCTTATTAGATATGAGGCGAATCCTCCTCCCCACAGCAAGGGCTTCATTTCCTCCCTGGAGCACCCCTCACCACCCTCTGACACCCAAAGGAATGAATGAGAGGCTTGCCTCGTGAAAAAAAAAAATTCTCTTTCCAATCTTCAATTTTCCAACTTCACTCATTTTCTTTATTAAGGGTACTATGGATATTGGAAAGAAAGAAAGAAAATGACAGCTCTGCCCTGAATCCAGAGTGGGAGACCCTGCTTTGCATACTGACTTCAGCTGACTGGCAAGAGAGGGGCCAGGGGTGTCTTTAGGCCCTAGAGCGGTGCCTGGCACACACTGGGTCCCTGTAGGTGTCCCCTTCTGCCCTGGGATCCTCTTCTCACTCATCGGCTCATTGCTTCTGACCCACTGCCACCAACTGTATCCCTAGACACTGCCCTAAAATCAGACGATGTTAGCAAAGGGATGTCGTGTAGCCTGATAAGGGTGCAGGCTGGGGAGGTGGAAAGGCATGCATTTGGCTTCTGGTCTGGTGTTGGGCCTCAGTTCCTTCACCTGTAATAAAATGGGTATGCTTCCAGGTCTGAGAATAAACTCCCTGGAATTATGCATGTGAAACCTTCGGGCCAGGTTCCGAACATGGAAGGAACCGGAACACGGAAGGTTCTTGGTAAATGTTCCCTTTCCTCCTTCCAGCCCTGAGCCTCAGCATCACCATGTGATAATCCCAACTGGTGAGGATCCCGTGCAGCCTTGGCTGAGAAAATGCCTGGCTCATGAGGTGCTCACGTGAAAGAGCTCGGTGTTCGAGTCGTATCGCATGGCCTTGGCAAGCATTTGGATTTTCTGAGCGGGTGGGTTTGCACACTCACTGCACACAGAGCTCCTGTTCCGTCTGCGAGGTCCCCTCTCTTGTGGACACAGGTATCCTCTCTGATGGTGGGCAAACATCTATCCAGTGTGCAGCTCACCGGTGGAACTGCTGAGGCTTCAGCTCCTGGGAATCTTGGGGGGCATCTGTCAAGACGGCTGCAGACAGGGAATGGTCAGGGCACATGAGCTGCTGCAGAGTGAAAGCTGCTGTGGTCTAGGACCTTAGGTTTTCAACCCACTGGGAACAGCTTTGACCAGGATAGTTGGGGACATGGAGCTATCTCCCTGAAAGATGAGCTGGCTGGCCTGGCTCGGGAGGGGAAGGGGAGGATGCCAGGACATTGAGGTCCTCACGTTGGAGGAGTGGCTAGTGTACCCCCAGCCCCTGTGTTTTTCAGGTCCACGGAAGGTATCACGGTGCTGCACCCCAGTCGCCACTATGATCAGAACACTGCTGTCCTCCCTCCTGTGGAGGAACTTTGGAACCTTTCCTCCCCTGGTTGCCTGGTTACAAGATCATCTGTCATGTGTACCCCGAGAAGAGGGCTTGGTTGGGGAGATGTGGGCTGGGGGGCAGCATTGGGAGATGGTGTTTGCTGTTGGGAATGCAACGAGCACCTTCGATCCTATCTAATTCCCATTTATATTATGCCGGACAGCCCCACCACCCAGCTGCCCTCTCGAAGCCGCGGACCGCTGGGGTTTTTTTGATGCATGAATGAAGACTGGGAAGTGGGCCAGGACTTGGCTCATGGGCTTCTTCATCATTTATTAGCTTCTAGTTTTAATTGTTTCCCGACTTCTTTCCAGATATTTATCTAGGAAGAAATGTCAGTTCTCCCTGTGCCACACAGACGCGAGGGGCGGGTGCAGACTGCAGAATTGTAAGGGCTCTTCTGGGCAGCAGGCAGAAGGGCTGTGTCAGCTCAGTCCAGCAGGTGTTGGCTGAGCACCTACTATGTGTCAGATGGTGTTGGGTGGTGAAGGGTGACAGGAATGACTGGGACGAGGCTCCCACTCTCTAGGGGCCTGTCATCCTAGGGGGTGGGGTGCTAGCTCAAGGAAACTTACTTATGCTTTATTTTGAGCGCTTCCCATGCTGCAGACCCTGGGATGGATGTAAACTGTGTGTCCTCAGGTGGGTTGCTTTACCGCTCTGAGCTTGGATCCTCCATGTGGAATCCAAGGCATACAAGCCTTGTGGGGGTTCCTGAAGATACACTGAGGCACTCAGCAAGTGCTCAACAAGGGCCAGCCATTGTTTTGGGGGTGCAAAGCCCAGTGCAGTATCCTAGCTCGGGGGACTGTGGTGTGTGGTGGGGTGGGCAAGGATAGAATGCTGGGTGTACCATTCGCCTTCAGCATTCTGGTCTCACCTGCGAAATGGAGGTGCTGGGGGAGCCCCACAGAGGAGGTGTGGAGAATACTGGAGAGCCCTGGGAAGCTTCTCTTCCTTTTCTTCCAGAGGAGCCCTGGGTCAGAGTGGAACACTGTGTTGGTGTCTGTGGTGGATTTGACAGTGGGGCTTGAAAGTACAGGTCAGGAAGCCAGGTGGTTCGCTCCGCATATTTCCTGAGAACGCATCTCGGCTTGCTTTAGGTACTTTTCCGTCCCCTGATCATCTGGGCAGAAGAGGAGTCCGAAGGCTCGAGTTCCTGCGCCAGCCTCATCCTTGGGCTGTGCAACCTCAGGAAGCCCTTTCTGCATGCTGGGCAGCCTTCATTTTCCCATCTGTGCACCTGGGGGAGATGCCTCTGTGCTAAGGTGACTTATTGGTGGAAGGAGCAAGGGCAGGCTGGCTGGACCTGCCTTGTTGCCTGGATGGCCTTGGGTAGACGCACTTTTTTCCTGAGCCTTGGCTTCTGCACTTAGGAGCTGAGGTAAGGTGGGATCGCGGTAAGGACTGACCAAGGTCCTACTGGTCGGGTGCCCGCGGTTCAGGCCTGTCTGCATCCTCGGGGGTTGTTATTATCGAAGGCCGTCTGCTCCACGGTTGAGACTGCTTTTAAGCCAAGTCATCCAAGCCTGGGTCCCAGCTCCTTCACTTCCTGTAGGACCAGCCACGCAACCTGGTTAAATCTCACCTTTCTCCCCCGCCGAGTGACAGGGAAGATGTTAGCTTCCTCTGGGGGCCATTTTGCAGACAAGGCATTTCACACCGAAGGACAGATTCAGAGAAGTTAAGCACTTTCCCCAGGGTTGCCCAGCTTAGTAACTGCCGAGTCGCGGCTGGTTGGGAATAGAACCCCATAGTGTTCAGTCCTTTGCTCAAGGTGCACGGGCAACACTGGATGGGGTTCTGAGTGGCCCACAGGGCAGAAGCTGAGAAGGACAGAGCCCTGGCCATGCCTACAGGCCTCTTCCTGGTCCTGCCACCCCCTAGGGATGTTGTGCAGGAGCACTGGCTCCTTGGCGGGCCCATCTTACCAGACCTGGGTGTGTTCTGTAAGCCAGTGCAGTCCGGGGAAGGCTTTGGCGGTTTGCTGACTGTGACTTCTGCTGTTGGGGGACAGTCCGGGGCCAGCAGCACTTGCTCTGTGCTGGGGCTGTGAGGAGGGAGGACAGGTGTCCAGGTGGTCGCCCTGTCACCTGCCCTGAGCTTCCTGATATTTCGTCTTCTCCATCATGTTTGGGAGATTTCATGTGCAGGGTCATGCACGTTTCCCACATTCCCATTCCTTGGAAAATCATTGAATTTGCCATTTGCTTTGGGGCCATATTGGCTGGCAGAAACCATTGAAAACCCCAGTGCCCCCGTTCACATCGACAAGCATCGGGGCCAATAAAATGGCTGGATCTCATTGGCTGGAGCACCGCTTTGCGATGGCTGCAGAGAAGGGGGAAAAAGAACAAAATCCTCCAGATTGGTCAGCCTGCTTCTCAAACAGGAGTCTACAAATGCATTTTAGATTTGAGGTTTTTAAAAGACAGATCCCTTCTGAAATTGGGCCAGAAATGATTTGAAACAAAACGATCACAGACTTGATTAAAAAGGGGTGCTATCAAACCCGCTTCATGGTCTGGACCAGAACTTCTGTTGGCAGTGGAGTTTGTTAGTGTGTGCGTTTGGCTCTTGGTGTCTCTATTTAGTTACATGTATTCTTATTATCTTAGATTTGGCTTTAATCGGTTATTTCATTTTTTTAGAAGGGAAACTTTTTTTTTTTTTTTTTTTTTTTTTTTTTTTCCGAAAAGAGAGGTAAGAGGATTGGGGGAGAAGGTCTCTCCTCTGCAGCCGGAATCTGAGTTCTCCGGCATGTGGTGCCAAGTTGATGGCTATTATTCCCCCAGAAAATAATGTCCCTTTTTTTTTTTAAACTTCCTTTTAACATTCTGCCCTTGGCATCTGTTCTAGGCATTGTGGACGAACGTAGACCGTGTTCTGACAATGGGTTAAAGCAAGCACTTATTGAAAAGCATTCTCTACTTAATTACATTTCCTTCTTCTGGAAGCTATTTTAATTTTTTTTATAATCACATGTTAATTGTGTATTAGCGGGGCCTTTCTGATTAGTTGAAAACATAATGAAACCTTTGTAAACAACATAGAGAGAAAGAAAGAGGAGTGTGTGAACAGAGACAGTGGTGATGAGCCAGTTCTAAGAGGCCCAAATCACTACGTTTCTTGATGCCAGGGAGGAGCTGAAATTGTACCTGGAAGGCCCCTTTTGAATGACGACTACTTGGTGGCAATGGCTGACCACGGTGGCTGATGAGTGACAGAGAGGGGTTTGGGGGTTCATGAGCGGTCCCATCTCATCTTAGCCCCTCTTAGACCCATCCTGCTGTCTTGTACTCATTTATTCACTCATTCATTCATTCATTCACTTAGTTATTCACTTATTCACTAATTTACTCATTCATTCACTCACTCTTTTATCCACTCACTCATTCACTCATTCATTCATTCATTCATTCACTCATTTACATTTTGATCATGAAATAGCATCCTCTATTGAGCACTGACCAGAGGCAGGACTCTTCCATGCACGCTCTGGAATCTCCCCACCATCCTCAATACAGGTGTCATTCGCATTTATGGATAAGGAACTTGGAGCTCAGAGTTGAGCTCACTCATTCGTGTTCAGCCAAGGCTAGGAAGCAGGAGAATCAGATCTTTCTGGCCCACAGCCCCAGCCCCAGTGTGGTTCTCAAGTTGCCATGTCCCTTCCCATCCAAACTTCAGCCAGTCTGGTACACCTGGTACCTGGCAGGACAGCAGCAGGGTAGAGGAGGCAGCGGGGCTGGGCCTGTGTGTGTGTGGCGAGGACGAGGCGAAAGGTAGCGCGCTGTGGTCCCCAGAACGTGCCGGCATTGTTTTATTTTCCACCTTCTAATGAGAGCCACGTTTCTTGATTGAAAGCACCAGCCCCAGTTTACAGTCCCTATTGTGGCGAGCGGGGCCCCCAAAGCCCTGCTCTGTTCCCCATTTAAAGGGCTGGGCTTACAGGGGTTTTGCAGTTCCCAGGCTGTTATTAGGGAAGCGTGGCTGGGGCGCTTAAAATGAAAGTGCTACTGTATGCGAGAGCCAGGTTCACCGTGTGCGCTCCAAGGAAACGCTGCCAAGACAGTGTTATGAACAGCCGCCAAGCAAAACACACGCATTCCGTCCAGTGGAGCCAGCTCACTTCTGCAAATAGAGGAAAAATTGACTTTCTGATTTGGAGTGTTTCTACAACTAAGAAGAATCACTCCAGTGATTGTTCTAAAAATATTCCGGAGGCAGCACGTTCTTGAAGGCCTCGGGATTCTGAGCGTCCCTTAATTGTACTTTTTATGTAATCTCTCTGGATCGTGTTTTTTAAAAAAATCACTTAAGCTTGCGTGGTCATCCTCCTTCCCCCATCACCCCACATAAGTGTTGATGCTGCGTGAAAGAGTGGCATACGCAGCAGAAATTGTATTTTTATCTCTTTGACTTCAGGAAGTATATTTGTTTTTCATCTCCTGCAGCCGCTGTTGCAGGGCTCACAGCTGAGCCACCAAATCTAGGGCAGCCCCTGACATCCCTGCCTTAGTGGCCAAGCCCAGCTCTGGAGGGAAGTCACTCGGAGCATTTTTTTTTTTTGGTGGAGGGCTGCGGGCAGGGGGTGCTGACAAATGCAGTCCCCCTGCCCCCTCTGCCATTTTAGGCTGCCTTCCCCCTTCACAAGGCGCGAAGCTCCCTAGGAGCCCCGGATTCTCAGCTCCAGGCAACTCTGGAATTCAAATGATTTCTACAATGATGAAATTGACTGGGATTCCACAGTTTCTTTATTGCCAGAAGTAGATGGTGTGGGCCCCTCCTCTTCTCTCTGTCTTTTCAATTCTCTCCACCTCTTTCTCCCTTTCCCACTCTCTTCCTGACTCCCCACTTTCTCTTTCAGTCTATTTTTTTTTAGATTTAGGGGCAGTCCCCACAAGGAAGCCAGTGTTTAAGTTGACGGGTGTGGCCCAGGGCTGCCCACTTTTGGGACAGTTGCTATGTGGACTGGCTCATCCTTTGTTGGGGAGATGTCCTGTGCATCGTAGATGTGCAGTGGCATCCCTGGCCTCTCCCCACTAGATGCCAGTAGCACCCCAAGCCCAAGCCCCTTCAGTCTTGACAATCACAAATATCTCCAAATATTGCTGCAGGTTTCCTAGAGGGCCAAAACAGCCCTCAGTTGAGAACCACTATTCTAAGCTGTTTTTTTCTAACTGACAACAACCTGGAAAAGGCCTGGGGGAATATTAATATCTATTTTGAGGTTCAAGAATAACCAATAATAAAAGAGTGGAATCAAAGGCCTTGAAAATTGGGACTGAATTCCCATTGTTAGATTTTACCCCCAAAGCATATTTTAAAAAGAAGTAACAGGATGACCCTAATGAGAGGGTGACCCCCCGTGTGGCCGAAGTGGGCAGTGGGAGTGGAGGTGGTGAGCTGTCTGTCACAGTTGCACCTGTAGGAGTTGGAATGGCCAGGTAGGTCAGACGTCTGTACCTTCAAACAGTCGAGCAGCTTTTCTCTGAAAGATTTCCCATGCCGAGCTTTAGAACAATTCTTCTTTCTAGAATTAGTTTACTGATAGCCTTATTGGTGAATGGATGCTTTTGAGAAATTTTCCAGTGGCTTTGGCAGTGTGTGTTGGAACTTTCTCAGTTTTACTGCCCTTCCTCCCTCCTTTCCTTCCTCTTCCCTCCTTCCCTTAGAGATTTTTTTCCCCATTGTTAGGAATGGGACTTCACTAAAAAAAAACAAAACAAAACACAGGCACAGGCAAGTGCCTTTTTTAAAAAAATTATTTATTTATTTATTTATTTTTATTTGAGACGAAGTCTTGCTCTGTCGCCCAGGCTGGAGTGCAATGGTGCCATCTCGGCTCACTGCAACCTCCACTTCCCAGGTTCAAGCGATTCTCCTGCCTCAGCCTCCAAGGTAGCTGAGGACTACAGGCACATGCCACCATGCCCGGCTAGTTTTTTTGTGTTTTTAGTAGAGGCGGGGTTTCACTGTATTAGCCAGGATGGTCTTGATCTCCTGACCTCGTGATCCGCCCGCTTCGGTCTCCCAAAGTGCTGGGATCACAGGCGTGAGCCACCGCGCCTGGCCCAAGTGCCTTGTTTTAAAGACATATGCTGTAACTGTTTCCATGAATCATGTTATGTGGCTTTAAATGTTGGCTCATTATTGGGACACCCAGTAGGGTCAGGTGCCAGGTGTCATTGCATCCGTCAGCAAAACCTGTCTTCGGGAAATCTAGAATTGGATTGTCGGCAGGTGCTGTGCTGGGCTTCCTTGGAGTGCCTTGAGAGTGCTTTCCTGGGCTCGGCCCATACCCCTGCTTCTGCCGTCCAGCCCAGCCAGCCTTGAGGTGTTCCTGCCACTTGGAATTCACAGAACTCCACCTCCCTTGGGCCTGGACCTCTAGGCTTCACATTCCCTAGTGCCCATAGTCCCCGATAAGGGTCATCTGGGGGGGCCTCCTTGCTCCAGGTGCTCCCACACAGTGTGGGCAGCAGTTTCCCAGCCCTTCTCATCCCCTACTCTACCTCGTGCACTCCCCTCTGGCTTTGTCATCAGCTTGGCCTCCTTCTGCCCCTTGGTGTGGATGATGCCTTTATCCTGCCCTCACGGGGTGGGGGGCAGTCCTGGGAGAACCAATGGGCACAGCTGCTGGGGGCCACAGGCTGGAGCCAGCGTTGTGATTGGATCTAGTTGCTGACCCAGTAGCCGCCGTGCTGGGATGTTGGTGTCTGGAGAGGGCCGTGTTAGGAGTGTGGGTGTAACTCCTTGTTGACAGTTTCTCTCCTGCACACTATGTGTGTGTGTGGGTGTGCGTGCGTGCCCATGTGGACACACACATCCCCCTGCATTTTCTTGTGAACTTGCATGTGTGTGTGCATGTAGTGCGCGTGCAGCTTTTCTCTTCCATAACCTCCCATGGTGGCGTTCGGTGCATCTTAGAGCCCTCTGATGTTCTAGTGGCACCAGGCAGCTCGGCTGCGCATCCGGGCACCCGGAAACTTCGGCACTGTCAGGCTGTGCCTGGCGAGATGACCACGTCCCAGCAGCCAGCAGCGGCTCGAGGAAGCTTGGCACCGTGGCAGAGGCAAAGCGCCGCAGAAGTGCCGCAGGTTTTTCATATGGAAATGTGAAATAATGGGGTGATTAAATAGAGCTGTATATTAAAGTACATCTGACATTAGAATTACCATAATGTGCTGTAGCCTTAGGCTGAGTACTTTATTTGCCATCTGCGTCGGCCCAAAATCCCCCGGGGAAGCGCTAAAATATTCTGAATAAACTCAGCTCGAGTTCTTATTGAGAGTAAAATACCATTTGTGGCACGTCGTATTGATTCGTCTTAATTGTGGTGCAGAAAAGAACATTCACTGGCTGATGACTTTTGTGCTCGGTGACAAGCTGGCTGGAGTTACTCTAGCACTGCAGTTGGTTAACCTGGGCCGACAGCGGACTCGGCCAGGCGGGCACCTGGGTTCCAGCCGCGGAAGCCGCAGCGCCACCCCCCGCCCCAAGCTGGTGGCACAGCTGGGGCTCCCCACCAGCCCCTGGCCCTCCTCCTGGGAGAGGGTTGGGGAGAAGGGAGCCCACTGTGGGGGGGCAGAGGAAATTCACACCCGGCCCCTCAGACCTCTCCCTATGGCCAGCCTCGTCCTTCCCCAGAAAGACGGACGGACCTGCTGGGGACAGAGAGGCCACGGTTTCAGCCCCAGCCCCAGCCCCAGGCCAGCCCTTGGTTGGAGAGATGTATTCTGCATATCGAAGGAAACAAAACTAACAAAAGAAAGGAAAAGAAAAAAGAAGGAAAAGAGCCCATCCACCCAGGCAAACCCAAGCTTGGTTAGTTACTGGTTAGTGGTTGTGGGACTGGGTAATGGTCTCTGAACCCCACTGGGGGGAAATTACTTGCAAAATGCATTAAAGATAAAAGAAAACACTCGGTGATCCAAACGGTGTTCCCCCCATTCATAAGGTCCAGTTTTTTACCCTATAATTGCCTATCATTATACACAATTTAAATATTCAAACATTCTCCACAAACCCTGGGCTAGCATGTTTTTATTACAAATTCAGAACAAGGGAATAACCTTTAGCTTCAGAGACAAATGAGACAAATTTACAAGTGCATATCTGCTGTTTTCTTGTGCTTTATCAATCCCCGCGGACCGGAACACTTTTGCTCTAACGCCACTCAGAACAATATACATATATTACTACTTGTTTGTAGTGTGTCGGTAATGAGTCCCTTCTGCATTAGCTAACCTATATAACTCGGTGTCGAGGCTCTCCATAACGTCAATTATCTCCTTGGAGCTAAACGTACACTCCATTAAAATGAGATTTACTGCTCTGCCATACTTCTTGGGGTGGAATGTCGAGATTTTTTGTGGATTTAAGGAAAGGAAAGATGGAGGCTTGCCTGGTGAAGGAAGTGGTGAATTATGGAGAGGGGAGACTTCCTGTCTCCAGGAGGAGGAGGAGGAGGAGGAGGAGGAAGGCCCGCATGGGGTGCTTCTGGGGAGACTGAGATCCCATGTGTGAGTAAGAAACAGCTACACGCTGGTCCCCGCTCACACACCTGCCGCTGACTCCTGGCTTTTTTTTTGCCTGTTTATCTCCTAATTCCCTCTTTATTTGTCCATTAAATGATAAGGATGGTTTGCTCTGTGCTTCTCTTTCACATTCTCTGCAAAATTCCTGTCCCCAGAGTTCTAGAATCCTTTCAGAAAACTCTCATGTTGGGCGGCGTGGGGGAACGTCACCATCAAAGGGAGCTCAGCTATCGGCCCACCAAAACCCACCGGAACAGCGTAGGCCCTTTTCGGGGAAGTTCACGGAAAGCAGATTTCAAGGGACTCTGACAATGCATTCTTTATTATTTCCAGTGGATTTCAGTGCCTTATCCGAAGGGGGGACCTCTAAAGACAACCTCTAGGAATGTGCTGTAGTTTTTCAGGAATGCTGCAGATGACTTGCCGCATGGAAAATTGCTCTGTGCGTCCTGCCCCGGCTCTTCCATCTTACTGACAAATACCACTGTTTTCACCCTGTGCCGTGATACCCTATGCGGCTGGCAATGTTGCTTTATTTTGGGGTTGGGTGGCTGTTTCTTGAGCCTGAAACTGCACACCTGGGCTAACCAAAGAATTGAACGGTTGAAACTGAGACTGTTTTGGGAAATCTTGGGTGCGTGGTGCCTGCAGCCATAGTTCAGTTTTAATACTTCCCTGTTCCACTGACAGCCTGGACTGTCTTGTTTCTGAAGGTGGATTCACAGGCTTAGGGTATTCAGATGTGAGGCTTGCTGGAATCATTGAACTCCTGCCAGAGAGGGTAACATAGAAGCCACCTTCCTTGCTAGTGATCTTCATAGACTGGATTTTAAGTTTCATTTCTTTATACCTTATGGTTTCGCAGCTTGGGAAGGGTGGTCCTCTGAAGGGTTCACCTGCATCCTTTTGTTATATTGAGATTTTCCCTTATACTGAACAGTTCTTGACTTGAGTAGGCCTTGAGTGTGGGCTTGAAATTTTTCATGGACAAAATAGGAAAGTTTTCACTATGATGGGATTTACAGCAATGGAATTTGCTCTATATCCAGCTAAGTTTCTTGCGTGTTTTCAGAACCTCCCCCTTTTCAATTTCACCTTCAGTTCTTCCTTTCTTTGAGTCTGGAGTCCCACCTCCGCCATTGGGCATGCAGTACCTCTGCCAGGCATGCCCTTTCCCTCCCTTCTCTGCATGATGCGCCTTTTTTTGAGACGGAGTCTTGTTCCGTCACCCAGGCTGTAGTGCAATGGTGCAACCTCGGCTCTCTGCAACCTCCGCCTCCCAGGTTCAAACAATTCTCCTGCCTCAGCCTCCCGAGTAGCTGGGACTACAGGCACCTACCACCATGCCTGGCTAATTTTTGTATTTTTAGTAGAGATGAGGTTTCACTGTTTTGGCCAGGCTGGTCTCGAACTCTTGACCTCAGGTGATCCGGCTGCCTCGGCCTCCCAAAGTGCTGGGATTACAGGCATAAGCCACCGTGCATGATGCACTCTTATTATCCCTTCTGAATGAACACCTGGTCCCCCCAGGATGTCAGCTTCTCCCTCCTCTGGGTTCCACACTGCTTGGCACACCCTTCACTAGTGACTGAGTGGCCTGAACCCTGCCTAGATGTTCCTGGAGTCATTGGCCTCTTGCTCTAGACTTTGGGCTCCATGAGGACAGACCTTCATTTCTTTGTGTGTCCCTCCTCTTGGCATAGGGCCTGGCACGGAGTGGACACATCGTGCATCTGTGAAGGAAGGGAGGAAGGAACAAGTGAATAGATGTTGTTGAGAAGTTGATGGTGAAGCCGTGCTCTCATTTCTTGCTGTAACGATACCATTTCTGGGTTGCCAGATGTGGTGAGGTCTTGGGTCATTCTGATACTCTTCCAGGGCTTCCCAGGGAAAGCCCCTCGGGAGCAGGCTGTCTTCTGCACACCTAACACTTAGCCTGGGTCAGAAGGGTGAGTGTGCGGGAGTGAGGACGGCCCTGTGGAATGAGCCAGGCCTGCACTGGATGGAGACCCCTTTTGTGGAATGCTTTTGGGTATATATTTGCCTCTCTGGTTGCATTTCCCATTTCCCCCGACCTGCCTCATTCCACAGCAAACAGAGCTGCTTTCTCCGTCGCGTGGCCCAGCGCCCTGCACCTTGAGTGTGCTCACACAGCTCCCTACCTTGCGGACCTTTCCCTCCTTGGCCTGGGCACGTCCAGTTTTGTGTGTCTGGCTTGAACATTACTTGTCATATAGTTTTTTTGTTTTTTTTAAGGCAGAGTCTCACTTTGTTACCCAGGCTGGAGTGCAGTGGTGTGTTCTCAGCTCACTGCAACCTCCGCCTTCTGGGTTCAAGCAATTCTCCTGCCTCAGCCTCCTGAGTAGCTGGGATTATAGGTACATGCCACCATGCCCAGCTAATTTTTGTATTTTTAGGAGAGATGGGATTTCACCATGTTGGCCAGGCTGGTCTCCAACTCCTGACCTCAGGTGATCAGCCCGCCTTGGCCTACTAAAGTGTTGGGATTGCAGGCGTCAGCCACCACGCCCGTCCTCATCATGTAATTTTGCTGCCTGCCTCCTCCCCAGGTGCTCAAAAGTCACTTGAGGTTTCTGCTTTGTCTGACAATTCTCTGTGTCTGCAGTTTAACCCACTCCCACTCCCTGACCCCCACCTATGACCCTGAGGGAGGAAAGCAAGACTCACTGGTGTTTTTGTGCAAATCTGGCTGTCAGGGGGAATGCTGGGGCTCTTTGTTTGAGGGGTGTAGGCCCAGCTTCCTAGGATTTTTCTCAAAGCCTGAATTAAGTCCAGGCAGATGAAGCTGCACAGCTCACCTCTGCTGCAGGGGTCCCATGAGGGTAAGTGGACGGTCACCCAACACTATGGGATGAGCGAGGCTTTCTCGCTGTGTGCAGCCGCTTTCTTCTGGGCCATTTCCTGCCCTCGAAGGCCTTCAGCTTGGCCTCCCGGGCTGGCTTGCTGGCAATCCCGGGTGCAGGCGAATGACTGGACAGGGCTGGTTCAGGCTCCTTCCCAGGGCTGGTCACTGCAGGGTTTGCCATCCCTGTGTGAGAGGCAGCCAGTTGTGAGTCTGGACCCAGCACAGGCTCTGGGGTCAGATGGACCTGGATGTGCATCTTGACTCTGCCACTTACCAGCCCCGTGACCTAGGGCCCCTCACTCAACTGTGATGAGACTTAGTTTCTTTTCTCTAGAGAACCTGGGTTAAAACCCACTTTCCAAGGTGGCTGTGAGCATCCACCTGAGAGCAAAAGGCCAACACTGGCACGTGTGAGCTGTAGCCATGTTGAACACACCAAGGTCAAAGACAAAAGATGACAGTTCAGTATGGCGATCAGTATGAAGCAGATCTAAATACAATGCTGTGGAATGCTGAGGGGATTAGACTTGGGCTGGATCTGAAAAGATATTTTATGGGGAGAGAATAAACGGCAGGTATTCCAGGAAGCAGGAATGGCACCTGCTAGGGCATGGAGGTGTGAAAATGCGCTGCCCAAAGGGAGGCACCGAGGGTGAGCGGGCAGCACATGGGTGTGTGTAAAAGGCAGGCAGCAAGTCGGACCGGATCGCAAAGGCTGGGGTGCCTGATACATCATCCTGGGTGTCAGGGAGGCCCCACCAGCTCTGTGATTTGGGAAGATCTGTCCCTGGTTCTGGGGCGGGTGGTAGCAGAGGTGGTGGCATACTGTCTTGGCTCTGTGTGTGGTCCCCTGGGATTCTGGCATGCTTTGGTGGTTGGGATGCAGCCGGCTTCCGGGTGGGGGCAGTGCTAGGTTTATCCTCTGCCAGGGAAGAGAGGCCCTTTGTTGAGAGTGCTGAGCGAAACCCTGCTCTCTGGAGGGGGCCCGGTGTGGAGGGTGGCATGTGGACTGTGGAGTTGGAGTGTCTTCCCAGGTCTAGTCCTTGTCTTGGTGGGACTTCAGGAATTCTGACCATGAGAAAACGCAGAGAAAGTCCCAAGTTCCGGTCTCTGTCACCTCCCATGTACCCAGTGCCTACTGCATGTGGGTCCCTAGTTGGGGAATTTTACCACGACGAGCCCTCATCCTACAGCAAGCGACCCAGGAAGCCAGGTGTTGTTTTCACTGTATGGATGAGGACCCTGAAGCCCTGCGATGTCCAGCAACTTGGCCGAAGTGTCTGGGTTTTGAAGTGGGTCTGGAAGGAACATGGCTCATGCTGGCAGGAGGCTGAGAAGACTCCCGGTCTGTCGGATGTCTCGGCCGCTGGCAGTCCTGAAGTGCAACTTTGCATTAGTCACCATGTTGCAGGCTGGTGTCCAAGCAGTCCACAAGACCAGCGCAGTCCCTGTCCTCAAGGAGCTTTGGAGTTCAGAAGATGAATTTTAAATAAATAATCTAAGGCCAATAATTTCTTCTTGAGCAACTTATCCAAGTTCTCTGGGCTTCCCTTATTTCTTTGGTCAATGGTCACTGTGTGTAGAGTTAGGTGGGGTCTAAATGAGGTGATGTGGATAGGAGGTCTGGCGTCATGTGGGTTCTGAACCCCCAAGTTGAGTCAAGCCCTTGACTTCTTCTCTCTCCCAGCACCCTGAACTTCTCCTAGCACCACTCATAATTTGCATTAAATAATGGAGTGGGTTACTGGGGGGTTCCCTGTCTCCCCCTGGAGTGTGAGCTGCACCCTTAGCTACCAGCGTAGTACCTAGCAGATGAAGGGGGCCCAGATCCTGTTTGTTCGGTGAATTAATGAAAGTCAGATGTAGACAAAGTTCTCAGCAGAACACACAGTGCTATCAAGCTTATTCAGCCCAATCTATTTTGATCCCACATTTACTGGATTTACATCTACTGAGATCCAGGGACGGCAAAGAGGTACAGGCATGCTTTATTTGGCAATGACTGCCTGGGGCCTGGGGTTAAAGAGGAGTCCAAGGCCTGGAGGGAGAGTGCGGGAATGAACTGGCAATGTCTACCACAGGCCTTGGTGTGGGGGCAGTGGCTTTCTTAGCTAGAGGCTGGCCCAGCACATTACCATCAGAGGAGACCATGTCTTACTGGTCATAGTACCGCTGCTATTACCATCAGCACTTACACCCCTCAGTGGGCCACTTGCTTTGAAAGGTTTTTCTCTTCTAAATGGCATCTATTATTTTTGCCATGAGATAATCAGCATGATTTCATGGAGTTACTGCAGTTCTAGCCAAAAGCAACAAATTTTGACATTTTCGTTAGTACGTGGGCTGAAATGAAAGGTAAAATACTGAGGCCCAGGTAGCTAGCCCCATCCCTGCCCAGAGTGTGTCTGCTGCTCTTCTGACCCAGCGTTTATCAGAACAGCATAACAAGAGCACAGGCTTTACCGTGGGCAGCTGTGCAGCCCCAGATGGATCCCCTATCTCTTCCCGTCCTCAGTTTCTTCATCTGTAAAATGGTCATCATGACATTGGGTACTGCAGGGGTTGTTGGAGCAGCATGTAAGGTCCTTGGTGTGCTTAGCTCAGGCCTGGCAGGTGGTAAGGATTTTATAAAGCTTTCTTGTTACCACTGTGAGTATTATTTCCCCAGTTCCGCCTTTGTCTTGGAGAGAGCTGAGGTTTCACGGAATGCATTTGGAACAGGCAGGGATGGTTATCAATTCTGCAGATGGCTGTGCCCAGGAATGATAGAGACACGAAACTTACATAGACCCCTGAGGTGCCCAATTGACATCTCCTTTCTGACATCATGAAAGAGGATAGTTTTTAAATGAATGAGGAATCTACACATCTGAGGGATAACACTGATAATTATGATCATTTTGGAACTGTGGAGATGACATCTTTAGCAGACGGATTCTGGAGGCAGACTGAAACCAGCCATCTCCTTGGGTACTGGGTACCCTGAAGTCTAGAGCGGGGAAGGGAGCTGCCACAGGGGGCCCTGAGATCTGGCTTCCCATCCCTGGATTCAGCCACTTTGGTGTCTGCCTCACCAGGTCCCCAGTGACGTGTCGCTCGCTCTGTGAAACGTCTCCCCTTCTCCTCTCCAGGGTCAAGACCTGTGGTGGACCTGACCGGGTTCCATCCAGGCATCATCAGTGCCTTCCACTGGGAGGACACTCACAGTGTGTTGGGAGAACCTCCTTTGTGGCTATTTTCATTGTGAAACAGGCCCGGACGATAAATCCCTCAGGTGGTGCTGTGTGCCGAGGCGGGGCTGGAGCCCTGCTCAGGCGTCAGGAAGCCTGAGGAGGGGCGTGGCCTGCCCCTTTCTGGCCGTGCCACTTTGCCTCTCTGAGCGTCAGTTTGCTCACGTGCCAGCTGGGATGCAATTTTCGCCTGGCCCCCCTTGAGGCCACAGTGAGCAAAGATGGTGTGAGTTAATGTATGGGAAATGCCATGCCTAGTGTAAAATGTTTTGCAACCTGTAGAGGGGCCTGTGAAACCAGGACCCAGTTCCTACTTTAGCCCCCCAACCTCAGGATATCACCCCGGGCCCTGCTTGAGTCGAGGGGGTGTCTCCTTGCTGCTCCTTCTCGAACAGCAGTGGGCCACTAAATCTTACCCAGGCAGGAATGCCCTTCCCTTTGGTATCACTTGGCCTTAGGAGGACCCCTATCAATTATGGCCTTTTCATTGCATAATAATTTCAATTAAAGGTGTGTTTTTTATTGAACATCTCTGATACCTTTATTGGTATTATTAGAGTAGCCAGCTTAATAAGGAGGAACAATTATTTAAATGCTCATAAAAAAGCCTAATGGCAGA
The DNA here is from genome assembly GCF_006542625.1 of Nomascus leucogenys. Classification (NCBI taxonomy): domain Eukaryota; kingdom Metazoa; phylum Chordata; class Mammalia; order Primates; family Hylobatidae; genus Nomascus; species Nomascus leucogenys. The sequence continues at coordinate 6,682,365 of NC_044402.1, forward strand.
GGGAGAGTCACATTTCATTGCAGGAGTCCAGCTGCACGTCGGTTCCTGAGCATCATAATAAAAAACGATGTTTCCTCAATGTTTGCAAGTTTCTGCTTCCCTAGAACCTCTAATGCATGAGGCAGGCTCCATTAAATGTCCTCCAGGGTTTCATTATTGCTGGAGTTATACTGAAAGTCATCGTCATCCCTGAAATATCCATGGCCAGGTACAAGGATGGATAATAAAAAAACAAAACGTGCAAAACCCATCGTGACGCCTGCATAGCCATGTGCGATTTATAGGCTGTGCCCACATACAGGAGCTCATTCGGTCTCCCCAGCCCTCTCCGGAGCCAGGTATATTATTCCCATTCTACTGATGAGGAAGTCAAGCCTCAGAGAGGTTAAATGAATTGACTGAATTCCTCCTTCTGGGAACACCAAGGCAGAGGGGTATGGACGCACTGCTGTTGTCCAGGGTTCTCATGACCCAGGGTATTGCACTTGAGAAAGACATCCTGGGGCTCTGTCTAGAGCCAGTGGAGCAAAGAAGATCCAGTGTGGGTTTCTGTCAATGGATACAAAAAATGTCTGAGAGAGGAAGAAGGATGGAAAGAAGCAAGGGAAGACGAGGCCTTGGGTCTGAGTCACCAAGCGTGACTTAGTGAGCAAAGTGTAGCTGACATTTCTAGGTCTGTGGGCCAGGTTTGATGTTGCTGGGTAAATCGCTTCTAAATAATCTAGGCCTTGACCTATCAGTGGGAACCTCAGCAGCCTGTCTGGGCCGCTAGCATAAAGTTGTCACCCCTCTCCACTGTGCAGCCTCCAGCTCACCTGTGGGCAGGTGGCCCTCAGTTCCTGGAGGGGGGTGACAGCCAGGAAACGTCTGGTCCCGGGAAGGGGAGTGGGCCAGCCCCCAGTCAGAAGCAGCCTGCTCACCAGGGGTCTTTTGCTGCACTTAAAAATGAGCCGTCCGAGACTGCGTGCCGTGTGTTTAAAATATTTAGCGAGTTTTCAAATAGAAAAATGTTCTGAGTGGCTCTTCAAAGACTTTCTGACATTGTTCCATTTCTAAAAGTGAGCAAGCCTCATGCTCAGGGCTACTTCTGGGCAAGAGAGAACCATGGAGTAATAATAAGGAAATGAACATTTTATTAAAAAAAGAAGGGAGGGGGGCCTGGAAAGAAAGTTGTCTAGGGTGGGCCTCTGAGGGCTGGGTGAGGTTTAGGATATCGGAAGGCTTCAGATCCTGTACTGCAGGCCATAGTCTGAAGTGAAATCTTGCCATTGTGCAGAGGGAAGTATTGCAACCAAAGCGGTTCACGGACACGGGTCCAGTAAGAGCTTCCCGGGCAGGACAGGTGGCCCTGAAATCCAGCCTGATGAATAAACATCGCTCTTCTCACCTGATGGTGAATTATGGACAGGTAACACCCTCCCTATGTTGCTCCAAGTTAGTTTTAGAAGTTTTTTTTTTTTTTTGAGATGGATTCTCGTTCTGTCGCCCAGGCTGGAGTGCAGTGGGGCGATCTCAGCTCACTGCCACTTCCGTCTCCTGGGTTCAAGTGATTCTCCTGTCTCAGCCTCCTGAGTAGCTGGGATTATAGGCATATGCCACCACACCCGGCTAATTTTTGTATTTTTACAGAGATGGGGTTTCGTCATGTTGGCCAGGCTGGTCTTGAACTCCTGACCTCAAGTGATCCGCCCCCTTCGGCCTCCCAAAGTGCTGGGATTACAGGCGTGAGCCACCGTGCCCAGCCGGAAGCATTAAAAACAAACAAACAAGAAGTGGAAACACTTGAGCTCTTTAGCGCTTGTAGCTACCTGACTTCCAGTAACTGCCCTTTTGAGTTGAAAAACCTGTGACTTGGCCATTTCGCCTGTAGAGCCGCCTTCACTGCTGGCCTGCCTAGGAGCTCTGCATTTTCCTCTGATAGCCACGTTCTTTCCTCACCAGCCACAGAACTTTCTAGAAAATCTGTGGCCACCCAGATCAAGAAACAGGAAGTGCTTTGGAGCACTTCCCAGGGAAACAGAGATGATGAAAAAGAGATTGGGGGAAGGGAGGTGGCCTGACTTGAAAACGTGAGGAACTAAAGCGATGGAAAGCTGTGAATTGATTAATTAGAGTGGCTGAAGGGCGGTGCAGGGTACAGGAACCATCTTTAATTTGAAGATCTATAACCGTGGAGGAAGGGGCACTTCATTTGTGTTATTAGCTCCTGTGTCAGAAAAGGACGTTTATCTAGCTTCTTTTTTTATTACTTATTTATTCTGCCTTGTTCCCAAAAAGGGTGTGAGGAGTCGTCTAAATATGGCTTCTGGCCAGCTCTCCTGTGAGGCTCTCTGAGCTAAGGCATGCTGTTCCCCAAGTACAATCACTAATAAGTGCAGGACAGAAATGCTGCCCCCAGAGAAGCTGGGCACTTCCTCTGTTCGCTGAGAGTGCACAAAACAGGAGGGCTGTGGTGTTGGGGTGGCCTTACAGGGAGAATCGCAGCCACCCAGGGCGTTGGGAAGACATCCCTGCCCTATCTGAGGTGGGGAGGCTTCCCCTCAGGGGCTCCTTCATGGGAGAGCTGAGTTACCTGGATGACTAAGAGAGGGAAATGACCCAGATACCCTGGAGAAAGAAGACAGCCTCAGAGGTGCTCCTTGAGCTGTTTTTAAAAGAGGGATGAGGCCGAACTTCAGAATTCCTTTTTCATTTCTGTCCTCCCTACCACCGTCTTCTCATCACCAAACACACAGAATAGGAGAGGAGAGGGAAGGAATCCCTATGTAATGCCAAACTCGTAAAAGCGTGGCTCGGTTTCTAGTGTTGGTGTCCTGGGCCAGCTGGTTCTGAGGTCGCGGGGGTACTCTCCACCGTGCCCCTCGGACAGCAGGAAGCCTTCCGTGACGTTGCAGGCATGGGATGTCTTGGGGAGGTCCCGGCCCCTCAGAAACTGGCAAGCCCAGTTTCAGACAGAGGCACAGGCCACACTCAAGACTGAAGCCCTTGGATGGAATTCAGAGTATTTGGTCCCCGAGTCACTTGATTTTTAAAAGATGGTTTCCAAATGAAGGTTTATGTGCCTATAAACACTGCTAAGAGTGCAGCCTTCCAGAAACATAATTAGTGGGTAGAAAACAAAAATGCTGTCTGCCTAGGATTTCAGAAGGCCTGTAATCGATTGGTGGAGAGGGTAAGACAGGGGACTGTTTTCCCCACTTCCCACGGCACCTTACCGATATTGGGAAGGGTCATTCATTTGCATGTTTGACTTCACCAGAGCTTGTGGCTCCTGTACTTTAGCATCTGCGTTAAAATCTTCCAGGCAGATGAAAGTTTGTAAAAACAAAAGGGATCTTTCAAGATCTCGCATGCCGTCTTCTGCTGAATCTGAGCTGGGATTCTTGTTCCTCTTGCTTCCCCAGCTAGTGAGTGCAATGCTGGAAGACGGGTCCTGTCTGCACCGTCTCTTTTATGCAGAGCATTAGGAGAGGTACATGCTGGAAAAGCAGCGAGCTTCACCCACAGGTGCAGGAGGGCACTTGCAGGATGGGTTCTGGAGGAAATGTTCAGCCTCCATTTTGTGATTGGCTCAGTGATGGACAAAGACTATGACGTTTTGGCGCCATACCACGAGTGTTCGCTGCAATTTGCTGCCCGTGTCACCAGAGCCAGTTGCTAACACATCAGCATTTGCCACTGTTCATCCTGACTGCCCTGTCAGATGTGAGGATGTTCTTTCGTTGCTTAGTATTCTGGCAGAGGACTTTGAAAGACTCATTTAGGCCAGTGTGCCCCCGCCTTCCCTGGGGTCTAGAGGTGGAATTCCAAGTGGTGTTTGGGTGTGTGTGTGAGGACACGGGGTGGGGGCAGCTGTCACAGTAGTAGCGGGTCTTCACAGCGTGTTAAATTTCTTCTGTTCCTACGAATCCATATTCAGGTGTACAGTGCTTTCTGCACAGACGGTAGTGTAGGAAACACGAGAATTTCCTATAGCTAAAAATCCCAAACGTTGCAGAGGTATTGCAGCTATTTCTCTTAAAAAAAAAAAAGTTTGCAGGATAGTACAGTTTGATTTGTGTTTCTGTACAACTCCCTGGAATCAAACATTATCAGAATTGGTTGTTCTCAAAGGGGTCGGTGATCTTGCCCCCCTCCCTGGGAAGATTTGGCAAGGCCTGGAGACATTTTTGGTCCTCGCAACTGGGGGAGGTGGACGCTCCTGGCATCTATCTAGTGGGTGCAGGCAGAGGATGCTGCTAAACATGCTGCAATGCGCAGGACAGCCCCCACCGCCCAAAGAATTAGGATGTAAATGTCAGTAGTGCCTTGACTGAGAAGCCCTGGCCTAGATGGTTTCGGGTGTGGAGCATCCTGGAGGGTTGGGATTTGCCAGGGCTGTTACACAGTCCAGCCTTGACAGAATTCCTACTACTGGATCGTATTCTCACAAACCCGATCTCCCGTGGCCTCGGAGGTAATGGGGATCAGAATCCCTTTCCTTTGGGGGAGCAAGGTGGGCCTTACACAATTGAAGTAAGTCGCTGGCGCCCGGGTGGCCAGGGCTGCCTGCCCACAGACCCTGCCTCTTCTGCCCCCCCAGCCAGGAGGAGACAAGGCCTGGCCTGCTTGCAAGCAGCCCTGCAGCCCCTGTCAGGCAGGGCACTGGGATCCCGGATCAGCCCGGGCCGCGTCCCGCAGGCCAGTGGCCCTGCGGTGCCCGCGCCCCGCTGCCGCTTCTCACGCTGTCTCTGCCTTTCTGTCCGTGTGTTTCCCCAGGTAAAGATGAGCCTTCCAGCTACATTTGCACAACATGCAAGCAGCCCTTCAACAGCGCGTGGTTCCTGCTGCAGCACGCGCAGAACACGCACGGCTTCCGCATCTACCTGGAGCCTGGGCCGGCCAGCAGCTCGCTCACGCCGCGGCTCACCATCCCGCCGCCGCTCGGGCCGGAGGCCGTGGCGCAGTCCCCGCTCATGAATTTCCTGGGCGACAGCAACCCCTTCAACCTGCTGCGCATGACGGGCCCTATCCTGCGGGACCACCCGGGCTTCGGCGAGGGCCGCCTGCCGGGCACGCCGCCTCTCTTCAGCCCCCCGCCGCGCCACCACCTGGACCCGCACCGCCTCAGTGCCGAGGAGATGGGGCTTGTCGCCCAGCACCCCAGTGCCTTCGACCGAGTCATGCGCCTGAACCCCATGGCCATCGACTCGCCCGCCATGGACTTCTCGCGGCGGCTCCGCGAGCTGGCGGGCAACAGCTCCACGCCGCCGCCCGTGTCCCCGGGCCGCGGCAACCCTATGCACCGGCTCTTGAACCCCTTCCAGCCCAGCCCCAAGTCCCCGTTTCTGAGCACGCCGCCGCTGCCGCCCATGCCCCCTGGCGGCACGCCGCCCCCGCAGCCGCCGGCCAAGAGCAAGTCGTGCGAGTTCTGCGGCAAGACCTTCAAGTTCCAGAGCAATCTCATCGTGCACCGGCGCAGTCACACGGGCGAGAAGCCCTACAAGTGCCAGCTGTGCGACCACGCGTGCTCGCAGGCCAGCAAGCTCAAGCGCCACATGAAGACGCACATGCACAAGGCCGGCTCCCTGGCCGGCCGCTCCGACGACGGGCTCTCAGCCGCCAGCTCCCCCGAGCCCGGCACCAGCGAGCTGGCGGGCGAGGGCCTCAAGGCGGCCGACGGCGACTTCCGCCACCACGAGAGCGACCCGTCGCTGGGCCACGAGCCGGAGGAGGAGGACGAGGAGGAGGAGGAGGAGGAGGAAGAGCTGCTGCTGGAGAACGAGAGCCGGCCCGAGTCGAGCTTCAGCATGGACTCGGAGCTGAGCCGCAACCGCGAGAACGGCGGTGGTGGGGTGGCCGGGGTCCCGGGCGCGGGGGGCGGCGCGGCCAAGGCGCTGGCTGACGAGAAGGCGCTGGTGCTGGGCAAGGTCATGGAGAACGTGGGCCTAGGCGCGCTGCCGCAGTACGGCGAGCTCCTGGCCGACAAGCAGAAGCGCGGCGCCTTCCTGAAGCGTGCGGCGGGCGGCGGGGATGCGGGCGACGACGACGACGCGGGCGGCTGCGGGGACGCGGGCGCGGGCGGCGCGGTCAACGGGCGCGGGGGCGGCTTCGCGCCAGGCACCGAGCCCTTCCCCGGGCTCTTCCCGCGCAAGCCCGCGCCGCTGCCCAGCCCCGGGCTCAACAGCGCCGCCAAGCGCATCAAGGTGGAGAAGGACCTGGAGCTGCCGCCCGCCGCGCTCATCCCGTCCGAGAACGTGTACTCGCAGTGGCTGGTGGGCTACGCGGCGTCGCGGCACTTCATGAAGGACCCCTTCCTGGGCTTCACGGACGCACGACAGTCGCCCTTCGCCACGTCGTCCGAGCACTCGTCCGAGAACGGCAGCCTGCGCTTCTCCACGCCGCCCGGGGACCTGCTGGACGGCGGCCTCTCGGGCCGCAGCGGCACGGCCAGCGGAGGCAGCACCCCGCATCTGGGCGGCCCTGGCCCCGGGAGGCCCAGCTCCAAGGAGGGCCGCCGCAGCGACACGTGCGAGTACTGCGGCAAGGTGTTCAAGAACTGCAGCAACCTGACGGTGCACCGGCGGAGCCACACCGGCGAGCGGCCTTACAAGTGCGAGCTGTGCAACTACGCGTGCGCGCAGAGCAGCAAGCTCACGCGCCACATGAAGACGCACGGGCAGATCGGCAAGGAGGTGTACCGCTGCGACATCTGCCAGATGCCCTTCAGCGTCTACAGCACCCTGGAGAAACACATGAAAAAGTGGCACGGCGAGCACTTGCTGACTAACGACGTCAAAATCGAGCAGGCCGAGAGGAGCTAAGCGCGCGGGCCCCGGCGCCCCGCACCTGTACAGTGGAACTGTTGCCAACCGAGAGAATGCTGACCTGACTTGCCTCCGTGTCACCGCCACCCCGCACCCCGCGTGTCCCCGGGGCCCAGGGGAGGCGGCACTCCAACCTAACCTGTGTCCGCGAAGTCCTATGGAAACCCGAGGGTTGATTAAGGCAGTACAAATTGTGGAGCCTTTTAACTGTGCAATAATTTCTGTATTTATTGGGTTTTGTAATTTTTTTGGCATGTGCAGGTACTTTTTATTATTATTTTTTCTGTTTGAATTCCTTTAAGAGATTTTGTTGGGTATCCATCCCTTCTTTATTTTTTTTTTTTAAACCCAGTAGTAGCCTGAGCAATGACTCGCAATGTTAGAGGGGAAGCATATCTTTTAAATTATAATTTGGGGGGAGGGGTGGTGCTGCTTTTTTGAAATTTAAGCTAAGCATGTGTAATTTCTTGTGAAGAAGCCAACACTCAAATGACTTTTAAAGTTGTTTACTTTTTCATTCCTTCCTCTTTTTTTTTTGTCCTGAAATAAAAAGTGGCATGCAGGTTTTTTTTTATTATTTTTTAATTTTTTTTGGTTTTTGTTTTTGGGGTGGGGGGTGTGGATGTACAGCGGATAACAATCTTTAAAGTAGCACTTTGTTTCAGAATTGGAATGGAGATGTAGCACTCATGTCGTCCCGAGTCAAGCGGCCTTTTCTGTGTTGATTTCGGCTTTCATATTACATAAGGGAAACCTTGAGTGGTGGTGCTGGGGGAGGCACCCCACAGACTCAGCACCGCCAGAGATAGGGTTTTGGAGGGCCCCTCTGGGAAATGGCCCGACAGCATTCTGAGGTTGTGCATGACCAGCAGATACCATCCTGTTGGTTTGCCCTGGGGTGCCATGGCTGCTATTCGCTGTAGATTAGGCTACATAAAATGGGCTGAGGGTACTTTTTTGGGGAGATGGGGTGACCTGCAGTGACACAGAAAGGAAGAAACTAGCGGTGTTCTTTTAGGCGTTTTCTGGCTTGACGGCTTCTCTCTTTTTTTTAATCACCCCCACCACATAAATCTCAAATCCTATGTTGCTACAGGGGGTCATCGATCATTTCCCAAGCAGACGAATGCCCTAATTAATTGAAGTTAGTGTTCTCTCATTTAATGCACACTGATGATATTGTAGGGATGGGTGGGGTGGGGATCTTGCAAATTTCTATTCTCTTTTACTGAAAAAGCAGGGGATGAGTTCCATCGGAAGCTGCCCAGCGCTACTTCCCAGGTTTTATTTTTTTCTGTCTCATTAGGTTGGAAGGTACTAAACATTGAACTGTTAAGATTAGACATTTGAATTCTGTTGACCCGCACTTTAAAGCTTTTGTTTGCATTTAAATTAAATGGCTTCTAAACAAGAAATTGCAGCATATTCTTCTCTTTGGCCCAGAGGTGGGTTAAACTGTAAGGGACAGCTGAGATTGAGTGTCAGTGTTGCTAAGCGTGGCATTCACAATACTGGCACTATAAAGAACAAAATAAAATAATAATTTATAGGACAGTTTTTCTACTGCCATTCAATTTGATGTGAGTGCCTTGAAAACTGATCTTCCTATTTGAGTCTCTTGAGACAAATGCAAAACTTTTTTTTTTTGAAATGAAAAGACTTTTTAAAAAAGTAAAACAAGAAAAGTACATTCTTTAGAAACTAACAAAGCCACATTTACTTTAAGTAAAAAAAAAAAAATTCTGGTTGAAGATAGAGGATATGAAATGCCATAAGACCCAATCAAATGAAGAAATAAACCCAGCACAACCTTGGACATCCATTAGCTGAATTATCCTCAGCCCCTTTTGTTTTTGGGACAACGCTGCTTAGATATGGAGTGGAGGTGATTTACTGCTGAATTAAAACTCAAGTGACACAAGTTACAAGTTGATATCGTTGAATGAAAAGCAAAACAAAAACAATTCAGGAACAACGGCTAATTTTTTCTAAAGTTAAATTTAGTGCACTCTGTCTTAAAAATACGTTTACAGTATTGGGTACATACAAGGGTAAAAAAAATTGTGTGTATGTGTGTTGGAGCGATCTTTTTTTTTTTCAAAGTTTGCTTAATAGGTTATACAAAAATGCCACAGTGGCCGCGTGTATATTGTTTTCTTTTGGTGACGGGGTTTTAGTATATATTATATATATTAAAATTTCTTGATTACTGTAAAAGTGGACCAGTATTTGTAATAATCGAGAATGCCTGGGCATTTTACAAAACAAGAAAAAAAATACCCTTTTCTTTTCCTTGAAAATGTTGCAGTAAAATTTAAATGGTGGGTCTATAAATTTGTTCTTGTCACAGTAACTGTAAAGTCGGAGTTTTAGTAAATTTTTTTCTGCCTTGGGTGTTGAATTTTTATTTCAAAAAAAATGTATAGAAACTTGTATTTGGGGATTCAAAGGGGATTGCTACACCATGTAGAAAAAGTATGTAGAAAAAAAGTGCTTAATATTGTTATTGCTTTGCAGAAAAAAAAAATCACATTTCTGACCTGTACTTATTTTTCTCTTCCCGCCTCCCTCTGGAATGGATATATTGGTTGGTTCATATGATGTAGGCACTTGCTGTATTTTTACTGGAGCTCGTAATTTTTTAACTGTAAGCTTGTCCTTTTAAAGGGATTTAATGTACCTTTTTGTTAGTGAATTTGGAAATAAAAAGAAAAAAAAACAAAAACAAACAGGCTGCCATAATATATTTTTTTAATTTGGCAGGATAAAATATTGCAAAAAAAAAAAAAAAACGTTTGTATGTTAAGTCCTATTGTACAGGAGAAAAAGGGTTGTTTGACAACCTTTGAGAAAAAGAAACAAAAGGAAGTAGTTAAATGCTTTGGTTCACAAATCATTTAGTTGTATATATTTTTTGTCAGAATTGGCCTACACAGAGAACCGTTCGTGTTGGGCTTCTCTCTGAACGCCCCGAACCTTGCATCAAGGCTCCTTGGTGTGGCCACAGCAGACCGGATGGGAAATTCTTTATTTGTGTTGAGTGGAAAAAAATCAGTTTTTGTAAAGATGTCAGTAACATTCCACATTGTCCTCCCTGTCTCTAAGAGGCCATCATCTCTAAGATGTCAGACGTAGAGGAGAGAGAGTGAGAGAACATCTCCCTTCTCTACCATCGCTTTTGTAGCGGTCACCACCACCACCTCTCCCGCCCTCACCAGCAGAAAGCAATGCAAATTGAGCTGCTTTAGTCCTTGAGAAATTGTGAAACAAACGCAAATATCATAAAAGGAGCTGGTGATTCAGCTGGGTCCAGGTGAAGTGACCTGCTGTTGAGACCCGTACAAATTGGATTTCAGGAAGGAGACTCCATCACAGCCAGGACCTTTCGTGCCATGGAGAGTGTTGGCCTCTTGTCTTTCTTCCCTGCTTTGCTGCTTTGCTCTCTGAAACCTACATTCCATCAGTTTCCGAATGCGAGGGCCTGGGATGAATTTGGTGCCTTTCCATATCTCGTTCTCTCTCCTTCCCCTGCGTTTCCTCTCCATCCTTCATCCTCCATTGGTCCTTTTTTTTTTTCATTTTTTATTTAATTTCTTTTCTTTCTTCCTATCTGTTCCTCCCCTAATCCTCTTTTTTATTTTTATTTTTATTTTTGTAAAGCCAAGTAGCTTTAAGATAAAGTGGTGGTCTTTTGGATGAGAGAATAATGCATTTTTAAATAAAATACCAATATCAGGAAGCCATTTTTTATTTCAGGAAATGTAAGAAACCATTATTTCAGGTTATGAAAGTATAACCAAGCATCCTTTTGGGCAATTCCTTACCAAATGCAGAAGCTTTTCTGTGCGATGCACTCTTTCCTCCTTGCCACTTACCTTTGCAAAGTTAAAAAAAAAAAAAAAGGGGGAGGGAATGGGAGAGAAAGCTGAGATTTCAGTTTCCTACTGCAGTTTCCTACCTGCAGATCCAGGGGCTGCTGTTGCCTTTGGATGCCCCGTTGAGGTCCTAGAGTGCCTCCAGGGTGGTCCTCCTGTAGTCATAACAGCTAGCCAGTGCTCACCAGCTTACCAGATTGCCAGGACTAAGCCATCCCAAAGCACAAGCATTGTGTGTCTCTGTGACTGCAGAGAAGAGAGAATTTTGCTTCTGTTTTGTGTTTAAAAAACCAACACAGAAGCAGATGATCCCAAGAGAGAGGCCTCTAGCATGGGTGACCCAGCCGACCTCAGGCCGGTTTCCGCACTGCCACAACTTTGTTCAAAGTTGCCCCTAATTGGAACCCGCCACTTGCCATTAGAGGGTCTTTCATGGGGAGAGAAGGAGACTGAATTACTCTAAGCAAAATGTGAAAAGTAAGGAAATCAGCCTTTCATCCCGGTCCTAAGTAACCGTCAGCCGAAGGTCTTGTGGAACGCAGGCAAACCCGTGATTTTGGTGCTCCTTGTAACTCAGCCCTGCAAAGCAAAGTCCCATTGATTTAAGTTGTTTGCATTTGTACTGGCAAGGCAAAATATTTTTATTACCTTTTCTATTACTTATTGTATGAGCTTTTGTTGTTTACTTGGAGGTTTTGTCTTTTACTACAAGTTTGGAACTATTTATTATTGCTTGGTATTTGTGCTCTGTTTAAGAAACAGGCACTTTTTTTTATTATGGATAAAATGTTGAGATGACAGGAGGTCATTTCAATATGGCTTAGTAAAATATTTATTGTTCCTTTATTCTCTGTACAAGATTTTGGGCCTCTTTTTTTCCTTAATGTCACAATGTTGAGTTCAGCATGTGTCTGCCATTTCATTTGTACGCTTGTTCAAAACCAAGTTTGTTCTGGTTTCAAGTTATAAAAATAAATTGGACATTTAACTTGATCTCCAAACTTTGTCCTTTTCTGTGTCTTTTAAAGGTGGGGGATGGACAGCTTATTTCCAAGGGCGAATTGAAGGTCTTTCTCCATTTTCTTCCTGACTCAAATCTTCAAGCCCATCGAGAGGATGACAGGAAGTCACGGCAGGAGGGCCCTGTGGTTCTCTTAGCTCCTGTGCAGCAGTGTGATCTAGAACAGTGGTTCTCAGGCCAGTTGCACGTGGGAATCTTCTGGGAGCTTTTAAAAATCTCAGGGCCCAGGAGACATCCCAGACCAATTCTGTCAGAATCTCTGGAGGCAGGTCCCAGTATCAGCATTTTTGAAAATGATCCAGGTGATTCTCCTATCCAACTGAGCTTGTGAACAAGTAGTTGAAGAGAAAATACACTTGGCTAGGAATGATTAGACTCAAGTTGAGCCTAATTCAGCTCCCATTTTCTCAATATCCAGGGAGAGCTGTTGTGAGCCATGGAGGGATCAAAATCCAGGGAGAAGGAGACCCTGCCCCAAGAGTCTAAATGACTCTGTGCCCTTGGGCAGGTCCCCTTGGTTTTCCCATTTATAAAATGAGGTTGATGAATTTTGTTAAAACTCATTCACGGGGGATGATCAAAATCAGGCCTTGCAGAATGAAGTAGCTTTAACTCGGTGTTTCCCAGTGCTGGCCCTGGAGCAGCCAACAAGATGGGGTGGAAGGAGGCAGGGCTGTTGGGTTCCAGTCACACTGAGGCATGAAGACACCTTTGGTCTTCTCCATGTGAGCAACAGAGAGGCAGAGTCCACCCCTGAGCATGAGGGAACAAAGGGCCCACTGGGTTTTCGACCATTCTTTTTCTATGTTTTCTGTTCTTAAAGGGACAAAGAACAACCTGCTTACACCACTTCTGCAAACTGTCATTGGGCACTGATGTGAACCAGGTACCAAGAATTCAGGCAGCCCAAGAATCTTCATAAAGAGACTTTACAAAAATGAAAATACCAAGTCATGCTTGCTAAGGTGATTTGTGGGCTCTCTGCTCACAGAGATGAGAAAAAAAAGAAGGGCAGCATGTTCTTCTATGTCCTATCTTCACCCTACACAAGCCATTGTTCTCCCAAGGCTACTGGACAAGAAGTGGGGTTTGAACTCCAGCACCAGAAATGGAGCTGATGGTTATTTGGGACACTTGCTTTGCTTTCTAGGGCTTTAAGGAATAAGAATTCCCAGAGAGAAAATTCCCTTTTCCATAGGTCCTGGGCTCCAAGTCCTTTCCCCAGTGGACTTTAAAACACAGATATTTGAGCCTTTTTTTTTTTTTAGACAGGGTCTTGCTGTGTTGCCCAGGCTGGAGTACAATGGTGCAATTACAGCTCACTACAGCCTCAACCTCCTGGGCTCAAGTAATCTTCCTGCTTCAACTTCCCAAAGTAGCTGGGACTATGGGTGTGTGCCAGTATGCCCGCTAATTTTTTTTCTATTTTTTTGTTTTTTTGTAGAGATGAGGTCTCTCTATGTTGCCCAGGCTAATCTCAAACTCAACCTCCTGGCCTCAAGCAATCCTCCCACTGTGCCTGGCCAAACCTTAATGTGTCTGTCTTTCCCACCCAGAAAACTAGGCAAATAGCAGAACTGAAATGCTCAGTTACTTTCTGGCTGGAATACAGCAGGATATGCTCATCTCGGGGAGCTGGGGAACAAACCCCTAGGTTGAGTACCAAGAATTGCTTGGGAGGAAGGAGTTAACACTCATGAATACCTGTCATTCACACTTCTGGCCAAACTTGGTGATTACCCATGGGGCAAAGGAAAAGCTAACTTCAGTTCTCACCATTGTCCCGTTGGTAACCAGCTCTGTGACCTTAGGTCGTTCCCTGCCCTTTTCTGGACCTCGGTTCCCCCATCTGTAAAATGGAGAGTTAAGGTAGTTGGGAAGGAACCATTCTGCCTTTGAACAGCTGGACCCTGATGAGAGTGCCACATGTGCACAGAGTCACAAGATTTGATGGGAAAGGTAATGTCAGAAATGTTTGCTGTTCAGGTTACAAAAATCAGGGCGAGGAGGATGGATTCTCAAGAACAGAAAATCCCACGTTACTGTTGGCTGTGACTTGGAGTCTGCAGCCACCGTGCAAGCCACAAGGTCCCCACGTTTTTCCAAGCACTCCCAATTGTGGTTTGGGGCAATTAAAACTAGAAAACCTCCCTGTCTGCTTCGTGGATAAAACTAGATGAATAGGACTTGTTGGGTTTCTTTTTTAATGTTAATGTGATGGAAATATAGAATGAGTCTCATGTAACTTTTGAGCTACGGAGGATAAAAATTCTGACTTTCTTGTGTGCAAATGAAGCCTTAGTCACTAATTGCCTGCCCTGCACAATCTTCACAGTGGTTCTCTGGTATCCTGGTTACAGATCATATAGGATGCCCCAAAGTCAAAACAGGTTGAGCTTGGAAGTCGCTTTAATTCCCAAAGCAAAGACTGAGCCGATGTCAGGACTGGGCACAGGGAGGTCTCTGGCCTGGTCTTTGTCCTCAAGGAGAGAGACATGTTATGAAACAGGACAGGGGCGTGTGGGCAGTGAGAGGGGCCGGGGAAGATGGCATGACCAATCAGCCTGGGAGAGAGAAGATTAGGGAAATTGTGCTTCTGTGTGAAAGATGAGTAAAGATTCATCAGGAAAATGAGGACCAGGGAGAAAGCAGTGGTCTCTCTTGCAGAGAATGCACATGGAGGTTGGAACAGCCCAGTTAAGCCCATAGAGATGCAGGATCCTAGAGCTGGCTGGGACCCTTAAAAGTCATTTACTATAACCCTATCTAACATAGGAACTGTATTAGTTCGTTTTCACACTGCCAGTAAAAACATACCTGAGACTGGGTAATTTATAAAGAAAAAGAGGTTTAATGAACTCACAGTTCCATGTGGCTTGGGAGGCCTCACAATCACAGTGGAAGGCAAGAGGCACGTCTTATATGGTGGCAGGCAAGAGAGAACTTGTGTAGGGGAACTCCCCTTTATAAAACCATCAGTCATGAGACTTCTTCACTATCATAAGAACAGCATGGGGAAGACCTGCCCCCATGATTAAATTACCTCCTACTGGGTCCATCCCATGACACATGGGAATTATGGGAGCTGCAATTCAAGATGAGATTTGGGTAGGGACACAGCCAAACCATATCAGAAACAGTCTCCCAAACACTAGCGTGTAGTACATCCATCCATTTGTCCATACAGCCACTTATTCATCCAGCCAGCCACAAGCTTGTTCGTGTAATAAACATTTCTGCAGCATCACAGACTCTGCTGGGAAGATAGGGGTCAGTACGACTCCCCCCTGCCTTCCCAGAGTTTGCCCTTCAGTGGGCAGGATGGGACATCCATCTATCTAACTGCTCAGTTGTTTATTCCCTTAACTCTCCTGGAGTTCCTACTGCATGCCTCACCCTCCTAGGCCAGGGGGTACAGTACTTGCCCTGGAAGAACTCCTGATTAGCTGGGGAGGCAGTGAACAGAAAATCGGGGCTCAGTCTGCTGGACAGGAGCATAGGGTCTACCAGGAGGCTGGAGGAAATATTCATGCCCTTCCTTACAGACAAGGAAAACCAGCGCTTGCTCCACTGTACCAGGCCACAGCCCAAACTGTCACCCTTTACTGTGGCTTATTTCTCAAAGACCATAACGAAAATGAAATTGTGTTTCTGTGATCTTTTATAATTAAAAATATTTAAAATAAGTAATGCCCAGTTTAGGATGCATCCCAAGATGTAAGCCCAGAGGTGCTGTCTAGAGGATGTGGGTGGTTCCCTACCTATCCAAATCTCAAAACGAGAAAGTGATGCTGATGCATTTGCTCATTGGCCAGGCCTCCATAAGGGCGTTTTTTTTTTTTTTTTTTTTTTTTTACTGAAAATGCACTGCAGGCTGCCGTTTGCAAAGGCTAGGCCGGCCTCGCAGCAAAACTAGGAGCTACTGAGGATAGGAAGAGTGCCTGCTTCCTGCCTTCTCTTTTCCTAGTCCGACTTCTTTCCATCAGCAAGATCTTACTAAGCATCTGCTCCTTGTCCTATGGTGCAGCGGGGAAGCAACTGTGTAGAGGCTGAGGGGTTGGTAAGCGAAAGAAAAAAATGAGGGGGCAGACCGCAGGCACCACCTCAGATTCCTGACTACCTTCGGCACTTGGCACAACCCAGCCCTTTTGCCTGTGTTTGGAGGTTTAATTGAGGGTTCAGCTTTGTTACCTGTATCATGTTGCAACCACTTTTCCCTCTTCCCTTTGCAAAGCTCCGGGGTGGTGTGAATCAAGGGCCCAAACGATCTTCTGACTATTTGATCTGGTGACGTCATTTTTGGAAACCGTACTAAGAATACTAATTCGCGATTCCTAGAGAGAGGAAAAGCCATGTACCTATAGATGGCCATCTCAGCATTTCATTAAATACTCTGTTAATAATTTGCATCCTTTTTCATTCCTCAAGATTGTGAGCAGGCCAATAGGAAATGTAATAAAGCATAAACAAGCAGCGAAATATCAGGATCAGAGACATTAAAAGCTCTAGTAAGATGTCTACACCTATGCAAAAATATTGCCTAGAGAAGACGGCCATACGTTGCTATACTTAAATCATAAATTTGAGTCTAAGCTTCTTTTTAGCCAAAGGGAAAAAGAGAAATGTAGATACACTGCTTATTATTCATGCAGACAAAATATGCCAGGGAGTGACATGCATGATAGCGAAATTTTGGAAGCTGCCTCTGTGTTCAACAGTAAAGGAGTGAATGAGTGAAGAAGAGCTTGTTCATTATGGAGTATTTACATACATCGAAAATGAGGGGGATGAAGACTTTGGTAGCAACAGGAAAACTGTGTACGAGATAATGTTAACTTTTAAAAGAACAGAAAATGTTCATAGGCTGTGAGTCTAAATGATCTAGCTGAAGGTATGTGTGTGGACATGGATGTGTATCAGATGCAGATGCTTGGGAGGAAAGGCTCTTCAGGAAGGTATTTCTCCTACCTTTTCCAAATTTTCAGGAAGTTAGTCTTGTTGTCTTTGCAACTGAAAATATTCAAATGAATGTGTGCTGGATGGACTCTCACAGATGTCTTGCCAAGATCTTCCATCCCTTGGAGCCATTTGCTTGGCTAATGGTGACTTTCTGACACCCATAAAGGTCTGTATGCAATCACCCCTGGATGACGTGGAAAAGCTTTGCTCTCTGCATAACCAACGCTAAGCACATCACAAGCCATCTTTTTTTTTTTGATTGATCTCTAAAATAATTCCTTTTCTAGAAAATCATCCTAAGGAAGCTATAATACAGCCAAAGATTTAGCTCCAAAGATGTTCACTGTATCTATATTTACAATAGCAAAAACTGGAAATAAAGAAAACGCCCAATAACAGGGGATTAGATAAGCAAGGGATAGGATGTCAATGCAACGGAACATCAGGCATTTATCAAAAATACTGTTGTCAGAATAACATACATGGTATTGGAGAGGTGTTCACGATGGACACATTAGGGGGTTAGTTACCTACTTGTGGTCTCACGAAGATGCAATGAATCCCACAAAAGTGTGGGAAGGAAATGCAGGGGAGGGATAATGGTGGCTGTTTGTGGATTACATTGTAGCAGGCCCCTTCAGGCTGCATGAGGAGGGACTGACTGTCATGGTGGGATGTAAAATAGGGGTTGTCCACGGTAAGAAGTTAGTGGCTTGGACTTAAATTGAAAAAGGTAAGAAGGAGGTGGTAAGAACATCTCTGATCCAGTATCTGTTTGAGGTGCAAATAAGAGGTGATAGGATTTGTTGACGGATTAAGTAGGGGTGTGAAGGACAGAGAGGCATCAGGGGTGACCATGAGTTTTTCGGCTGAGCAACAGGATGAATGGCCATTTACCGACCTGGTGGAAGACTAGAGATGTGTGAGGAGGTGGGATAAGGGGAAATGGAAGCAAGAGTTCTGTCTGGCACAGGAAGCTAGAGACAACTAGTTAAATGGGTATAATGCCTATCTCACCAGGTCGTTGAGAGAATTCAAAAATTAAGATCAGGCCAGGCGTGGTGGCTCACACCTGTAATCCCAGCACTTTGGGAGGCCAAAGCGAGTAGATTTCTTGAGGTCAGGTGTTTGAGATCAGCCTGGCCAACATGGTGAAACCCCATCTCTACTAAAATACTAAAAAAAAAAAAAATTAGCTGGGTGTGTTGCTGCGTGTCTGTAATGCTAGCTACTTGTGAGGCTGAGGCAGGAGAATCACTTGAACCTGGGAGGCAGAGGTTGCAGTGAGCCAAGATAATGCCATTGCCCTCCAGCCTGGGATACAGAGCAAGACTTTGTCTCAAAAAAAAAAAAAATTAAGACCTGCAAAGCAACAGTACAGTGTAGTCACTAATAGGCACGCTGGGTGTAGACTGCCTGGGGTTTTTGCTTGGCTCTGTCACTTACAAGCTGTGAGATCTTGGCCCAGTCATGTAACCTGGTCGTGCCTCAGTTTCCTCATCAGAAAAAATGAGGAAGTAATAGCACCTTCCTCATAGGGATATGATGAGGACTTAGTTAATTACTATTTGTAAATGTGGCTGAGTATGCAGCGAACCAAACACCTGGAAAATTCTGAGCACCTATACCTGTCCCCTTTCTTAAGGAGAACTAGGGCCTAGGTTCTCACCAGGGTTTGACCATGTTTATCAGTAAAGACAGCCCATAGGACTCTGCAGTTCTGTCTGAATTTCAAATTCTAACCCTTATTTCCAAGTAGGACATCACAAGGCTGCACTGGAGCGGCACGTTAGCTTTGCTACTCGCACATCAACATCCAGAGCCAGGTTGACTGTAGTGTCTATTTTAATCTGCCATTGATGGTTGTATCTGAAATTAGCTACAAGAATTATTGTTACCTAACAATTCTCTCTACTGTGGCTGATGAAAATAAACAGAAAAGTTGTTAAAGATGCTTTCCATTGTGGTGTGTGTGTGTGTGTGTGTGTGTGTGAGGGTTTCATCCTGTCACCCAGGCTGGAGAGCAGTGGTGGGATCTCAGCACACTGCAACCTCCACCTTTTGGGTTCAAGCTATTCTCCTGCCTCAGCCCCTCAAGTAGTTGGTAGCACCTGTAAAGGTGCACGCCACCACGCCCAGCTAATTTTTGTATTTTTGGTAGAGATGCGGTTTCACCATGTTGGCCAGGCTGGTCTCAAACTCCTGACCTCAAGTGATCTGCCCGCCTTGACCTCCCAAAGTGCCAGGATTACAGGTGTGAGCCACCATGCCTGGCCTCCATTGTGTTGGTGATGTACATTGAACACGGTTGTTTTGTCGTCTTGCTTAGCCCATTCCCTTCGTCCAAGTTCTCTTGTGTTTTCTCCTCCGAGGACTCTCATGGATCTGATTTCTTAGTGGTTTGTGATTTCAGATTGTGAGCTCATCTTTGTGGGTTTCTCTTGGGTGTGTCTGATGTGTCCTGGTTTAAAAAATATCCTTCAGTGCACTTTCATGGCTGCTTCTATAGTTGCTGAAGGCCTCTAGTTGTTTCAGAAAGGGAGTGTAAATCTGGATCCCACACATTGTGGCCCCAGCACTTTTTCCCCATCCCACGGCTCAGGTGGGCAGCCCTCTTGCTTCACCACTTCCTGGTGAGTGTAGCTTTTCTCGTCCTGTTTTTACTGATGGAGAAGCTCTTCAAAATCCAGGCTTTATGCAGGGGGTTCCATTCCAGGTGCCCAGTCACACATGGACTTGTGCCCATATGGACATTGGAGCTCTCATCTCTAGTTCCATTTCTGGGTCTGAAACCCATGAACTATGAAGCCAGTTCTCCTCACTCTGGGTTTGATTTCTCCAGCTTTCAGGGATTCTCTTTCTTTTGTGCTTGGATATATATACACATATTTATTAATGTACACACACATATACATATTGTTTTATGTGCGTGTGCATGTAAGTAGCTACAAATAAAATGAGATAACAAGTGTTTGTGATATTTTATCCCTCTAGAAGTCTTGTCACTGAATTTTAGGACTTAGCGATGGAAAAGAAATATCTGCCTTGGTAAGTCAGTACATTTCATTTTGTATTTGAGCCACATAACTTGTTGCATTTCCCTTTTTTTGCTGAGACTGCTAGGGAGGTCACTGTTCAATTTAATGGTCAATTATAGCCACAGTATTCGTTTGAGATTTTTTTTTAAGAAATCTTTTCTCCCATCTATATTATTCTTGATTTACCATTGTGATAGCTTTATTGTATATGTAATCTTATTGTAGCCTCCATAGCATGTCTTAGAAGATGCTAAGGTAAAGAATTATTAATAAATAAAGAGATAACTCCCTCCACCCTACAAAGCCATTCCAGGTACTGCTCACACTACGTCTGAACTTCCCTGCCTGTGGTCAGTCACAACTGCCTCATGACAGCTCTGGTCTGCGAGGTTGTGCTGCTTCAAAACATCTTGTGTATTGTTTTCTCATGAGCTTAGAAAGTTTAGTGCAGTGAAAGGAACCTGGAATTTCTATTTGGACACAGCTGAGGTTGGGTAGAAACCTCAGCTCTGCCTCTTACCAGCTAAATGTGTGGAGTCTGTAATCTCTCAGCCTCAGTTTCCTTATCTGTAAAAAGGGGACAAGGATCTTTATGCCATAGAGCTCTTGAGAGGATCAAGCAAGAAAATGCAAACGAGGTACCTGGTACATGAAAGCTGTACCTACAAAATTCAATTTGCCTTCCCTTTCCCTTTCTACTTGTGATTGCCATGTTCCTAGAAAGTCCCTGACCCCACCCCAGGCCGCTCCATCCTCTTTGCCCCTGCTTCCCACCCCCTCCCCAGCCCCCACACTTTGTAGTGAACTGAGAACCTTTGGCCTTGCCCGCTGTTGGTGAAGGCTCACTCCATGCCCTCTACGCCACCACGTGTGTGCCTCAGGGGAGCCTTGCCTGGCATTGTCACGGAGACATCCACTTGGCACAGCCCCGAGAGCCTGGCAGCTGGGCAGGGGGTGGCTGGCATGTGAGGAGGGGGCCAGCTCTGGAGGTGGGCTGCTACATGGCCCGGCCTGCCCCTCACTCTCTGGGGATGCTGGGAGACCTGGCAGATGGGAGCAACTGGTGGGGCCTCGTCCCAGTCTGTTTTCCTGCCTCCCTCTCATGCTCGCTTGCCCCTCTCTGCCCAGCTTTCTCAGCCTGCCTGGCTGCCTCTCCCGGAGTCTCTCTGCCTCTGTCTCCAGCTTGGTCTCTGGTCACTTTCCCGGTCTCTCCTTACACTCTTGCCTGTCATTGCCTTTCCTGCCACTGTCTGCTCTCTCCTGCGTGGGTGAGCACTCAGGGCGCTCACCCTATGAGACCCTGCTCCTCCCTGCCCAATATCCTACCCTGGCTCATTCCCAAGGCTCTAGGAAAGGAGGAGACCCTGTCCAGAGGCCTGGCTGCCTCTTGGAGAAAGCCCCGCAGGTTCCCGGAAGATGTGGAGCCAGAAAACCTTATGAGTCTGGTCCTGCTCACACTTTCACTAGAAGAATCCTTATTAGCAGTGCTAGTTAAAATGCAGATTCCCAGTTTGCACTGCTCAGAGACTCTGGGTCCATAGGTCGAGGGCAGGGCCTTGGAATGTGGATTTTCAACACAACTCCTGAGAGGTCTGATTCAAGGGGTTTTCTGGGCCACGTGCAGGGAGCTCTGTGGGGGTCCCAGGGCTGCTTCTCTGCGTGCACCCAGGCAGCTGGGGCCTCCTGGCTCCCTGTCTACCACTCTTCTTGAGGCTTCACTCCCAGCGAGGCTGACAGGAGACAGACTGAGAGGCAGGAAGACCCCGCAGACTCAGGGCTCAGGCCAGAGGTGGTGGTGGGGCAGTGCATGAGCCTCGGGCTGGGGATCTTCAGCCCTGTGTCGAATCCCAGCTCTGCCTGCTGTCCCCCAGGTGACAGGTCCCATAACTTCCTGTCTCTTTCTCTGCAAATTGTGGTGGACAAGACATCTCCACAGCATCTTTGGGAGGATCGATGAAGTAACAAGCAAGGATGGGCTCTGAAGAGCTTATGTTTCCAGACATGTATCCAAAAATGATGAACGTGTTAAATAAACAACCAAAACAACAACAACAACAACAACAAAAAACCGATGATGGCAATTCCCAACCACTTCATCTGCCACAAAGCATCCCTCAGATGAGCCCTGCTGTTCCCTGGAGCACTGGCAGCTTCTTTCCAGATATTTGCCTTTCTTTGTGCTCTCCTTCCTTCAGGAAATCTTGTCCCTTCCTGCACAAGGCCCAGCTGTGCTAGGTGGGGGCACACCCACCTGCTGGGTATCCAGAACCCTGGAGAATCAGCCGCTCTCTCCCTCACAGGCACTATTAGGGCAGCATGGCAAAAAGGGGTTGAATACCAGGAAACAAGAGCAAACCAGGGATTTTCTCTGTGGGCTGCAAAGCAGGCTGGGTTTTGCTTTTGTCCTGGGACCTTCCTTTCCCAGCCCCTTTGGGTTCCTCCCCATTCTGGCCACTGTCCCCGTTCTGGGCTACTACAAGAGCTTCCCTCACAAGTCCCTTGGTTTTTAGCCTCAGGGAAGCTCTGGAGCCAGACTGACCTGGTCCGGAACCCCTTTCAGCCTCTTCCTATCTGTGTCTCAGTTTCCATTCTGTGCCTCAGTTTTCTCATCTGTAAAATGTGGATAATAACAGAACCTCCTTCCTGCAGTTGTTGAGATGATTAAAGAAGATATGGCATGCCAAGTGCTGAGAACAGTGGACCCAGGAGACACCTGCTATTTCATGCCAGCTGCTATCACAATCTCCAATGACCCGACATCATAAAGATTTGTTTCTTGCTAGTGTCACAGTCCCACAAAGTGGCGGACAGCTTTCCATGTGGTGTTTCAGGGATTCTAGCTCCTTCTGTCTTGTTGCCCTGCCATCTTCTAGAGTTGTGCCATCCAGTAAACTATTTAAATTTAAAGTAATTAAAAATCATCAACATTAAAAATTCAATTCCTCAGCTGCGCTGTCCACATTTCAGGTGTGCAGTAGCCACATGTATCTTGTGGCTATCAGATTGGACAGCACAGACAGAATCTTCCATTCTTGCAGGAAGTTCCATTGGTGAGTGCCATCTAAGTCTCCTTGGGGGTCTGTGCTGGGTCGTCTGCATTGAGCCATTCACAATGGAAGACGTGAGTCTCATGCAGGGCTCCCCATGGGCCAGGCCTGGAAGTGGTGAGTATCACTTCTGCCCTGCCTCCTTGGCCAGAAAGCCCTGAATTAATCTGACCCCAACAGAATCAGAGGGCTTCAGCATGGTGCTCAAACCCTTCACAACGGGATCCAATGCATCTGTCCATTTCCCATCGCCATTCCATCCTTACAGCCTCATCCCCGCAAGCTGGTGAAGGAGAGAGACAGCGCTGGCCATTGGCATACTGAGACCTCTCAGAAGACTCCGGTACCGCGTTTCTGGAATGTTCAGCCAACTTCCCCTCACATCTCATTGGCCTGAAGTGGGCCCCATGGCCATTCCTGAACAATTCCGTGGCCAGAAGAATGCCCCGGGCCAGTTGGCTCTGCTGTTGCACATGGGAGAAGGCTGCAGGAGACTCCGGGGAGCAAGGCACCGGCCCTGGCAGTGCCCCCACCTATGCCTGGTGCTCTGCTGGGCACTGGAGGTGCAAGTCTGACCTTGGGATGGTCTCTGCTGCCAAGGAGTTCAGAGCCCTGTAGCAAATCCTGCCTGTAAATGAGAAGGTGCCAGCACTGGGTACATGTGAGGGTCGGATGCAGGGCACTGGGGACTGTGAACTGAATGGTATGGGATCTCCAGGCACCGTCCTGTGGGGCCCCATGAACCTTGATGGTTCATGTTTAGATGCTCTGACGTTTGTGCTTTTGAGATGATTGGTCATCTCCGATATTCCAAAGAAGTAAGAATGACTCTGCTGGGCCACTGCTTGTTTCTCTCTCCTTTTTCATTCTTAGCTCCCTCGGTACTTCCTCTTCTCCTCACCCAGCCTGGCCTCCCTTGCTTCTCCTGTCCTCCCCTCACCTATGCTGGGTTTTAGCATTCCAGATGCATTTTCATATTTCTCCCCGCTTAACGAATGCAGAGTGCTTTATTTATTTATTTATTTATTTTGTCAGAGGCGCCCAAGCATTTAGCATTTACCAATGATCAACAGTACATTTTGCAAACAAGTAATAAATTTTAACAGCAATTTGTCTACGAATTGTGACCTTTTGATGATGTATTTGATTTTTCCCGAGAAGTTGAACTTCTTTGTCATCCAAGTTTGATTCATATTTTAATTTTTTTAAAAGCAAATGGTCTGTATAACACATTGCAACGTTGAGCTGATTGCGAATGCTATTTTGGTTGCAGTCAATATTTCTAATTTATGCCGTTCGAGATACACAGGGAGCCCCTGGCCCACTTTGCTAACAGCTGCAAATCCACACATCTCTGCCCCTGACATTTTATACTTTGTAGTTTTCTTAATGTTATATGGATTTTTTTTAAAAAAGGAAGAATAATTATGCCAGTGCCTTTTAATGATGCACCTTTAACCAAAGATAAAACACACCCTTGCTTCTCTCCATTCTACCCTTTTGGCCTGGGTGTTGCAGATCACTTTCCTATGGAAAAGGTTGTCGACTCTTTGAATCCCCCAACTGGCACATTACTTTGTGTTAATTACCTTAGGACGAGAGAGTGGCTCAGAAGCAATCATCTTTGTTTGTTAACACACCCTAGCTGCAGCACCACTCTCCATAAATAAAACATAACCGAGATTACAATGTCATGTTCACCGGGGCTTCAGACCCCAGTAACTGCTCTAGTAGAATGCACAAAACATCCCCTGGCAGCTGGCTTCCTGGAGACGCAGTGCAGTCAGGATGGCTTCTCATTCCTCAGTCACCCCGGGCCCACCAGGCCCTAGCTGCATCTGTAATCCCCTGGTGTTCTTCTGCTGGTAAGGCTGGCAGGAAGCTGACTTTGTTTCTCCTCTAACTTAAAAGGGTTAGGCTTGTAAATATGCAATGGTATTTTTAGCCACTTGGAACAGGTTGGAGTGGACTAACATCATGCAAAACAGTGATCAGGAATTTAGCATGCATGAATTGTAGAAATATCTAAAGTGACCCTTAGATAGAGATCTCCATTGATTTATTTATTCATGCTGGCTTCTTGTTACACACACACACACACAAATAAGGAAAAAAGAGAGATGGTTACTGAGCAATATGTTCAATAAATTAGAACAATATGAACAATAAGATTAGGGCAAATGCCAGTTTGAAGAGAAGAAGTAAAATGAAAACTCCCAAGGCACAGGGTTCTAGAGTTTGATTTACAAGTTTGGCTCAGAGCTTCCCAGCTGTCAATGGGAAAAGAGATATAATGCGTATCGTCATCAGTGTGGAAAGAACCACAGTAGCTCTTCAGGAGGAGCAAAGTGTTTCCTGGCACTTTAATCTGAAAGCGGTTTCTCTTACGGGTCCTCATATGGAGTTGTGTTTCTCAGTGTGTGGCCCACAGCTCACTGGTGGGAGGTGACAGACTTCTGGACAGTCATAAACTGATTAAAATGCACATTCAGAATCCAGTTCTTAGTAGTGAGTGATGCAGAATCCTATTTATTTTTGTTGTTATGCATGACTGATGTCTACTTCGTAGTAATTCACCGAGTTACTAAAGGTTACCCAAATATAGTTCTCATAAATTAGTTAGTGTATTACTAGAGTTTACCAAGAACTCTATTTTTAGCATTCTATCAGGAAGTCTGACTTCCTGGTAATATTGCAAAATCCCTGGCAATATTCTTGGCAAAAATCCTCTTAGCCAAGAACATAGCTAAAGAGCTCAAATTTCTTTAATTTTGAGGACTCTTACTTTGTTCTTACTGAATTATCAATGTGGTCTTGAATTCATGTGGTTTTTAATAGTTTCTAGTATTATATTCATAAATATATTGGTAGAGAGCTTTTAGGTTTTAATTTTGTTCATCTTTTTTTTCTTGGTAATTGCTTTGGAAAATGGACATGGGTAGGGTAATGAACTGCAAGATAATTTGCTCCACCTAAGCAGATCTCATACAGAGGAGTTGAGAATCATCTATAAAAGGAACCATGGTAGGCCTCAACAGCATACCTACGGCCATGTAGTTCAGAAAGAGAATGTAGTAATCCTACATGTGTGTGCACCTAGAAACAGAGCTTTATTTTAAACTACATGCAGCAAAACTGAGAAAATTAAGAAGAAAACTAAATCTACAATTGCAGTCGGAGATTTCAATATTCCTCTCTTGATACTTGATGAAACAAATAAAAAATGAATAAAAGTGTAGAAGGTATCATTTTCAGCTAACACTATTAACTCATTGACCTACTTGACATTTAGATAACACTTCGATCAACAAAAGCCAAATGCACATTCTTTTGAAGAATGCAAGAAACATTCACCAAGGCAGATTATATTTTGGGCTACGAAACAAGTCTTAATAAAATTAAGTGTCTAAAAATCATACAAATAGGTTTTCTGACTATAATAGAATTAAACTAGAAGTCAGTAACAAAACAGTATCTGAAAAATCTCAAAATATTTGGAAATATCGTACATCTCAATAATTCATAGGCCACAGAATAAATCACAAGGAAAATTAAAAAAATATTTTGAGCTGAATGAAAATGTAAACAAAACATCAACATTTATGAGATACAACTAAATTAATACTTAAGAAGAAATGTATAGCATTAAATGCTTCTATTAGAAAAGGTCTCAAATCAGTGATCTAACATTCTACTTTGAAAAGCCAGAAAAAAATAGAGCAAACTAAATAAAAAAAAAATCAGAAAGAAGAAATAATAAATATAAGAGAAAAAAGCATTGAAATAGAAAACAGAAAATTAATGGAGAAAATTAAACCCCAAAGCTAGTTTATTATAATTTTAATATAAACTTGAAAAGTCTATAGCTGGACTGACCAGGAAAAAAAGAAGACACAAATGGCCAAGATCAAGAATGAAAGAAAGGACATCACTACATATCCTGTAAATACTGAAATAAGAAAAGAATACTATGAACACCTTTCTGCCAATACATTCCACAATATAGATGAATGGACAAATTTCTTGAAATACTCAAATTATGAAAGCTCACCCAAGGAGAAGTAGATAGCCAGAATAGCTCTATATGTATTAAAACAATTGAATTTGTAGTTAAAAACTTACTCACAAAATATCAAACAAACTAAAAACCCTCAAGGCTCAGCTGTCTTCACTGGTGAATTCTATCAGCCATTTAAGAAAGAAATAATATTAATTGTATACCAACTCTACCTGAAAATAGAAGAGAAGGGAATAATTTAACTCAAACCATTCAGAGATGTTACCAGAAAAGAATACTGCAGACTAATATCCCTCTTGGGCATAAGTCCTTAACAAAATTTTAGTGAATTAAATCTAGTAATATATAAAATGAGAATGCATCATGACCAAGTGGGTTTTATCCCAGGAATTTAGAAAAACCCATTAATGTAATTCATCATGTTAGCAGACTAAAAAAGCATAGCCATATGGTCATCTCAGTGTGTGTAGAAAATATAGTTGACAAAATCAGTACTGAGCAATGATTAAAAACTCTCAGCAAACTAGTTGTATAAAAACACTTCCTAAATCTACATAAGCTTACAGCGAGCATCATACTTAGTGGTGAAAGACTGAATCCTTTTCCTGAGATTAGGAACAAGACAATGATATCTGCATTTACATTTTATTCATCATTATATGTGAGGTCCTAGATAATGCCATAAGGAAAAAAAAGGTAATAAAAGGCATACTAATTGGAAAGAAAGAAATAAAATGGTCTTGCTTCACAGATAGCATTATCTTCTACCAAATACCAAAGAATATACAAACAAGATACTAGAACTGGTAAGTGAGTTTAGGAATGGTAGAGGATAAAAGGTCAATATACAAAAGTCAACTGAATTTCTACAAAATAATCAATGAAGAGTTGTCATTTAAAAATTTAAAGACAATATCATTTATAATTATATAAAAGATACATTTAAATAAATAAATTTATGGCCAGGCACGGTGGCTCAGGCCTGTAATCTCAGCACTTTGGGAGGCCGAGGTGGGTGGATCACAAGGTCAGGAGTTCAAGATCAGCCTGGACAAGATGGTGAAACCCCGTCACTACTAAAAACACAAAAATTAGCTGGGCATGGTGGCACATGCCTGTAATCCCAGCTACTCGAGAGGCTGAGGCAGGAGAATTGCTTGAACCCAGGAGGCAGAGGTTGCAGTGAGCCAGGGTTGCGCCACTGCACTCCAGCCTGGGTGACAGAGTGAGACTCTGTCTCGAAAAAAAAAAAGAAAGAAGTTTATCAAAAAATTCCTGTTTGTACACTGAACACTACAAAAGTATTAGTGAGACAAATCAAAGAAGATCCAAATAAATAAAAATATATGCTATGTTCATGGATTACAAGACTCAATATTTAGTCTCCTTACACTTAACTGAGTATATATTCAAAGCAATTATCATTGAAATTCCAGCATAATTTTAAAAAATAGAAATTGAAAAGTTGATTCTAAAACTTATATAGAAATACTAAGGACTTAGAATCACCTAAATAATTTTTAAAAATTGGAATACTCACAGGACTTTATTTCAAGACTTACTGTAAAGTTATAATAATCAAGACTGTTGATATTGGCATGAAGGTAGATTTATAGATCAATGGACTATGATCTAGAGTCAGAAATAGAGCCACACATATATGTTTACTTGATTTTTGACTAAGGTCCCAAGTCAATTTAATGAACAAGAGAATATCCGTATGCAAGAAGAAAAAAAAATGAACCTCAACCATTACCTCCCCAACTGGAAAATTAACTAGTTAAAAAAATTAACTCAAAATGAATTGCAGGCTTAAATGTAAGAGCTAAGATGATAAAAATTCTAAGGAAAGTGTAAAAAAAGTTCATGACCTTGTATTAAGCAAAGATTTATAAAATAAAACACAAAATACATGAACTAGAAAATAAAATAGATCAGCAGATTTCAAATGTAAAATATTTGCTTTTCAAACGACCCCACTGAGAAAATGATGAGGCAGGCACAGGTTAGGAGAAAATATTTGCAAAGCATATATCTAATTAAGAACTGGCATCCAGAATATTAAAAAATAAACTCTTACAACTTAATAATAAAAGACAAACACTAAAATTTAAAAAGCATAAGATTTGAACAACAACGATGCCAAAGAAAATATATGAATGTCAAACACGTGAAACGACGCTCAATATCATTAGTCATCAGCAAAATGTGAATTAAAAAAAGAAAGAGAAGCCACTATACAATAAGTATAATTGCTAACATTAAAATAAAGACTGACGGTAGGGTGCAGTGACTCATGACTGTAATCCCAGCATTTTGGGAGCCTGAGGTGGGTCGATCCCTTGAGCCCAGGAGTCCCAGACCAGCCTGGGCAACATGGTGAAACTCTGTTTGTACAGAAAATACAAAAATTATCTGGGTAAGGTGGTGTGCGCCTGTAGTCTCAGCTACTCAGGAGGCTGAGGTGGGAGAATTACCTGAGCCCAGGGAAGTCGAGGCTTCAGTGAGCTGTGATCATGCCACTGCACTCCAGCCTGGGGCACAGAGTGAGACCAACTCAAAAAAAAAAAAAAAAACCTGACAATAAAAAGTGCTGAAAAGGATGAGGAGCAACCAGAACGCTCATATATCACTGTGAGAAGGCAAAAGAGTGGACAGATTTGGAAAACACTTTGGCAGTTTCTCATGAAGTTAAACCTGGCAATTGCATTCCTGGACATTTGCCTAAGAAAAATTTAAACATAGGCCCACACAAGGGCTTTTCCCTAACTTTACTCATAATGGCCAAAAACCTGGGAACACCAGAAAAGTTAATCAGTGGTTGAATAGATGAACAAAATAGAAGACCAGCCAGCAATAAAAAGCAAGGAACTATTCAAACATTCAAGAACATGGGTGCATCCAAAATGCATTTTGTTAAATGAAAGAAGCTGAAGACGCTATATGTGTTATTTCATTTATGTAAAATGCTAGGAAAGGCAAAGCTGGAGTGACAGAGAGCAGACTAGTGGATGGAAGGGTGGCTGGAAGGAAGGTACTGCCTCAAAAGGACACAAGGGAACTCTTGGGGGCGATGGAAATGTTCTATGTGATGAATATAGTGGTGGTTACAGGATCATATGCATTTGTCAAAACTTACCAAATTGTACACTTAAAATTGGTGAACTTTATTGTCTATAAATTATATTCACTGAAGCTGGTTGAAAAAAGAGAATGAATGCCTACCCTGAATTTCAGATGTTCCCAGGAGAGCAGGAAAGCTGCAGAACTGGGGAGAAGTCTGCCACTCGACAAGCTTCCAGGCAATTTTAATTATCACAAAGAATTAATATAACAAATGTTTTGATTAAGTTGCTGAATGTGAGGACTTTGAACCAGAGCCATGGCAGACTCACTAATCAGCCATGCCCTTTCCTCAGGAACCTGGTTGCTACCTCAAAATCCTTCTCCGTTGATTCCTGCAGCCACAACAATTTTATTGGATATAGCCTTGAAAATGAGATCATCTCTAGATTCATTGCCTTACGCACAGAATCCTGACACATCTGGGCAAATTGGGCCTCGGTCTTCTCCCCCTCCAGGGGGACTCAAGTCTCTTTTGGGAGGAGGACCCTCAACTGGATGCCATGGGGCTCCTTGTGGTTCACTGGGAGCTGCAGATTCTCTTCATTCCCATTATATGGATCAGAAACACTTTCCCTAGCAAGGCATGTGACTCTACTACAGGATACAAACAAGTTTCTATATCACAACATTATTAATTCATAAATATTTTTACGAAACTGTATTTGAGGATAAGGATGAACGCTTTCAGCCTACTTACCCATTTCAATGGGAAAGGCAGACTTGGCAGGCTAAGCTGGTGTCTGATATCAAGGAGATGTTGGGAGCAGCACTATTTTATTTTATTTTATTATTTTTGAGACAGGATCTCACTCTGTCACTTAGTCTGGGTGCGATGGTGCAGTAACAGTTTACTGCAGCCTTGAACTCCTGGGCTCAAACGATCCTCCCACGTCAGCCTCCCGAGTAGCTGGGACTACAGGCGTGTGCCACCACACCCAGCTAATCTTATTTTTTGTAGAGACAGGGTCCGGCTATGTTGCCCGGGCTGGTCTTGAACTTCTGGGCTCAAACAATCCTCCCACCTCAGCCTCCTGAAGTGCTGAGATTACAGGCGTGAGCCACGGCTCCCGGTCCCATCAACTTGCTGACTCACTCTGCCCTGGCTTTCTGTCTGAAGCAGTCAGTCAGTGAAGAGCATCTTGTTCCTGTCTGCTCCTCTCTGAACGGTCTCTCAGCATCTCCAGTGACCCCCTCACTAAGTCCAGTGGCATTTTCCACATGCGTTTGACGTGCTCTCAGCAGCGTTTGACTGAATGGGCCACCTTCCTTCTTGGAGCACCATCTCCACTTGGCTTCCGGTACCCTGCACTCACTGGCTTCCTCCTACTCTTTCTCCCTCTCTTGTCAGGGATGACTCCTTTCACTCAGTGGTTCTGAACCCAGGGACTCATGAGAATAAAGAAACATGGCCCCCACGCCCAGCCATAGTAGCTCTCCCGGCGTGGCCACCTCTAGCCTGTTTGGAAAACGTCACTGCTGCATCCTGCGCCGCACGCTGCTGCACGCTGCAGGGTTTGCATCTGCTTCTCTCTCTCTCAGGGATGGGCAGGTCCCTGGGCTTCTGCTTCCCTGTGTTCTCTCCTCCCCAGAGCCAGTTACGGGGTTCTTGCGCCCAGGAAATTGTCAGCAGTGTGTCCTCCATGGGTATAGGAGAAGAGCGTAGTGAAAGAAGCATGGAATTTGGGAGTAGCCAGACCTGGGCTCAAATCCTGACCCTGCCTTCGATCAGCTGTATTATTTCAGGCCAGCCACTTCACCTCTCTGTGCCTCAGTTTCTTCCGTTGTGGCACATCTGTAACAGAGCATGGTTACGGGAATGAAGCGAGAGGACATAGTGAGTGCCGGCTACACAGTCCCATTCTTTCCTTCCCCATGGCTGAGTACATGAAGTGAGGTTGTCAGAGTATCAATCTGGGTCCTGGCGGGGAGCAGATGACACCCAGGAGGTGTGACTGCAGAGAGTTTAGGAAGGGGAGGTTTACGAAGTTATGGGCAAAGCTGAATGAAACCAACAAGGGCTGGTAAAATGCCCCAGGGCCAGCAATGGTGATGAACAAGGGGCAATGTGGCCACTGGGACCTGGAGAGAGTGGCTGGAGAGGCTGACAGGGGCTGCATCACAGGAGCTGTGTGGCCTTTGGCAGGGGGTTCAATTGGCCAAAGTGAGGCCCTTGCACACATTCTTTCCCTGTCACCTGGCCAGCCCTACTCATCTCTCTCTGCCCCAGGGGCCTCTGTGTCCCTCAGGTGTAGTCCGGTGGGGCCTCCCAGTGTGTGGAACACACCTCCACTCCCACCTGCTCTGGGAAGCCAATGTCAAAGTCATTATATATATATATACTTTTAGATCACAAAACAAAAGTTTATTTTTTTTTTTAAAATGAAATTTGGCCAGGTGTGGTGGCTCAAACCTGTAATCCCAGCACTTTGGGAGTCCAAGGTAGGTGGATCACCTGAGGTCAGGTGTTCAAGACCAGCCTGGCCAATATGGTGAAACCCCGTCTCTACCAAAAATACAAAAAATTAGCCAGGCATCGTGTCATGCTCCTGTAGTCCTAGCTACTTGGGAGGCTGAAGCATCAGAATCCCTTGAACCTGGGAAGCGGAGGTTGCAGTGAGCTGAGACACCGCTGTATTCCAGCCTGGGCAACAGTGAGACTCTGTCAAAAAAAATAATAAATAAAAAAATAAAGAAAGAAAGAAATCTGATATGGAATCCAAGCACCTAATACAAGAAGTATCCTAAGTGTGATTTATTAGTGAACATTGGTTTTGTAAGTTTGCACTGATGGTGTTTACCAATCCCAGCGCTGGTGGTGGTTCAACCGTGGCCGGAGGTTGGCAGGAGCTGTGGCAGGACTGGAGGTTGGAACTCACTATCAGTGTCTTCAGCTGGACAGAGCTGATCTTAGGGCTGGGGGAGACAGGAGGGGGATCTGGCTCACGTTTGCTGAGGGTGGTTCAAGGGAGGCTCTAGGAGAAGCTCATGATGAGATGGGCTCTTGCAGCATGAGTGGGAGTTTGTCAAGAGAAGATGGGTTGGGGAGAGATGAAGCGGAGGGAACAGCATGGATAAATGCACCTTTGGAGAATGGCCTGGAGCTTGGGTGAGGCTGGAGTGTGGGGCACACGTGGAGAAAGATGGAAAATGAAGAGGCTGTCAGATAGTGGAGGACCCTGAGTGCTCTTTCTGGAGACAGGGTAATGCTTTAGTGAGACAGCCGCCAACGGGGTCTTGGAGGCACATGGGAGAGGGGCTGGTGGCTGGTATTGCCCTGTGATCAGGATTTCCTCTGGAGTTTCAGTGTGTGTTTGTTTGATGGCATCTTTGAAGACCCCTTTTCCATGCAGCTGACCCACTGAGTGGAGGTTAGTGAAGATGCACCACCCTTTTTCTGCACAGTGTCGTGATGCTCGGCAAGGTGGGGGGGCGTTTTCTAGACCAGGTCCTGAGGCTCTGCATCTGCAACCTACTGCGCTGTTGTTGGAAGGAGGATTGTAAAAGGCAACGCTTGGAGTTGCCGAGGGAGGAACAGGACCTCTGAGCTGAGTTAATTACTGCCTTGTAATGTGGCAGGAAATTGGGCCCCGAGGTCTAATTCTACCCTCGGTAACATTTGGACATTTTATGGAAGATGCCGCAGTTTACGACAATGCACAAAACAGGTAATTGTTGAGCAAAATGTGCATGTCAGAACTCAGTGACCTCTGTGAATCACGCTCCGTTCCTGGTGTCTTCTTATGGTAATGAAATGCACTTCTGTTCTGTTCTTGCTGAACTCTTCTTGTTCGCCCAAAAATAACTGGCAAAGTGGATGGATGGGGAAGTTTTGGCTTTTTGTATGCTGTATGCTGGGAAAATGTTTAATTGTGTTTTCAGAGAAATTCTCAAAGTTTGGGAAAAATAAAACGAGGACAGTGAGAAGACTGTTGAAAGATCTCCACAGCTGGGCCTTGAAGACCCCACGATCTTAAGCTCCTTGGGGGTGAGGGACGTGTGAGGTGCTGAGGAACATTATGAAAAGCAAGGGAGTGGGGGTCAGGAGCGGCAGCTCTGATCCCAGCCCTGCTCCCTCTGCTCCGTCAGTATTTATTTATTTATTTATACTATACCTTGCACCTAAAGGAATGCAATAAACAATACAAAAGGAAAGAATTATTAAGTGAGGTGATCAGGGTAGGAAGATAAGGAAAAAGAGACAGAAAATGAAATCAGAGGTGAGGTTAGTCCATGAGATGCTGCCGTATATCCTTTATGCTTGCTAGAAACTTGGCTCCGAGCTTCCTCGCTGCCAAAGCAAAGAGGGAAATACAAGCCACACCCTGTTTACAGTGACCTCAAGATTAAAATCAAAAGTCGAAAGGGTTGTTCAGAGGCTCAACACTAAATTGCCATTTCTATAAACACCACAGGGACAGGAACAGCCTGGAGCGGTGGGAAAAGCCTGGGCCCTCTGGATTCCAACCTGAGTTTGGATACCAGCTGTGACATTTTGTCTCTGGGTGGTCTTAAGCAAGTCCCCTCACTTCCCTGAGCCTCTGTGCCCTCATCTCTGTGGTATTGGACTTTGCCCTTTTCTAGCTGTAATGCCCTGTCTTTGTGCAGGCATTGTGCTAGGCAGAGGGGGGACATGCAAGCCATCTCTGCCTTCCATGGCCTCACACTTTAGTGTGAGCTCCCAGTACTTAGAGGGTCAATGAAGCCTGGCTAATGCTGATGGTGTGTGGAGCAAGGAAGCTTCTCTGAGGAGATGTGGCCTAACCTGGTTACAGAAGGGGGAATAGCAGTTCTCTAGTCAGACACAGAGTCCTCAAACAAAGAGCGGGAGAGAGACTGAGATATAGGAAGACTGAGGGAGAGAGAGAGAGAGAGAGAGAGATTGAGAGGTAGAAAATTAAGAGAAAAATAGATTGAGAGAGCAATCGAGAGAGAGATTGAGAGATCAGGAGAGACAGACTGAGAGAGAGATAGATCAAGAGAGAGATTGAGAGAGACAGAGAGATTGAGAGAGATCGAGAGAGATTGAGAGAGAGATATCAAGAGAGAGAGACTGAGAGAGACAGATCAAGAGAGAGATGCAGAGTGATTAAGAGAGAGAGATAGAGATTAAGAGAGACAGAGACATTGAGAGAGTTAGATCAAGAGATAGATTGAGAGAGATCAAGAGAAAGAGATTGAGAGATAGATCAAGAGAGAGAGATTGAGAGAGAGAGACAGAGAAGGAGAAATTGAGAAAGAGATTGAAAGAGAGAGAGAGATTGGTAGTGTCAATGAAAAGATCAAACTGTAAAATATTTAAAGAGGTTTATTCTGAGCCAAATATGAGTGACCACAGCCCAAGGCACAGTCTCAAGAGGTCCTGAGAACGTGTGCCCAAGTTGGTTGGTTTTACACATTTCAGGAAGGCATAAGACATCATCCAATACCTGTAAGGTATACATTGGTTCGGTCTGATTGGCAATTGGCTCATGCCTGTAATCCCAGCACTTTGGGAGGCCGAGGCAGGCGGATCACCTGAGGTCAGGGGTTTGAGACCAGCCCGGGCAACCTGGTGAAACCATGTCTTTATTAAAAATACAAAAAAACTTAGCTGAGTGTGATGGGGGGCGCCTGTAATCCCCGCTACTCGGGAGGCTGAGGCAGGAGAATCTCTTGAACCAGGAAGGCGGAGGTTGCAGTGAGCCAGGATTGCACCATTGCACCCCAGCCTGGGCGACAGAGTGAGACTCTGTCTCAAAAAAAAAAAAAGTGTTATTATCTAAAGAGCTGGAATCAGTAGAAAGGAGTGTCTAGGTTAAGATAAGGGGCTATGGAAACCCAGGTTCTTGTTATGTAGAGGAAGTCTCACAGGTGGGTGCCCTTAGATGGCAAATGTTCCCTATTTAGATCTTTAAAAGGTGGTAGATTCTCAGTCAATCTCTTCAGTATTGGGAGGTTCTGGAAGGGGAAAGATCTAGTTATGTTAATAGAAATTCTTTACAGATGCAAATCTTCCCCCACAAAAGATGGCTTTGCAGGAGCATTTTGAAATATGGCAAAGAGTCATATTTTGGGGCAAAGTGTTTTGATTTCCTTCTTTATCCGTCATGTGATGTGATGCCAGAGTCAGGTTGGAAAGTAAGCCACGTTGTATAGGGTTAAATAAAACCCATCTGATGAGATTTTATGGTTTGTAGAGTGCAATGCCTCAGGCCCCTTAAATAGGAATTTAGGCAAGAGAGATAAAAGGTCAGGGTTTAGTCTTCAGTAGCCCGGCATTATAGCAAAAATTGAAAGTGGTTTGTCCTGGCTAAACAAGTTGGTAGGAATGGAGGTGTGGCGATGAGGCCTGGAGGTGGGGAGAGGAGACCCTGGAGAGCCTGGCTGGCTCTGGT
Source organism: Nomascus leucogenys (assembly GCF_006542625.1). NCBI lineage: Eukaryota > Metazoa > Chordata > Mammalia > Primates > Hylobatidae > Nomascus > Nomascus leucogenys. The sequence goes on from NC_044402.1 coordinate 6,718,629, forward strand.
CACAGTATCAGGTGGGAAGTAATCAAGCTCTTCCCTGGGGAAGGTTAATAATGTGACACAGGAAGTGTCACAGGAAGCTGCTGTGCCACAGGGGACCCAGGTCCTATTTGGATTCCAACCAGGAAGTGACTTCCTTATCTCAAGTGCCTCTATATCTATCCCCACAGTCAGTAGGGCCCCAAGGGCACAAGACTTGGGATGGCAGGAACATTCAGGTTAGTGAGTCTGAATGCCTGATCCCCTGGCCAAGGCCACAGCTTGAAGCTTGTTAGAAATGCAAATTTTTGGCTAGGCACGGTGGCTCATGCCTATAATCCCAGCACTTTGGGAGGCCAAGGTGGGCAGATCACCTGAGGTCAGGAGTTCGAGACCAGCCTGGCCATCCATGGCCAACATGGTGAAACCCTGTCTCTATTAAAAATACAAAAACTAGCAAGGCATGGTGGCAGATGCCTGTGGCATGGCAGGTGCCTGTAATCCCAGCTACTCAGGAGGGTAAGGCAGGAGGATCGCTTGAACCTGGGAGGCAGAGGTGGCAGTGAGCTGGGATCCCACCACTGCACTCCAGCCTGGGCAACAGAGGAGACTCCATCGCAAAAAAAAAAAAAAAAAAAACGTAATGCAAACTGTTGGGCTCTACCCAGACCTACAGAAAGGCTGGGACGAAGCCCAGTAATCTGTATTTCAGCAATCCCTGCAGGTGGTCTGACACATGCAGATGTTGAGAAGCACAGACACAGGGCATGCTGGGGGAAAGGAAAGGAAGCCACCCCAGAACCAGCGGCAGACAGGACTCCTGAACATGTGCCTTGAGCAAACGTCAGTGTCAGACTCCTTAAACAGAGTCAGAGATAACATCCCTGAAAATGGTATCAGCCGGGCCAGCCAGACCCAAGGGCCCAAGGGCAGCACGGGCCTCTGGGAGGAGGGGAACAGGGGCTGGGAAAAGAGAATTAGGCAGGATCAGAGCAGAGGGAGTCCCCTGGCCACGCTGGTGGAAGGTGCCCCCCAGTTTCCCAGTGCAGGGACCTGGGCTTGAGATTGGCAACCTTTCCCCTGAGGAGCTGGGAAATACAGGCTCCGGCTTCTTGAGAGATAGCAGTGAGCTGGTGAGCATCTGCTTATATCCATCTTGTGCCACCAAGCATTTCTCAGGATGGATAATTAACATTCTCACGTGTGCTTGAATGACTTTTTTTTTTTCCTGATGTTGGTACTGTTGATTTAGAAGAAAACACAAATTCATTTCAAAAGTTTACTGATTTCTGGGCCAGGCACGGGGGCTCATGTCTGTAATCCCAGCACTTTGGGAGGCCAAGGCGGACAGATCACTTGAAGCCAGGAGTTTGAGACCAGCCTCGCCAACATGGCGAAACTCTGTCTCTACTAAAAATACAAAAATTAGCAGGGCATGGTGCCGTGCACCTGTAATCCCAGCTACTTGGGAGGCTGGGGCAAGAGAATTGCTTAAACCCAGGAGGCGGAGGTTGCAGTGAGCCTGGATTGTGCCACTGCAGTGAGACCCTATCTCAATAAAACCCCAAATAAACAAAATTTGATTTGATTTCTTTTTGTGTTTTCTCATTCAAGGGATACCAAAGATATAGGTTTTTTTTTTTTTTTTTTTTTTTTTTTTCTGCAGGGGGCTTTGTGAAATGTGTGAAAGGAAAATAAATCTCCCCGAAATTACTAAGCCAAAGGGAAAAGTGAAGCTTGAAACTGCATAGGGCAAACTTGCCTCCCATTCTATTTCTAAATAAGATACCTCCCTCGCAATTTGCCCACAAGGAAATTCTTTGTGGATGAAGGAAAGGCAGAACTCAAAGTCATCCTCCCTCTGCTCCCAGGAGACAAACGCATATCTGATTGCTTCCTTTGCCCTATTGTTTTACTAAACCAGACTAAGGTATAGGTGACTATTCCTGTAAACTGCGCATTCAGTGAAAGACTAATCAGAAACTCAACAGAATGCAACCATTTGTCTCCTATTTACATATAACCTGGAAGCCTCCTTTCCACTTTGAGTTGTCCCACCTTTCCAGAGTGAAAGTATATTTTACATATATTGATGTCTCGTGTCTCCCTAAAATGTATAAAACCAAGCTGTGCCCTGACCCCCTTGGGCACATGTCAGGACCTCCTGAGGCTGTGTCAAGGGTGCATCCTGAACCTTGGCAAAATAAACTTTCTAAATTGATTAAGACCTGTCTCAGATACCTTTTGATTTACAGATGTTTTGACATTATATAGGGGTCCTCATCCCCAACAGGGCTGGGACCCAGTGACCGTGGAGTTCACTGTATGTGCATTGATTCCTAGCCCAGCATTTGGGCACTATGATGCTCACATACCTTTGTGACATTTTCATTAAGACCAGGTTAAAAACCCCTCCATGTCATATTAGCTAGGAGTTCTTTGATGACAGTGACAGAACCCAACTCCAATGGGTTTGAACAAAAAGAGAATTTATTGTTCCTGGTGAGCCTTCAGGTATGGCTGGATCCAGGGCTTTAAGCAATGCTGTCAAGCTCCACCCCCACCTCACATCTTGCAGTTCTACTGGCCTCTTCTTGGCTTCATCCTATGTAGGATGGAGCTGGCATCTCTCAGCAATAGTCTCTAAGCTTAGCAACCTTGGCAGAAGACTCTGCTTGGCCTTACCTGGCTCATTTATCTATCCCCGAACAAACTGCTCTGGCCAGGGGTTGGGATGTTCTGATTGGCAGCCTAGCCCTGGGATGAATGGGGAAGACGGGCCAATGACTGTCCTATCAGTAGCAAGTGGAATGGAAGACTCCTCCAAGGGACCCTGAGAGGGGGTGGAGAAAGAGTGCTACATAGCCATGGTGTTAGGTCATACCATTTACTCCAAAGCTCCACACGGACTCACTGATGGTCAGAGGCAAGATTCAGAGGTCTGGAGGGGCCACCCAGGTGAGCAAGATGGAGGTAGAATGACTGGTAGGTTGGCAAGACCTCTTTCCACGAAGTGGCATGATGTGGTTATACACACTAGGAGGCTACCTGGTGGGGTGAGGTGTAATGATGTACAGGAGCCCAGGACTGCAGCTGGGAAGAGCCAGGGGCTCAGTTCTCTTGGAGTGGTTCACTGTGCCAGAGCCAGGGCCACAGGAATGCTTGGTCCCAAAGATTTTTTTTTTGAGACAGAGTCTGCCCAGGCTGGAGTGCAGTGGTGCCATCTCGGCTCACTGCAACCTCTGCCTCTTGGGTTCAAGTGATTCTCCTACCTCAACCTCCCGAGTAGCTGGGATTACAGGCACGCGCCACCATGCCTGGCTAATTTTCGTATTTTTAGTAGAGACGGGGTTTCGCCATATTGGCCAGGCTGGTCTTGAACTCCTGACCTCAGGTGATCTGCCTGTCTCAGCCTCCTAAAGTGCTGGGATTACAGGCGTGAGCCACCATGCCCGGCCCCCAGTGATCTTGGATGAAAGAGTAGATCTCGCTCAGTGGATCTGCCTGGTCTGATGCAGGTCCAGCCTACGTGGACAGATGGTGGAGAAGCCGTGCCCCACAGCTTGAGGCTGGAACATGGGTGGCAGAGCAGGAGGAAGATTTGGCAGAGCTGTAACTGAATGCTGGCCTCAAGAGCCAGAGGCTGGGTCCAATTGCTGGCCCTCTGTCAGGGTTCCCAGTCCCCACCTTCCAGCCACTCGCAGGCTCCTCCTGGCACCTCCCACCCCTGTAGATGTCCATGCATCCACCCAGCCTTCACACTGCCCCTGAGCGAGTGCTGGGGCTGCAGAGATGGTCACACCCAGCTTCAGCCCTTGAGAAACTCAGGTGAGAACAGTTCCTACCTCCAGGTGGCCATCCTAGCCAGGCCGCCTCACGGAACCTCTCCCCCACCTTAGGAGGTAGCCCTCTAGTGCATTCCACTGTCTGAGGACCACACAGGGAAACCCACACCACAGCCCAGCCCTGGACCCCAGCCCAGTCTGAGAGCCCACAGTCCTCCCCACAGGGCTTATCTTCCGCAGTCATGGAGCAGAGAGGTGGGGCCTGGGTAGGACCCCAAGTCCCTGGGTGGGAAATTATGCCATTTTCTGCCTGCCTAATCAAAAGCAAAACTCTGAAGGGAGGAAAATGCAATTCTGTGATTGGTTTCAATGAAAGATTTGCTACTATTTGGTTAAGGTGTATTATTGATTTGGGATTCTTCCAAGCAAGCCCAAGCTCACTTGCGGGTGGGGTGGGGTTGGGAATTGATGGGCGCCAGGCAGGCTAGGATCTCTGAGGGCCAGCTGCACCCCAACTTCTTTGTCTTCTTTTTACAAACTTGACTGTGACCACGTTGCTGCTCTGGTCAAAACTCATCGCTGGGGAATGCAAGCCCTTCCTGATCCAGGGCTGAGGGCGCCTCCATTGTCCCCAGACCCAGCCTCCCCGTGGTGCTCTGGGCTGGCTCTTTGCACCCTCACCATATCCGCATCCTGCCCTTGGCCGCATTCTGTTCATTTGGATCCTTCCGTCTGAATCACCTTTCCTGTCTGTCTCTACTCAGTTCATCCTGCTTATCTTTCAAACTCTCAGGTAATGTTCATCTCCTGTACCCCCAGGCCTTCAGGATGCTCCCCAGGCCAGCTGCATGTGGTGTCTCCACTCCACAGCCCAGGATGCAACCCACATCTGTGGAGGTCAGGGTGAGGATGGGCCTGCACCAGCCGGAGGCCCTGCTGGGGAGCGCGGAAGGGCTGGTGTGGGTGAGGGGCCTGGGGGCCCGGCCGTGCTCATCCCTGTGGTCATGGCTCAGGGCAAGGGCTGCCTGCGCCGGGTCCTCCTGTGCTCTCTGCCCGGAACATTAGAGCTGCACAGGGTTTGTGGGGCTGGACTGACCCCGCTGTCCCCCTGTGCTTGTGCTCTCAAACCTGCAATGGGGAGGTGGTGAGGCTCCCCTCCTCCAGGCTTTTGGGCAGAGTCCAGCGAAGTAAGGCGTGAAAATGTCCAGTCCACAGCCCGGCCATGACAGGAGTGCCACAAAGTGTAGCGCCGTGCCCTGGACACCAGCCTCCTCCAGGTCTAAGATGTGCTCGGAGGGGCCGCGTGTGCTGTCTGAAGGTTCATTGGTGCATTCGCCACTGTCAGTTAACACTTCCATCCAGGCCTCACACAGCCGGTGTTTGGACGGAGAACATTCTCACTCGTGTGGTTTCCCTGGTGCATTTCACATCCAGTCCTACCCTTCGAACAGCTTAGCAGGGACCATTGGTGCCTCCCCAGCCCTAGTCACCCATGGCCCCGTCCCCTGCACGTGGACCCCCGCTTCTCTTTTGGGCCAGTATTATTTTGTATAACCTTTGGGCTGTTTCATCATCTGTCTCCTCAACCAAAGCTTGTTCCTTCTGGGCGTCTTCACGTTCCCTCCAGGGGGTCCCTGAGGCTCTGGCTGTCCTAAGCTGCTCATTCAGCACTTGAGGTCTTGGGCACCTCACTCCAAACTCAACTAGCACCCCGACTGAATCTGTGTTCAGGCCCTGCCGTCCCAGAAGCTCTCAGTCTTGGGGAGCTGGATGCTTGCAGATGAACGGGAGGGGTAGAGTAGCAGGCTGTGGACGCTTTTGGCTGTCTGGGTGAGAGGGAGGTGGGGAAAAGGTTCCTGGAAGAGGGCACTGCCCTGAGCCTTGAAGGACCACAAAGTGTCTGTGAGGTGAATAAGGGGGGGTGGTTACAGCTCGTGGGGAAGAGGGAGTGGCTGGTGCAAAGGTGGGGAGAGGGCCCAGTGCATGAGACCTTCAAGGTGTTCAGCCTGTGAGAGCACAGAACCAATGTGTGTGGGCAGGGCTGAGGCCAGGAGGTGACCACACCTGCTCAGAGAGCACCTTATGCATGCTCCAAGGGTGCTGGAGTAACCTCATTATGCACAAGAGGCTCCTCCTCCCTCTGTGCCTGGACAGGGCTCAAATGAGGGTATTCGTGGAAGAACTACATTTCCCAGAACCCTCTACGTTCGGTGTAGCCACATGACTAGCTCTCACCAATAGGATGTTAAGGAGAAGGCAGGGACTCTTAACCGAATCTTGATTACTCCTTTCTCTTCCACTATCTGCAAGCGGAGAAGTCTGAGGTCCCAGGGACTGGCAAAGCCACAGGGTGAAAGGAACCTGAGGCTTTCCTTCACTACCTGCAGGAAAAGCACCTGCTGCAACAAGGAGCCCTTGCACTGAATGGTTGCATAAGTGAGAAATGAAGTTCTATTGTGTTAAACCTCTGAAACTGTGGTTTTTATTTGTAACAGCAGCTGGCATTGCCTTGGGGTGGCGGGTCGGCGGGGGAGAAGTGGGTAAATTAGGGGCAGGAAAATCATTTGAGAAGTTGTTGGGGTGGGAGAAATGAGAGAGCCCAAAGAGATAGGTATGATGCAGGAGGTGCTCAGAAAGGGGGGCCCAGATGGCCCATGTGGGAGTGGCTTCTGGCTGAGTGGAAGGTGGAGCAATTTCCTGAGACAGCAGAAGGAGGCAGTTTAGGATGGGTGGGGCTGTGGTGATAAGTTTGGTCCTGGCCATGATGAGTTGGAGCAGCTGTGGACCACCTAGTGGAGAAGCCTGAGAAGCAGTAGATTGTCTGAAGCTCCAGCGAGAGGCAGCAGGAACTGGGGCTGGAACCACAGATTTGAGAGCTGGTGGGTGGCTGCTGAAGTAGCAAGTTCAGCCTTGGGCAAAATGCCTTGGACTTGATCTTGAAGGCGTTAAGGAGGCATTGGTGGGTTTTGAGCCAGGAGTGCTGCGACTGGATTTGCATTTGGGGAAGTTCATTCTCCAGGAGGAGGAGGAGGCTGTAGCAGACGGGGTGAGCATAGAGGCAGAGAGGGCTGAGGACCCTGCTGCTGTAGCCCAGGAGGAAAGACAGTGATGTGGCTGTGGGCTGGGAAGAAGGGGCGGAGGTGGAGAAATGAAGGAGGGGAAATTCACTCCTGAGACCTGGCTTTGTTGGCTGGGGGAGGGCTGGAAAGGGCGGGAAGGAGTCAGGATAGAGAGGGGGCTTTGCTGCACACAGACCGCTGGGTTTAATCCCTGGGAGAAGGCCTTTCTGCACAGAGCCCATTCTAATACCCTATAGGTGTTTATTGAAAATGGGTTCTTAAGGGCACTCTGGCAGAGCACAGCTGTTAGTACATGTCATACTTAAAGCAATTTATTCCCCCCTCCAAATCATAAAAGTTTGCTCGTTTCACGTGGGGAGAGCAGCATATTGGCATTTTGTTGCTCTAATGGGTAATTACTCTCCAGCGACTGATGGGGGCCATATTTTCTGAACTAAAAAAGCGGTGCTTCCGGGCTCTGTCCATTGGAAACAGCAACACGAGCTCAGCTACGGTTTTTAACTCTCCAGCCATTGACTATTAATTTTTCTGACTCCGTATTGATTTTCCATCCTGTGGTTGGGGGCAAGGTTTGGTGTGAGATACAGAACCTGTTCCCTGGGCGATTCGGTCACCCTTCAGCCCCTAAGTGAGGAGGGGTCCTGCCATGTCATTGATGGGGCCACAGTTGCCTCCCCACCTTTCCGACAGTGTATTTCTTCATCCAGGTAACTACCCACCTTCTATTACATGCCTGGCACGTGCTAACCAAGCTTTACCTCTGAGGAGCTCACAGACCAACATTCCTCTGGAGGAGGCAGCAGGTTTTGATGGTAGGTGATGAGTTTCTTTTATTCAATGCCTGGGGTTTCCTACTGGCCCCCATTATGTTGCCTGGAAGATGGGGGCTCTTGTGAAGCAACAGCAGGATCCTACTGGCCATTCTCCAGCTGCCTAATCCCTCCATGTCTCAGTGTTCTCATCTGTCAAATGGAGTCGCTCATCCCACTCAACCCTCCCCCGACAGGGGTTACTTGCATGGCCTTCCTGTTGGCCTCCTGCCCACTCTTTCCTGACCCCAAACCCTCTGCAGGCCAGGCTCCCCGCTGGCCCCTCTGGACTTGGATTTGGCTGCAGCCTGTTGCTTCTCCATCTTCAGGACCCCAATCCCCTACCTGCACCACAGTGGGCTGCCAGCCACCTCCTGGGCCCATCCAGGGACCACTCCCCTGCAGAGCTGCCATGTACATTGCCTGCATTTGTGTGCCTGAGACCTATACTCCCCGCTTCCCAAGAGACTGCAAGCACCATGAGGACATCTTTGTTTGTTTTGTTTTGTTTTGTTTTGAGAAGGAGTCTTGCTCTGTTGCCCTGGCTGGAGTGCAGTGGCACGATCTTGGCTCACTGCAACCTCCGCCTCCTGGATTCAAGTGATTCTCCTGCTTCAGCCTCCTGAGTAGCTGGGATTACAGGCACATATCACCATGTCTGGCTAATTTTTGTATTTTTAGTAGAGACGGGGTTTCACTATGTTGGCCAGGTTGGTCTCAAACTCTGACCTCCTGATCCGCCCACCTCGGCCTCCCAAAGTGCTGGGATTACAGGCATTAGCCACTGTGCCAGGCTGAAGACAGTCTTTAATCACCACGGTCTGTGCAGCACCTGGCACAGTTCCTGGCCCACGGCAGGTCCTCTGTAAAGAGTGTGAGAGGTAGATCACACAGCTCCAACGTTCTCCTGGTATTGCTTGGGTTTGGAGCCTTTTCTGGGTCACAGAACACTTTAAGAAATTGACTAAAGCCACTCCAGGAAAGTGGGTATGGGCACAATCTCACACAGAGATGCTAGTTTCTTCTGAGGCTGCCTGCAGCCCCGATCTAAGAGCTCCAGGCTGCACTCAGCCCCGCTGACATTCTCTCCAACCTTTAAGGCCCTGCTCATGTCCAAATGGGAGGGAGCACTGCCTTGGCCCTGCAGAATGATGCTGTTGGAGGAAAGGAGGCAGAGCAGAGTGAGGGGCAGGCAGGGAAGAAAGAGAAGATCACAAGAGAGCACAGAAGTGGGGCCATTCCAGTATGGCGGTGAAAGTGACAGAGACGCTTTGCGGGAGGTCAGGGCCGTGCCTTTGCTTGATGATAAAGGCCTGAATCCATGCTGACCTGAACTTGCTTAATTCCTGGGCTTTGCTCTGAGCCCAGGTTTTAAACCTGACCCTTCTGAGAACAAAATTCAGAGGGCAGAATCTTGCCATTTTTAACTTCAGATTCAAAGGAACCACTTCAGGAGGAAACAGGCAGAAAAGAGCCTCAGACATCATTCGGCCAAGCTGCTCTTGATCAGCTGAAGACAGTGTGACCCCAAAATGGGAAAGGGACCGCCAAGGTCAGATGGTGAGGCAGAGAAAAGATGTGGCCCATATTCCCCACTCCAGGTGCAGCGGGAGGACGTTCTGCCAGCAGCAGCGTCCAAGGAGAATGGCAGAAGCTGAGGTGCCCTGTGGAGGCTGCTCAGCTGGAACTCTCTAAAGGGGCCTGCCCCTCCACTTTGCCTAATGTGCTGTGAGGCATGACTGGAGTCCAGTGGGATCCACTGGGTCCAGATATCTGTGGATGGTAATATTATCCTGGGGACCAGCTCTCAACCTGGGGATTCAGCAGTCCTGGGGTGGAACATGATGGAACCCGCACCCTAGAACAAGAATGTCTTGCAGGCATGACAGGCTCGAAAGGGGGTTGAGGGGGCTCGAACAAAGGTACTTGTCTGTCCCCCTGAGGAACCGGTGAGGCCTGCAGAAACTGCTCTGGGCCTATGCTGATCAGCTGCTGTGGATTTGGCCTTGATCTCTCCCAGGTCCCCAGCCTTGCAACCCCAGGCCCTCCATACTGAGTCCTCTCTGCTTCTGCCTTTGCACACAGCAGTATTTCAGAACCCAGGAGGCAGGGCCTGAACTCTGCTGCAGCTCCCTGCCTCTTGGCTCTTTCTGCTGTGCTCAGGGCCGTGGCGTCTGTGTCCTCCCTTTGACTACCAGAGGCATTTATTTGATTTCCTGCTTGGGAGTTCCCTCTGGAAATACATCCTCTGCTGAGTACAAACAGGGCCGCCATGCCACTTCCTGTGTAACACCTGGAAACGTCACTCCTGAGAACAGCAGCCCTGGAGTAGCTCAGGGCCTGTGCCTCACTTCATGTCCAACATTGTGCCGGCTGTACTGTGGGCCGTAACCTGCACCCATGCGTGAGTGGTTTGAGCAGTGATGCCTGGCCTTGGAAAGCCTGAGGGCTGGGGCGTGTTTCAGGTGTGCCCTCCCACCCCGGGGCAAGGGAAGAGTGGCGGAGGGAGGCGGCATGGCACCTGCGGGAGATAGGATGTTCTGCAGACATCTGGATGGGTCTGGCTGGGAGGCGGAGTGGCTAACAGCCGGTGTCCTTCCCTGATTGAAATCGTGTGCAGTCTTTTGGGGCTCCTGGGAAATGCCGTCCTATCTGACTGTGGGTCTCCCTCCCCACCCCCACCGGCTTTCTTCCAAGAAGCCTGTTTTGTAACAGTTGGCCCTGGCTCTCCCGTTCTCGCCTGGAGAGGAGACTGTCATTCTTGAAACGGGGCCTCATAAACCTGTAGCTGAGACAGGACATGTTTTTCACTGGAGCGCTGAGCGCAGAGGGTGGGCGGGGAGGCCTCACTGGTGACGGGGAGATCCACTTTCCCTAGAGAGAAGTCACTTCGTAGAGAGATGGGGGAGAACGTGCCTTGAGGAGGAAATTCTTCAACTCAGCTGCCACTTCTGGTGACGGCAAAGGCCACTGTTGGCGTCTCCCTTGTTCTTGGTGTGAACATACTCTTGTGGGAGAAATGTGACAAGTTCTTTTTCCCTCCCAAGACTTCTCATGCAAATGGAGCCGTGATCATAGTCAGATACTCCCCAAATAAGGAACCGCTTTGCGAGGAAACAGAGGGAGAAAGCAAAACACAGAGGGGGTTTCACAGCACTCACAACTCTGCTGCCCTGCCCCCAAGAAACAGGCCTCATTCCACCCCCTGCCCCCACCCGACTGTGACTCCCTGCCTTGGCTCTTTCCTACAAAAATGAGTAAGGACTTTTACTTCTGACTGCAGGCAGGGGAGAGAAGACTCAGACGTTGTGGGAACTCTGTCTCCCTCCGTCTCTCTCAGAAACACCCAGAGTGGAGCGAGAGCTGTGACCAGGAGACTCCTGCGATGGGGCTCAAGAGCTCCCAAATCTGAGAGGTGCTGGGAGCGTGCCCTGTGGCTGGGGAAAGAGGGGTACCTGAGTCATGGCCTTATGACGATGCTTTGATTTTATTTTTCTGAAGAAAAGAAAAAGTGGGTGAGAGCAGAGCACAGCAGATTCCCTACCGCCCGGAGTGACACAGCTCCCTGGGCCTCTGTTTCCCCGTCTTTAACGGGACCAACCCCAGTGCCCCTTTGCCTCTCAGGATGGCCATCAGGATAGAAACAGGTCATGACATGAGGCAGCATCTTGTGTCATGCTTCTCAGATATTGATGCTACCTCTGAGTTCCCTGTGCAGCTTTGAAGATACGGAGTCCAAAGCCCAGAGGTTTTGCCCTTACCTAGGCTCATTCTGATGCCACAGGTCTGTGGCAAATTTGGAGGGCTAAGGCCTTCATTTCTCGAACAGAAAACAAGGTCCAGAGAGGGAATGGGACTTGACTGAAGGGACTCTGTAAGGCAGAGATGGGCCTAGGATTTGAACCTTCTTATTCTTGTCCGTTTTTAGGGCCCCAAGTTTTCACATATTTCACACACCCTCATGGGCTTGCTCAGGAAAAGGGGAAGGAATTCACATCTGCTCTGCACTTGCAGGGTGTTAGGTCTGAGCTGGCACAACCCTAGAACACAGGGCCTAGGATTATCCCATTTTGTAGAGAAAAGTAAGGCTCAAACAGAACAAGTGACTTAGGCCCGTAAGTATATGGCTGGGATTCAGAGCCGGGTCTTCCTGACTCCAGCTCCCCGGGGGTCAGACCGTAGAGCATGAGGAACCAGCAGTTCTTAGCATCTTTCCCCATATGCCCTGGTACCAAGCAGAGTGGCCATATGCTGGTGGCAGTTTCATTTCTGGAGGACCCAATCCCTCCTCTAGCCTGCCGATTCCTTGGAACGAACTCACTCCCGCTGCTGGCCCTGTTGAGGAGTTTGGTGCGGGGATGCTGGTGGTGGTGAGAGAGGGGGACAGTCACAGGTTCCCATCTGAAGCCTTGCTGTCAGCTGTTTCCTCCCCCGCAGTGTGGAGGCTGCAGCAGGACTGAACATCCCTGCATGGCCAGGCGTTCCCAGGCCGCCTGAAACCCCAGACTTAGAACGAGAAGGCAAGGCTGGCTGCTCCTGACACTTCCTCTGGTCCTCTCTGTCCTCCCTGGGCTCAGACCCCCAACCTTGCAAGGGGACAATGCCCCCTCCCAGCCCATTCCTGCTGAGCAGCCGTCAAGACTGAGAACCAAGGGCCATGGAGTGCCCAGTTCTCCACACCTCCTCTCCTGGACAAGGCTCCCCTTCCCAGCAGCTCCCATGGGCAGCCCTCCAGCCTCTGCCTGCACACTTTCCATGACTGGGAACTCACTACTTCCCAAGGTAGTCAGTGACATTTCTAGGCACTTTAGATTGTTATAATGTTCTCATTTGCAATTTTTTTTTTTTTTGAGATGGAATCTGTCTGTTACCCAGGCTGGAGTGTGGTGGCATGATCTCATCTCACTGCAACCTCCATCTCCTGGGCTCAAGCAATTCTCTTGCCTCAGCCTCCAAAGTAGCTGGGACTATAGGTGCGTGCTACCATGCCCGGCTAATTTTGGTATTTTTAGTAGAGACAGGGTTTCACCATGTCGGTCAGGCTGGTCTCAAACTCTTGGCCTCCAGTGATCTGCCTGCCTCAGCCTCTCAAAGTGATGGGATTACAGGCGTGAGCCACCATGATTGGTCACAATTTTTTATATACCTTAAGTATTGTATATATAAATATATACACATTACATGTTACACATATAAAAATCATATGTCTAAATGTGTATGTGCATCATATATAAATTATATAGTACATTATATAAAATATTATTATTGATTTGTTGTCAATATCCCACTCATGTATTCAAATGTGCCTGCAAGAAGCTGGGCGTGGTGGCTCACACTTGTAATCCCAGGCTGAGGCAGGCAGATCACCTGAGGTCAGGCGTTCGAGACCAGCCTCGCCGACATGGTGAAACCCCGTCTCTACTAAAAATATAGAAATTAGCCAGGCATGGTGGCTGGTGTCTGTAATCCCAGCTACTCAGAAGGCTGAGGCAGGAGAATCGCTTGAAACCAGGAGGTGGAGGTTGTAGTGAGCCGAGATCATGCCACTGCACTCTAACCTGAGTGACAGAGTGAGACTCCGTCAAAAAAAAAAAAAAAAAAAAAAAAAAGTGCCTGCAGGAGGCACACAGAGATGTATACAAACACGATCTCTGCTCCTTCATCCTGTCAGCCGCATGGGCACCTTCACATCCCCTGCTCTCCTTCCTAGGCTGGGTGTTAACAATGACTTCTTTAATTTTGCCAATTTTATAGACAAAAAAAGGGGCATCTCCTTCCATGTGGCCAAGGAGTTATTTCTAGAGGTTTCTTTTGGTTATTGTTATGCGGAATGGGCTTCGGGCTCTTTCTTTTCTTTTCTTTCTTTCTCTTTCTCTCTCTTTCTCTTTCTCTCTCTCTCTCTCTCTCCCTCTCCCTCTCCCTCTCTCTGGGACTACAGGCACCTGCCACCATGCCCAGCTAATCTTTTTTTTTTTTGTATTTTTAGTAGAGATGGCGTTTCACTATGTTGGCCAGGCTGGTCTCGAACTACTGACCTTGTGATCCGCCCATCTCAGCCTCCCAAAGTGCTGGGATTACAGGCATAAGCCACCGCGCCCAGCTGGGCACTGCTCTTTCTTGGGGAGAGGGACAATGAGCACAGGAGCAAGGGGGCGATAGCTGAGCATCCACTGAGCCCCTGCTATAAGGAACAGAGAGATGGCAAGAGGAGGGGGAGGAGACCAGAGGAGGAGCCAGGGCAGGAGAGGGGTTGGGGAGGGGAAGGCACCGTCTTTCCCCTCCAGTTCCCAGGCCCACGCTTCTGCCATGATTGTCTCCCGCTCTCAACCGCCACTGAGTCCTGCTTCTTTACTATTTTCCTGCTATTCCCTCACTGAGCCCTTCTAAGATTCCTGTGAGGTAGATTTTATTATCTCCATTTTACAGATTAGGAAACCAAGGCTCTGAGAGGTAAAAAGATGCATCAACTAGCTAGCAAGGGGTTGAGCCTGGATTTGAACCCGAGGCTCCTGGACTCTCATCCTATCATGGTAGAGACAAAGAAAGGAGCAGATGGGAGAGATCCTGACAGGGAAGAGAGACCTGGAGAAATAAAGACAAAAGTTAAATGGAGAAAAGCCAGAGATAGAAGCAGAGAGATGCCAGCAAGAGAAGAGAGGGAAGATGGAGCAGGAAGAATAGATACTCTCTCTGAGAGAGAGGGAGGGAGAGTGACACAGACAGATGTGCAAGTCAGCGGAAAAGTGGGGATGAAGTCAAGAGAGGCAAGAGAGCACGGAGGCCAGGCTAGAGGTAGGGCCAGGAAGGGAGGCGCCGAGCAGGGGTTGTCCCAGGGCAGGCCCTGCATTTCTCGCTCCAGCTCTGGCTGGCTCCTCTGCAGCCATCTCTGATCTCTGCACAGCATCCCAAGCTCCGTGCGTGACAGCCTCCTAGAGAGGATGCTGCCTGGAATAGACGCTGGAGGAGCAGGGAAGGAGGCTGGATGGAGCTCCAGGGAGCCAGGTCCAGTACTGCACAAGGGGACCCGCCTCCCTAGACAGGCCTCATGGTCTCAGGAGGCCTCAGAGGAGGTCGCACAGGCTGGGAAGCAAGGCCCAGAGATGGGAGGGGCTTGACTGAAGGAACAGGAAGGAAGGGACAATGACTGCACCTCTCGGGCAGGCTTCGGTGTCGGGGTTGAATGCGAACAGCCAGTCAACAGCAAAATCCACCAACTCCAGTACATCCCTTCATCTCCCTTCCCGCTCAAGCTCCCAATCTGAACACCCCACTGTGCCGCAGATAGTCGGTAAAGCCAAACCCGAGAGAGTAGGAGCTGAGATCAAGGAGCACTAGGCGAGGAGGCAGCAGCCTGGATCCTGGCTCTCCTCCACCCACCTGAGCCTCCAGGGCAAGGAGGAACTGCGGACACTTGTCTTAAAGGCTGGCACAGGGCTCAGGAGGACAGATGTAAAGGCACATGGCTGTAGGCCCCCAGCCTGTGCTGGATTTGCCTTTTCCTCTTCCCCCAGATGTCCTCATCTGTGAAATGGGTTAGCTTGGCCGCATGGGTTTTTCAGCTGCTGCTAGCTCTGACCTCTGGTGATTTGATTGACACCAGTGGCTTTGCTAGACCAATTTGGCCAGTGGGCGCAGGGCATTGTCTTCATTGGCAGGCAGAGAACTTAATCTCTGATATTTCTCCTCATTAAAATTCAGCTTCATTAAGCACAAAACAGCTTGGAGGGGCTTGGGACTTTCCGCCCAAGGGGTTTGGGAATGGATGGAAAGGAGCGAGAGGAGGAGAGGGGGAGTCTCCTCCAGGGTTCACTGTTGAGGGAGTCTCGGTTTAGACCTGCTCTCTTGATTCTTAGTAATGATGTTCCTAGTGGCGCTTCCTGGCACAACACAGCCTCCCTCTCCAATCACACTCACAACACACTGGCACACCAGACACACTCGCACACACTGCTGGACCACACACCAGACATACTTGCACACACTGATGTACACCAAACACATACTTTCACAAATACATTCTTATGTTCATGCACCCGCGCACACACACACCAGACACACTCGCACACACTGATGTGCACTTAAATACACACTCTCACAAGTGTCTTCATACATGTGTGCACATGCACACATACACACACACCGTGTGGAAGAGAAAGCGTGTCTGGCTTCACAGGCTATCAGAGACAAAGTTTCTGTTTATCTTGGAGCTGGCTCCAGTGAGCAAATTCTCTCCCCCTTGGAGCAGCCCTGGCATTCCTGTCTTGCTTACTGGGAGGAAGGGAGCGAAGGATGAATTTCCTATCCTGTAATGGGCGTGTGGGGGGACTGGAAGGCAAGTTGCAACAGCAAGTGTGAGCGCAAGTGTGTGTGCATCCTGCTAGCTGGGTGGCTGGGGTTGGCAGGACTGACAGCAAGGACTGATGCGCCGCTGGAGGTCTTTGTTGATCCTTTCCACATTAGGAAACAGTGTTCTTAAGGTTGATTTTGTAAGCTCAGGGTTCTCCTCCTTTCACTTGTTGATTGTACTGCCAAGGCAGTGTGCCAGAGAGAGAATCCCTCATCTACCCAAGGAGAGAGAGAGCCTGAACTGCTTCCTCAGAAGCAGGCTTAGAATACCAAAGCATGACCGTACAGCAAAGCTGCCTTTTCAGTGAGTACCCAACTTAGGAGCAGTAATGACACTCGCTATGCATAGGGTCTCTCTTTCTCTCTGGGTCTGTAGCACCAATGTCAAGAGCACAGAACTCACCATTAGATGACCTGGCTTAATACCCCTGATCTGTCACTCACCAGGTGCAAAATCCTGGGCAAGGTACTTAGTTCTTTGCGTCTCAGTTTCCTCATCTGCAAAGCAGGGATGGGAGCATTAGAGCCAACCACAGAAGCATTTGCGAGGACTATCCAAGGTAACGAACGGAAAATACAGAGAGAAGTGTCCAGCCTGTGATGAGCCCTAGTAACTGCTGGCTATTATTATTCCCCTATGCCTGGTTTTATGCTAAACCATTTCCAGACATTCTCCCTGTAGGATGCTTTGAAGGGCACTCTGCAGTTATTCCCATGAAGATTGTGTGGGTTGAATGACTTGCTCAAGGCCATTCAACTGGTTGGTGGCAGAGCAGGGACTGGAACTCACTGAAGCCAGTGAGCTCCCCTGTGGGGTGGGGGTGGTCTCCCCTTTCCTGCAGGGTCTTAGCTGGGGATGCTTACCACCTTTACATTGTGGGCCAGAGGGAGGACAGTAGTCAGTGGCCTTTGAAGCTCACTCAGCTCCACATAAGTGGGAGGTGAGACCTGGGAGGCATTCTTCCAGGTGGTGGTAGGGAGCTCCTCGTGGTGGAAGGTAATCAATGAATAGATTCACACTCATTTGAAATGGATGATCTTTCAGTGCTAGTCATGCCACGCAGCACAGCAGTATGTTCTGAGGATGCAGGGGTGAGGGCCTGCTAACTGAATTTCTCGAGTGGTGTGAGGGTAATGAGCTTATGTAAAACCAGTGGACCAAAAATACAGACTAAGAAAACCCCAAGGCCGCACGATTAGTAATAGGGAACAAACATGCTATTTTCCCTCATTTTTTTTTTCTTGATGTTGCCATGAAGGGTTTCCTCTCATTCATCAGAAATAAAAGCCCTATGACAGTCGGACTTCCTCAGGGCCCGCACTGGCAGCCATGGAGTGGGCTGGAGGGGAGCTGGGGCCCAGAGACTCCTGAGTTCTAGGACTGCCTCTGCCTTGCTGGATTTGAACCCAGCTGGTCTGGCTGAATTCATAGCCTGTGCGGTTAACTCCACAGCAGCCTGCACCTCCAGTTATGACGCAGAGGGTTCTGGGGGAGTCAGAGCTATTCAAGAATGGTGGGTGGGTATGGGGCCCTGGGGCTGGGCTGGGCTTACTGTGTGAGGGACCATAGAGAGACCTGTTTTCCCTTCTGTTTTTGTCCCAGCCCACCCTCTGCTGCGGCCTGTCAAGGCCACCTGTGTGACTCTTTGGCAGGCTCTGTGGGTGGTGTGGACAGTGCCATCATCCTGCTTGGCTGCAGGTTTGGCCATCCTCCATGGATTTTCCATGGCCCATTTGCTTTTCGTTTGCTTTGGGGGGCTGATGGTTTGCACACCTGCCAGGCAGTTCTCCCCAAGGGGTCTTGGAGAGCCTGGCCCGCAGAACTGAGTGCCATAGCTCTGAAGGCAGCCCAGCCTACTTGAACCTTGGATCCTGGGATCCAGAGCCATTCATGAGTCATGTTGTTTCTGTAGTGAATCTTTACCCACTTCTCGTGAGGACAGCCTATCCAGGTCCTGTGGGACAGCAGGATTTAATGCCCAGAAGTAGAAAGAGTAGGCTGGGCATCAGGGGGCCAAGGCTAGGATCTCTGTGCCCCTTCCTGGCTGCAGCACTGTGGGCAAGTTGCCATCCCTCTCTGAGTCAGGGTTTTCTCACCTGTAACTTAGAAATGATCACTTCCTTCCCTTCCTGGAGCACCTAGATGTTGCAAGAATAAAACGAGATAACACAGAGGTGAGAATACTCAGTAGGTATCAATCACAGACCTACTATATACGTGGTACTCACTGACCATGTTGTACATGATCACGATTCAAAGAAAACCAATGAATTAATCAACCAGTGACCTACCAACTAATCAACCTACCGACGAGCCTACTAACAGACTGACCAAACAACCAACCAATCAACCAATAAACGAATTTACCTCCCAACCAACCAAACAGTGGAGCTTAGCATCTTGTTGGGAAAAGACCTACATTGAAAAATCCCACAGAGAAACACCGAGCACCCTTGCTCGGATGGAGAGGACACAACACCATGACAGCCTCCGGAGGGGCAGGAGTGGGAGCCATGGGGCAGAGTCCCGGTTCAGGGATTTTTCAGGTGCTACCACTCCTCTCCTTCCCCGCGGCTCCCAGCCGCACCCAGGCTCTGGCTCCTGGATGCATTCCCAGGGCCTCTACCTGGAACCTCGCAGCAGCCTCCTCATTGCAGGCTCTCCTTGGACACACTGTGGCCAAAATGTCTCTTCTCTGAAGAGTGATGTGACTACGTCATTTCTCTGTTTAAAACCGCTTACGGGCTGCTCCCGTGTTCTCAGCCCGGAGAAGCAGACCCTGCCACATTTCCAGAAGCATCTACCTTACTCACTGGGAGGTGATTGAAAGCGTTATTTCTATAATAAAACAAGTGCAGGTAGAGAACGGGGCTGGACACACTTGCGGGGGCGTGGCTACTCTGGGCTGCATGTCCAGCCTCTGGAGGCTTGCCTTGGTCTGCCATTGAAGGGACTCTGGTGGGGAGCAGGGGAAGTGCTGCTCCTCCTGCTGGAAGGAAGCTCCCTTCCCACCTTCTGCTGCAGCGGCTCAGACCATCTCTTTGACAACCTACAGCCTGGCAGTGCCCAGGGCAGCATTTCCCACCTGTGGGCACCGCTGGCCCACTCGCCTTTTGGCGTGGCCTCTCCAATGTGGCTCCTTAAGGCCGAGACCATGATTTGTCTTCCTCGGCACCTCCAAGGCCTGGCCCAGGGGCTGACCCAGCGAGGGCCCTGGGAGGGTAGGTCCATGAAATGAGAGATGCCCACAGTGGGGTCTGGGGCAGGGAAGAGAACAAAGGCAGCAGCATGAGGCTCAGTCATGCCCTGCCTGCCCTCTGCTCCTCCTTCTCCTGAGTGGGCTGCTCCCCAGGAGGCGTCCCCCATGGGCTTGGTGGGGGCCTGGATGCATCTACAAGGAAATAGGAGTTTCATTTCAGGGTGTTCTTGGCCTATTGGCCCTATTCTTAGAGGCAGAAGTGGAGGAGGGGAAGGTGCATGGGCTTGGGACCCTACAGCTGCAGGTTCGAATCCCAGTTCCTTCACTTAATAGTTGCGTGACCTCTGGAAAGCTATTCCTACTATTTTAGTTTTCTCATGTGTAAAATGAGAATAGTTACAGCCTCCCACTCATAAAGTGACCATGTTCAAGTAAATCATTGTGGTGTCCAGGCACAGCCATTGCTTTCCTGGAGGCTCTCCAGTTGAATGGGGGCAGGGGCTGGAAGGTGGGCTTCCTTGCAGCTCTGCTAGCTGCTCATTGGAAGATACAGCTCTAAGGTGGGGATTGGAGGGGATTTTTGGTTGTTCCATGTCTCCAAACACCGTTATCTCCAAAGTACCACATTTTATTTAACTTCAGAAAATTTGCAACCATCATCTGTCCGGTTGGTGTCACAAGCTTCTCACTTGCTACTTCTCTCTCTCTCGCTCTCTCTCTCTCTTTTTTTTTTTTTTCCAAAGAAACACACCCACCAAGAAAAATGCTGTGACAAGTTGTGAGGTTGGAAGTTTCAGCAGAAGTATCAAGGTCTAATAGATCCTGCCCTCTTAAGTTAAGTCCCCGGAACGTGATGCCGATGCAGATTTTCAAGGGAAATGGATCCGGGCTTTTAAAACTCTCTACTCACAATGAGAATATAAAAAGATGGGTCTGGGAGAATAAAGGGAGAGATTTTGGGGGATGATTCCTTGGGAAGAACTGTACCCAGCCCTTTCGCTAGCATGTTGGGGGGGCATGAAGAGACCCCTCCTCCACCTCATCCAAGTTGCTGTAAAAGACATGATTTCATTCTTTTTTATGGCTGAGTAGTATTCCATGCTATATGTGTACTCCATTTTCTTTATCTACTCGTCGGTTAATGGGCACTTAGATTGGTTCCACTTCTTTGCAATTGCCCCCACCTCAAATTTAGTGGGAGGTGCTTCCTGCCTGTCCCTTTCAGGGTGGACACAGGGCACCGGCTGGCCAGCTCCTGTCTGAGAGGAGTAAAAGTTGCCTGACAGCTGAGCTGGCCACATTGACGTGGCCTCTACTTGCAGAGGTGTATGTCCCATGGACCCTGTGTGAGCTCAGCACAGTGAGGGGGCCAGCCCTGCTCCAAGGCTCCCCTGTCCTGCAGGGAAGGGTGGGAATAGGACCTGCCTGGGGGGCAGTCGGCCAAGGGCAGGGGAAGAGGAAAGGGGAAGGGAAGGTGAAGCGGACTCCCTGCCCTGGCTGATCTGATCTCAGGGCCAGCAGGCCCTGTGCAGGACGGGAAAAGATTTCATTTTAAATCACGTTGGAAGTTTTGATGATGACAAGATATAAGATGCTTTTAGTTGCTGAGGTGACAGTGTCTGGCAGCTTAAGGTGATGACAGAGCTTTTTTTTTTTTTTTTTTTTTTTTGGCAGAGTCTCGCTCTGTTGCCCAGGTTGGATTGCAATGGTGTGGTCTCGGCTGGCTGCAAGCTCTGCCTCCCGGGTTAAAATGATTCTCCTGTCTCAGCCTCCTGAGTAGCTGGGATTACAGGCACCCACCACCACGCCCGGCTAATTTTTTTTGAATTTTTAGTAGAGACCGGGTTTCACCATATTGGCAGGGCTGGTCCCTGCGCAAGGATGACATACAAATTCATGAAGTGTTCCATATTTTTTTTGGCTGGGTGTGGTGGCTCACACCTGTAATCCCAACATTTTGGGAGGCCGAGGCCAGTAGATCACTTGAGGTCAGGAGTTCGATGACAGAACTTTTACTGCCTGAGTGATCTAAAGAGTCCTGAGCCCTCTGGGACTGTGGGACAGTCCAGGGCAGGGGGAAACTCTTCACGGGATACATTTTAAAGAAACAGTAGGAGACAAAATAGAGCCGCCTCGTGGTTGAATTCTGTGAATCCAGCTTGGTCGAGACATCAGCTCACAGACGAAACCAGGGAAGGGAAGGAGGCTGATGCCCTGGCCTGGGACAGCTCCCTTCCTTTTTGGAACCTGGTCTTCCCTGACTGTGAGATGAGACCCCTCACCTAGGGGTCTGCATTGCCCCATCTCGGTGCCAGGTATCTGCCCCACCCCATTTCCCTTACCTCCTAAACTCCTCTGGCTTCAAAGAAACTTAGGTCATGGCTGGATGCAGTGGCTCACGCCTGTAATCCCAGCACTTTGGGAGGCCGAGGTGGGTGGATCACTTGAGGCCTGGGTCCTGACTGGGTGTGCATGGCAGCGACCTCCCTGCAACCTGCCCTGGGCAGGGTCTGAGGAAGCAGTGTGCACTCTGAGGTCCCCAGTATCTGGTAGTCTCCATTCTACTCTCAACTTCTCTGAGTTTGAGACCAGGCTGGCCAACATGGCGAAACTCTGTCTCCACTAAAAATACAAAAATTAGCCAGGCATGGTGGTGCCCACCTGTAATCCCAGCTACTCAAGAGGTTGAGGCAGGAGAATCACTTGAACCTGGGAGGCGGAGGTTGCAGTGAGCTGAGATCGTGCCACTGCACTCCAGCTTGGGTGAAAGAGCGAGACTGTCTCAAAAACACAACAAAAAAAATAGAAACTTAGAAACTTAAGTTACCAAGACCCTACCCTCACGGAGCTTGGACTTCAGTGAGGAAAAAAAAGAACTAGACACGAAAACAAATGCTATAGGCTGACAGGCCCACTATGGACAAGGTGGAGCTGTCATCTCGCCCAGGCAGTCAGGGAAAGCTGCCGCGGGGTGACCTGGAGGAAGGGGCTAGGTGAGCCCTGCAGATACCTTGGGGGGAGGCCCCAGCAAAGGCTCTGGGCAAAGGCCTGGAGGTCGGTGGGTGTGGAGTGTGCTATGAAAGAGCAAGGGCCAGTGAGGGCAGGCTGGGGGTCTGAGGGCAGAAGGCACCAGGGGCCTGGAAGGCACAGGTTTTGGCTCTGGCGGAGTTGATGGTATAGGTGGTGGGTTCCAGGCACAAGAGAGGGCAGATGTGAGTTTGAGGTGAGTCTCCAGTTGGGTCCTGACTAGGATGCAGCACACAAGGGCTGAACCTTGTGGGGCCCTGGCACGTGCCTCTGCCTCACTGTCTGAGGGAGAGCATCCTGGTCAGGTGCAGGATTTGTTTCAGACCAAGGGACACCTAGGGCAGCAGCTTCACTGAGGACATTTAGACAATGACTGAAACAGCCTCTGTTTCTTGAGCACTTACTGTGGGCCAGGCAGGTGTTGCAAGCCCTGTATGACTCATCCTTATGGCAGCGCTGGCAGGTGGGTTCCATTGTGTTCCCCATTTTACAGATGGACAAACTGAGGTCTGGAATGGTTTAGTGCCTCACCTGAGGTCCCATGGCCAATAAGAGGCAGAGCAGGATTTGAGCCCAAGTGTCTCATGGTAAGACCTGTCCTCCTAACCATTTCTTGCCTGGCTGAATTAACCAAAGGATGAACGTGAACAAGGAGGAGAGGTTTTGCTTTTTTTTTTTTTTTTTTTTTGAGATGGAGTTTCGCTCTTGTTGCCCAGGCTGGAGTGCAATGGTACGATCTCAGCTCACCGCAACCTCTGCCTCCCGGTTTCAAGTGATTCTCCTGTCTCAGCCTCCCGAGTAGCTGGGATTACAGGCATGTGCCTGACGGGGTTTCTCTATGTTGGTCAGCCTGCTCTCGAACTCCTAACCCCAGGTGATCTGCCCGCCTTGGTCTCCCAAAGTGTTAGGATTACAGGCGTGAGCCACTGCGCCCAGCCTGAGGTTTGCTTTTTGTCCTTGGAGCCTAGACTCCTCTGGGTAGATGGAGGCTCTGTTCATCTTTGAACCATGAGACTGGGCGCTGGGCATGATGGGCACCCAGAGTGTATTTGCCAGCTCTCTTGAGGCTGATTGTTACCAAAGCACTTACCGAGCATCTGTTAAGAGCCAGATCCTTTGCCAGGCACTGCGGGTACTTGGGGGTGGGGTGGGAGCATGTTTAAGATTTAATCCCTGTCCTTAAAAGCTTTTGTTTAGCAAGATATTTTTGGTGGGCAAGATATTTGTTCAACATTTATCAAGAAAACTTTATTGCTGTTTTGTAACATTATTGCTAATCTTAGTAAAAGCCCAAAGGTGGATTTTGTTTATGGCCATTTCACAGATGGGGTAGCCCAGTGCAGGGAGGGCAACCGACCTACTCAAGCCAGTGGCTGAGCTGGATCCACCAGCAGCCGACCGTGTTTTCCGGATTCCCAAGGACCAGCGTACCTATGCAAAGCTTGTGTTTTCCCCTCATTTTAATAGTACATAACCTTCTGAAGGGACTTGTTGTTCATTAATACTGGCCAGGTGCCCGAATGCTATATGGGATTCGTTCAAACTCAGGCTCTGGCAAATTTGATTTTTACTGAAAATTACCCATTTTTTAACATTTAAAACGTTATCGAGCCATGTGGCCATTGCCGTCTTGGGCAGAAAACATCTTGGATGAATTTGCATTTTTAATTCTTGGCATTTTTATGTTGCTTTAGTTCCCAAAGAGCTTTTTTTCCTCTTTAAAAAAAAAATTTAAAGAAAGAAGGCAGCCCGCAATAGGGCAGAAACGCCAAGAGAACATAATAATAGTAGTAATGTGTGTTCCCTCGCTGCTAATTGCACCAAATTTGACCATGTGCTCCCGAAGCAAAGCCTGCCTGCCGCTCTCCAAACCCAGCTTCTCCTGCAGCCACTTAACAGGGGTGAGATAATCATTCCTTAATGCTGCTGCGTCTGAGGGTGGCTGCCATGGCCGGACCCTGCCTGTCAAGCACTGGGGAGGCAGCACCTGGGGCCTCCATTATTTAAGAGCACAGTGTGCCTTCCCACCACCTTTGCCTGGTGCTGGCTGCCGAGGCTGGGCCAGGGCTCTCTCAGGGTTGGGTGTCAGAGCCAGACAGGACTTTAAAGAACAGTGGGCATGTTTCAGAAAAGGAAACGGAGGCTGAGAAGCAAGAGGGAATAGGGGCTCACTCTTTATTATTCAGCAATGGTTTCGTGAGCGCCTATTCCATGCCAAGTAGCGGGGCAGGAGTTAGGCATGGCTCTGCTCTAATGTTGGGTGGGGGGCAGCCAAGCACCCAGAATACTTGGGTGCAGGGGGACAGGTGCTAGGAGGGTGGGTATGGGGGATGTGTGAGCCCAAAGGTAAGGCCCCACCCTCCCCCTGCTGGCTGTTTGCCACTGTCCTCACCAAACCAGAGAAGGTATTTTGATTGCCATTTACAGATGGGGAAACCGAGGCCCTGTTCTGTCTCACAGGGCTGCCCTGGCGTGGAGGCGGGCCTTATGCTCACTGTATGCCTAAGAAAGCTGGGGCACCCCCACTCCACAGAAGCGCAGCCAATGCCCGCCCACCCACCCACACTGGGCCTCTGGACGCTGGAGAGACAGCAGTGAACAAAGCAGACGGGAGCCCTGCCTGCCGAGCACTGGCGTTGGGGTGATGGGAACAGAGACAACAGACAAGCTAATAAGGAAGACGATTTCAGATGCCATCAGCGCACGCAGAGAAAAACAGCAGGGCTATGCGACACTGAGTGACCGGACCATGTGTAGAAGAGGCCAGATAGGCCTGGACATGAGCTGTGTGTATCCAAGGGACAGAAAAAAGACCCGGAGGTCAGCTAGGGTGGATGTGGACTAAACCCTCAGCTTCTGCTTAGGCTCCACCATTGCTTGCTGTGTGGCCATGGGCAAGTGACTCGGCCTCTCTGTGCTTCTGCTTCCATGTCTATATAATAGAATAGTAATAGTACCCACATAAGATTGTTATGCAGATTAAAGGAAACTAAAGAAATACGCACAGACACATACACACGCATGCACGCGCGCACGAGCAAGCGCGATCTTTATCTGTATCTATAGCTACCGCGCTTAGCCAAGTGCATGACCGAGAATGTGCCCTCAGTGCGCGCAGCGGGGGACAATCTTTTCCTCTCCCAGGGCCAACGTGCAAATCCCACAACGCGGCAATCCTTCTTTCCCTCCAGCGACTCTGTGGGGCCATCGAGCCTGCTTCGCGAAGTGAGGAAGCCACATTTGAATTTGTTAAAAACAAAAAACAAAAAACAACAAAAGCCCCAAACCAAACAAACACTGTGCGACACGGGACGCTGTTTCCTTCAGCCGGCGCCTTGCACAATATGGTGCGGTGGGCCGGGAACGCTTGGCCACAGATGGCGCGCTTGGTACCAGCCCTGTTTTCTAAATACCCGGCTCCTCAGTGTAAATGATAGCGTCGCACACATGGTGCCGCTTGGCTCCCGGGAGGCCCCAGCGACCACGCTTTTCTTGGCCTGCTGCCCCGGGTCCGGCATTCTCCCTCCAGATGGCGGGCATCAGAATCTCTCAAGACGCGGGGTGTGGCTGCTGACACTCGGGTTAGAAGCAGGGCTGTCCCTCGTCCCTGCAGGGCCAACCCGGACGACTCGTTCTCCCACTTGTGGCCTCGGAGGGGATGCAGAATTGGGCAGCTGGTGGGACAGGGGAGGGAAACTCCGATGACATCGCAGTGGGGCTGAGACTCGAACCCAGCTCCTTTGGGGCCACGTTCTTGAATTCTCTCTCTTCTGGGACAAGTGTGCATTTTCAGGAGTCTACTGCTCAGCCCCCCTCAAAGGCAGCAAGGGGATGGGGGAGGCAGGGACTTTCATCCCACACGAAAGAAGTCTCTGCTTTTGCGCCGTTCTGCAGCAGAAGCCTGGCAGAGGGGGAGGAAGGCCAACTTGGCATCCATACACCCTGCAGATTGAATTCTGTCTTCACTCTGTGCTAGTGATTTCAGATCACTGAATCCAAAGCTCAGCTTCTTTATCTGTTAGATCAAACTAATGTACAAAGGGCAGGGCTTGCGGCAGGGGCGGGGGCGCTCTGTCCCAGGCACAGGCAAGAAGGGGCACACTGTCTGCAGGGAACTAAAAACACTAAAACTGACTCAGACTGAACTGGCTTTTTATGATCACTACGCCCTGGCAATTCTAAGCATCGTCGGTGATAGAATGTTCTTCCCTGAGCTATTCTTTTGTTGGTCTAAGTTTGTGAACAATCGCTGCATTTTAATAGTGAGTCTAAATATTACCTCCTTCAGCTTCGAGTTCACATGGTTTGATGACTTTTCCTTCGGTATGTATCATATTCTAGATGAAAGTTATACAGTCAGCCCCTAACATGCCCAGACTCAACTACATGGGTTCGTTTGGAGAGTAAGTTCCTAACAGCTTGGAACCTTTCCCATGTACTTTGGGCACGCGGTGGTACTATATATTTCTGCATTTAAACAGTTAATTTGAAATATAGCAATAACAGCATAGTGATTGATGAAAGACAGAGATGGAGTGACTTGGATTAAATGAGATAGTGCATGGAAGTACTTGTCCAAGGGCAACCCCTGGCACCTGGCTGTTGCTTAGTTAATGTGAGCTGCCTTTAATGTGGAAACACGGGCCCTTCAGTGGTAAACATGGGTCTAATAACTTCTTATGGAGTTGTGGTTCAAAGAGCAGCTCACATAACTCCATGCAGTGTAGTCTGCTTTTCTGGAAAATGGAGATCAGAGTATCTATTCCAGTGAAATCCAATGAGGCCACCTCCATCAAGTGCCTGGTTGGGCTATCAGACCCTTTTCTCGGAGTCTGATCCAGTTCCACCCCGGGTCTGACCCAGGGCTCCATTCCCTATTCTTGCCTCTCCTTCTGGACCCTAAACTTGGCTTCATAAGATTGGCTCTGCCAGAGGGCAACGAGTCTGCTTCCCCATAGTAAATTGAAGTCATGCTTGCAAGAAATAAAAACTGATATTGTTAACATAAGCAAATGGAGCTTTAGCGGAAGGATATAATGGGGTGTCTGTGTGTTGGGGAATGGGGGAGCTCCTGAAATGAGGAGGAGCCCTGAGACCAGACTTGGGAGTGGGCAGAAACCAAGAGAACCTAAGAAGAGGAAGACCAGGCAGCAGGAAGTACAAATATAGTCTTGCACATGGAGTGGCCTCGCTGGGAGGTCACCAGCACCACATTTTAGTTGCTGCAGCTGCAGTGAAACCCCTCCTTCTGTCCTCACATGTGATAATTCAAGATTCAAAGCCTGGGAGGCAGGCGTGGATTGGCTGAGTTTAGGTCATATTGTCTTCCCCCTGCTTTACTAGGGGCTGGGGAGACCTAGAATGTGCTCCTCTAGGCTTCAAAGTGGGAAGCTTGTTCCGGAGTCACTATCAGAGACCCCTCTCTGAGAGAGAGCTGAATCCCCCAAGGAAACCTGAGATGTGCTCAGGCAGGGGAATGGATGGAAAGTGCACAAAACTCACCCTTAGCTCTTTCTTCTCTCCAGGTCCCTTAGTCCCTCCAAGGGAGGTTCTCACAATACCTGACGGATTTGAAAGACTTGACTTCTAGACCTGTTTTTGAGATGGGTAATATTTCTGTCTGAATAACAGAGAGCCTGGGATTTTGTTGCTTATGGTTTGAGAGCTGGGTGAGGATGAGGAAAGAAAACTTGCCTTGAATAAGCTTCTAGTGCATGTAGAGTTTGTACTGTGCACTTCACATTCATTTATCTCTTTTAAATTATAACCAGAGCCCTTGGACATATATATTATTATTCCTATTTTGCAGCTGGAAAACAGGTTCGG
Source organism: Nomascus leucogenys (assembly GCF_006542625.1). Taxonomy (NCBI): domain Eukaryota; kingdom Metazoa; phylum Chordata; class Mammalia; order Primates; family Hylobatidae; genus Nomascus; species Nomascus leucogenys. The sequence goes on from NC_044402.1 coordinate 6,746,678, forward strand.
AGGACTCAAGTGAAATTACTTACTGTTTCAGTTAGGATTCTTGGATGTAACTATCAGAAATGGGCTCTAGTTAAATTAAGTCAAAGGTTAAATTGGAAGGAAATGGGGATGATAGAATTGAAGGGAAGCAAATGAATCAGATTTCGAAAAGACAGGAACCTGTACTTCCCTGGGGATCCAAGTAGCAAAAACCAATGGTGACTTCTAGGGAAAATTAGTTCCAGGATTTTCCTAAACCTATGCCTTTGGGAGAGACAGTGACTTTCCTGGGCATATCACCTGGGCAGTCTCATACACCCACTACCCTTAGAAGGGTCTTACTCTGGGTTTAACGCTCTGCTGTTGCCATATTGAAGTTCCCAATAATTTTGTACAAGGGACCCTGCATTTTCATTTTGCTCTGGGCCCTACAGGTTATGTAGCTAGTCTTGCTTTGGTTAGGTGAATGTAGGGCACATTGATTGACAGTCCTATCAAGATTGCATATAATGGTGATGAGGTATTTTCCTAAATCAATACTGGGAACGTTACCACATGAAGTGGGGGTTTGCAGCAGGAGGGTGTGGATGCTAGTCAGGCATGCAGACCATAGATATTCACTACAGTTCACACCTGGTCAGCCCAGTATCCCCACACATCCTTTCCCCCATACACACAGTGTTACCTTGTATCACTTCCACCCAAATTTCATTGACCAGTAGTCACAGGACTTTGACATGACTGCAAAGGAGGCTGGAAAATGAAGTGCTTAGGATGAGGAAATGAGATGGAAGAGCATCTAATCAGTCCCTGCCACAGCCTATTTGCCCATAACCATAAGCCACCCCAAATTACATACTACATGTTGTATATTATATATATTGTGAAATCACTGTCAAGGGATGAGACAAGATTGACAGTTGATATCAGGAATGAAGGAAAAAAAATAAAATGAGTGCCTTATATAAACATATGATGGCAAATGCTTTCAAATGAATATTATTGTTGACACAGCTCTTTGCATCTAGGTGTAGGTAAAAAATAAATTCAAAATACTTATTGGAATTAAAAACAAAATCAGTAGATGCATAAGTTATCAGCCAGGTACAGCTGAGAAAACAACAAATGAATTAGGAGACAGAACTGATTAAGACTCTAGTACCTAGACTTAGAGATATAAACTATTAAAGGTATGGAAAATATAAAAGAGAACCTAAGAGGTATTTTAGCATATGACTAATAGGATGGAAAATATGGAATAGATATCAAATATAAAAGAAATAGCAATTATAAGAGAAATGAAGAGACATAAAATAGAGAATGAGAAGCTTCAACATAAATCTAACAGGATGCAAATTATTGAAATAGAAAATATGAAAGAGAACTTAAGGGATATAGAAGACAGAAAATGAAGTTCCAACATATGTCAAGAAGGAGAGGCCAGAGTAAAAGACAGCGAGCCAGTATTTAAAGAAATAAGAAGCCTGGGCAACATGGTAAAACCCTACCTCTACAAAAAAATTAAAAAAAAAATAACTGGGCATGATGGTGTGCCCTTGTAGTCTCATTACTTGGGAGGCTGAGGTGGGAGGATTGCTTAAGCCTGGGAGGTAGAGACTGCAGTGAGCCATGGTTGGGCCACTGCACTCCAGCCCTAGCTGATAATTTTTCAGAAGTGCAAAAATACTCATTAAATTTCATGTTTAGATGTTTTTCAGTGGAACTGTAGACTATCAAGGATAGAGAGAAAATCCTAAAGGCCAGCGAATAAGACATAGGTTATCTTCAACAGAACAGCAATCAGACTGTTAGCCAACTTCTCAAGAACAACACCATATGCAAGAAAAAAATGATATAGTATCTTTGAAGCTGAGAGAAAATAATTGTGAATCTACAGTTCTATACCTAATCAAACTATAATTTAAGGGCAAGGATGACATAAGACATTTTTGGATAAAGCAGAACATAGAATAGATACTAAATGTATCATGTGTGAATGCTTCCAAATATAATTATTAAATGAAGAATCTAAGCCAAAAAAAATCCAGAGTGGGATACAATGCAAAATAAACAACAATAAAATTTAAGGGTAAACACTAGAATCATAGAATGCGTAACGTCTGAACCAGTAGTAGAAAATAAATGTAGAAAAATTGATCAATCCAACAAAATAAGTAAAAGGAGAAAAGCCAAAGAGGTAAAAAAAAGCATGAAGGTAAAAATAAATCCACATATATTACTAACCATAACAAATGTAAATAGGTTAAACTCACAATTAAAAGACAGGCTTCAGATTACATTAAAAATTTGTAAGTATATGATGATTATAATATACACACTTAAAACATTCAGGAGACATTTAAAAATTAAGGCATAGAGAGTAGATATACTAGGCATTTGCTGATCCAAAGGAAGTTAGTGTAGTGTTTGTAATAACAGACAAAATAGAATTTAATGTGAATAGCATTAAAAAGTAATATTTAAAGACACCTATTTCATATTGCTAAAAAGAATAATCCAGCAAGATGACATAACAACCATTACTTCGTATGCATCTAACTATACAGCCTCAAAATATAAAGAGCAACAGCTGTCAAAATGACAGGGTGTAATTGATAAAAGTTGTAACAAAATAGGTTCTAATATCCATTTCCCAGGAATGGATTGATCAGACAAACAAGTAATAAGTAAGAATATGGAAAAACAGCATGACCTGGTAGAAAATAAGTTAAAACATGCATGTAAGAGACCATACATTATTTTTTAACAGGCATTGTTTACAGAAAATAATAATGTCTTAGACCATTAAGGAAGTTATAGCACATTCCAAATAATGGCCAATATGTAACCCACATCCTCTGACCAAAGTGAAATAAAATAAAATGTTAACAATAAAAAGTTAGTTGTTTCCCATGTATTTGGAAAAACTAAATATGAATCATACTTCTAAATAATCCATGAATTAAAGAGAAAATTCATAAGAGAAAATGATAAAATGTGGAACTGAATTACAATGAAATCATTACATATAAAAATGTGAGTGATACAGGTAAATTTGTACTTAGAGGAAAATTAATAGTATCATGTACATTTATTAGGAGACAAAAAAGTGAAAATAAATGAGTTAGGTGTACAATTTAAGAAGCTGCAAAAAGAATAAACCATCCTTCCTACAAATAGTCTTCTGTAAGGAGACTAGAAGTGGAAATAGTAAATGTAATTGGATTTATCACCTGATTAAACTCATCTAAACCTTCTGTGTTCTCCACATTCATCAGTTTTGCATTGATGGAGCCTGTAGAATTGAATATGGTTGTGATAAGGATTATCATCTCTGTATCTTTCAAATATTTAATGATTGCAATTCTCCCACGAATGTGGTATTTATTTTTATCTTTTTATTTGGAAATAAGTTCAAACTTGCAGAGAAGTTGCAAGATAGTACAAAGAACTACTTCTGAATCATTTGACAGTACACTGGTGACTTTATGTACCATCATTACTGAATGCTCCAGTATGTATTTTCTTAAAAAAATTACAAAAAGAAAGGTAGAAAAAAAGTTATGCTCTTATATAGTCATAATACAAGTATCTGAAACAGAAAATTATCATTCATACCTTACTAGAATCTATTCATAGACTCCATTCAGTCTTACCGGTTATCTCAACAATGTTCTATATAGCAAAAAGACCCAGAGTCATGTGCTGTATTTAGTTTTCATGTCTCTTTAGTTTTCTTTAGACTGGAACTGTTTCTCAGTGTTTCCTTGACTTTCATATCCTTGACCTTTTAGAAGATTTCAGGCCAACCATTTTGTAAAATGCCTAATCAACTTGGCCCTGTCTACTGTTTCTTCATGGTCAGATTCAGGAATATGCATCTTTGTCAGGAATGCCACAGTATTGAGGTTGTGTTTGTCTCTTTTCATGCTGTAATAGCTTGCTCAAGCTGCCATAACAAAAAGTCATAGATCAAGTGGCTTAAATAACAAAAATTTATTTTTTCATGGTTCTAGAGGTTAGAAGTCCGTGGTCAAAGTGCCAGCCAGCTCCTTTTCTGGCAAGGACTGTCTTATTGACTTGTAGATGGTTACCATCTCACTGTGTCTGCACACGGCCTCTTCTCTGTGCAAGATTGGAGAGAGGGAGAGAGCTCTGGTGGCTCTTCCTCTCCTTATAAGGACAGCAGCCCTGTTGAATTAGGGCCTACCTAATGACCTCATTTAACCTTTATCATCGCCTCACAGGCCCTATCTCCAAATATAGTCACATTGAGGGTTAGGGTTACAAAATCTGAATTTTGACAAAACACAGTCAGTCCGTAACACATATTATCAGGTGGTATATAATTTGGTTTGTTTCACTACTGGCCTTTATTGTAGGTGGTGTCTGTCAAGTTTCTCCAATGTAAAGTTCTTCATTTTCCTTTTGTAATTAGTAACTGTTTTGTTGGGGGACATTTGGAAACTATGTAAATATTCCACTCCTCAAAAAATATTTATTACACATTTTATCATCTATTGATGTTTCTTGACTGAATCAATTATTATTATGATGGCTGCTAAATGGTGATTTTCTGATTCTACCATTCCTTGTACATTAAGGCTTGCTATTTTGAGGAAAGACTTTCCTTTCTTCTTCTTTATTTATTTATTTTTATTTACAGCAGAATAGGCTCATGAATTCTATTTTATTCAATGGTTATAATCTGTTATCACTATATTGGTTCTCAAATGGTCCCTTATTTGGCCTTTCCATGAAGGAATAATTGGTACTGGATTAATTATTTCACCATAAACAACTAGAACACTAGACAAAACCTATAAAATGTTTTCAGACATTTGACAACAGGCAGAGCAGGACAGTGATCTCTAGAAAACATGAACAAGTAACACAAGCCCTATCATTACACTCAGCTTTCTTTCTGGAGGAATTTTATAACCCTGATGCAGGGAAAGGGAATTCAAGCAGAGCACAGCAGATTTATTGAGCTAAAGCAACAAAAATTAGAGTTCAAGGAGGACTGGGGAGCCCATGTGTCTTTGACTGAATATTGATCTATACATGCATAGGGTGAGACTCTATGAGGCTGGGCAAAGAAAACCGTGGGAGACAAAGCAATTACTGTTGAGTGGTAAGCCAAACAACTACTACAACCCACAGAGTTGTGAATTATTGGAGTTCCAGCCAACCAGAGTGAAGGGTCCTTGTCAATACAGAGAGCATTGAGTAGGAACTCTAGAAAGGCCATGACTTAAGAGTAGGGCCGAATGAACCACAGGGTAAAATCAAGTCTACACTTACTCTAATAAGGTTTTCTGACAAGCCTCAAAAGGGTAATGCTAAACTGCAAGTAAGTTAACTGCTTGCCAGAACAAAGTCAATGCTCTGAAGAAAGCAAGCAAAATCCAGCCAATCTACAGTAGAACACTCACAATGTCCAGCAGCCAGCAAATAATTACTAGATATGTGAAAAAGCAGAGAATAATACTGCCCATAGCCAGGAGGAAAGGGCCAGTCAATAGAGACAGATTCCATTCCATTCCATGTATGGAAAAATATTCTACATATTTTAGTATTCATGTATTCATACATATGAATGCACTCATAAACATATATTCATATATATGTTTATCAACATATATAAGAATGAATACTAAAATATTCTACATAACATATATGTTGATAAACTCATAAATATGCTAAAGAATTAAAAACAAGACAATGACAAGAGAAATGGAAACTATAAAAAAAGGCAATAGCAGTTCTAGAGCTAAAAAGTACAATGTATGAATTAAAAATACTCACTGGATCTACTTAACAGTATATTAGAAACTGCAGAAGAAAAGATGAAAACCTGAAGACACAGTAATAAAAACTATTCAAATAACAGAAAGAAAAAGGCTGAAGAAATGAACACAGCCACACTGACCCATGGCACAATACACTACAGTCCAAAATATCTTACGGTATCTCCAAAGCTGGAGTCTGAGAGAGAGAGGAGGAAGACAATGGGGCAGAAAACAAATTTGAGGAAATAGACAAAATTTCTCCAAATTTGGTGGAAAATATGAAGCCACACATTTAAGAGTCTCAATGAACCCCAAGCAAGATTAATAAAAAGAATCTCTCAAAACCAATGAAACAGAGAAAAATTCTGAAAGCTTTCAGAAGAAAAAGACATATTACATATAGGACAACAGAGACCAAAAGGTCTTCTGCCTTCTCTCTGTAGCAGTACAAGCCAGATACTATAAAGACATATTTAAAGTGTTGAAAAAACAAAAAAGCAACCAAACCTTGCCACCTAGAATTTTATATCCAGCAAAAAAAATCCTTCAAAATAAGAAGGTGAAATAAAGACATTTTTAGACAGACAAAAGCTAAGAAAATGTGTCACCAGCAGACCTGTACTAATTCAATATATGTCAAACCAAGTCTTTCAGGCTGAAGGAAAATCATTCTATGTGGAAACTCAAATCTATAGAAAAGAAGAGGGCCAGAAATTGCAAATAAGTAGACATTAGAAGGACATTTGTTCCCACTTAAATTTTTTAGAAAAGATAACTGTTTAAACAAAAATGACAATACCCTGTGGGATTTACAATACACATGAAAATGAAATATATGGCAACAGTAGTGCAAAGGATGTGGGAAGGAATATGAAAATATACTATTTTAAGGTTCTTATATCACATGTAAACTTATATGGTACCATTAGAAGATAGTCTGTGATAGCTTGAAGAAGCATATTGTAAACTCTAGAGAAATCAATAAAAATAAATTGAAGAGACAGAGCTACCAAGCCTATTGAGGTGATGAAATTGAATACTAAAACATTGAATTAAGCCAAAAGAAGGCATGAGAGGAAAAGGAACAAAGAATATACTGAATAAATATGAAAGAAATGGCAATAGAGTAGATTCAGATCCAACTACATCATCAATTATGTTAACTGTAAAAGTACTAAACAGTCCAATTAATAGGTGGGTATCTTCTAGTCTACAACTCTATGCTGTGTACAGAAAATAAGACTTCAAGTATAAAGAAACATTTAAAAAGTCAAGTAATGTAAATAGAGTCACAGTGCAAAGACTAATAAGAAAGTTGAAGTGGCTGCATTTATATGAGATAAAGTAGGCTTCAACTTAAGGGATATTACCAAAGATAAGGGTGGGCATTTGCAAATTTTAAACGGCCAATTCATTAGGAAGATATCCTAAAGTATATAGTTCTAAATGCATATGAACCTAATAACAGAATGTCCAACTACTTGAAAAAAATTGGACTGAATTACAATGAAAAGTAGACAAATGCACAACTAGAGTTGAAGATTTTCAACACGATTCTCTCAGTAATTGATAGAACAGAAAATAAATTAGTAAGAATATAGCAGACTCGAGGCTGGGCACGGTGGCTCACACCTGTAATTCCAGGACTTTGAGAGGCAGAGGTGGGTGGATCACAAGGTCAAGAGATCAAGATCATCCTGGCCAACATGGTGAAATCCCATCTGTACTAAAAATACAAAAATTAGCTGGGCATGGTGGCACACGCCTGTAGTCCCAGCTACTCAGGAGGCTGAGGCAGGAGAATCACTTGAACTCGGGAGGCAGAGGTTATAGTGAGCCAAGATGATGCCACTGCACTCCAGCCTGGCGATAGAGAAAGACTCCTTCTCAAAAAAAAAAACGAAAAAAAAAAAAAAAAAAAAAGCAATGGAGAAATTCATGACACCCAAAGTTTGTTCTTCAAAAAGTTAGATGAATTGATAAATTTCTGAATTGACTGATCAAAAAAGGGCATCTCTGACTCTTTACCAACATCAGGAATAAAATAGAGTCTATCACTAGAGTCTGCAGACATTAAAAGGATACTAAGAAACTATTATGAAAATCTTTATATCAATAATTTCAACAACTTACCTAGAATCAATAAATTCCTTGAAATATACAATTTATCAGAAGAGACACAAGACAAATATCAATAATTCTGTATATATTAATATTAAATTAAATAGAATTAAAGACCTTCCCACAGTGGAACTTCATGCCCAGACGGTTTAATTGGCAAATTCTGTTAAATATCTAAGGAAGAAAAGATAATACCAATGTTATGTAAACTTTTTCAGGAAGCAGAGGAAAAAGGAATGTTTCTCAACTGACATGATAGCATGATAGGAAGATAATACAAAGAAAATATTTAAAAAAGTACTGACTGATTTCCTTCATGAATGATGAGGGAACTTCCTTAACAACATTTGTCAAATTACATTTAGTAATATTAACAGGAGGCCAGGTGTGGTGGCTCACGCCTGTAATCCCAGCACTTTGGGAGGCTGAGGCAGGTGGATCACAAGGTCAGGAGATCGAGATCATCTGGCTAACATGGTGAAACTCTGTCTCTACTAAAAATACAAAAATTACCTGGGCATGGTGGCATGTACCTGTAGTCCTAGCTACTCAGGAGGCTGAGGCAGGAGAACCGCTTGAATCCAGGAGCTGGAGGTTGCAGTGAGCCCAGATCACGCCACTGCACTCCAGCCTGAGAGACAGAGAGAGAGATGCTGTCTCAAAAAAAAAAAAAAAAAGAAATATTAACAAGATATTGTTAATATGGAAGGTTGTTTTGATAGTCAAAAAACAAGCAGTGTAATTCACAATATTACCAGAGAGAAATGATTATCTTAATAGATGCATAAAAATCACTTGATAATATGTGACATTCATAGATTATAAAAACCATCAGAAAAGTTGGAAGAAGAAAGCTTTCTGAACACATTAAAGGACGTCTATGAAAAACATGGCTAACATCATTCTGAAAAGACCAGATGTTTCTCCCTGAGATCAAGGACAGGTAAGGATGATGATTTTCACCATTTATTTTCACTGGCTTGAGGTCCTAGCCAGTGCAGTAAAACAAGAAAAGGGAATAAAAGGCATAGCAATTAGAAAGAAAGAAAGAAAACCATTTTTATTTGCAGACAACATGATTATGTTCATAGAAAATTCTAAGAAATCTGAAAATGCTACAAAGTGAGTAATGAAGATTTCTTGTTACAAATATACAACAACTACTGTATTTTTATATACAAGCAAGAATAATTGGAAACAAAATAGGAATAAATTGAACAAAAGTAATGCTGAACACTACGTAATACTTTTGAAGGAAATTAAAGAAGATATAAATATATGGACAGGTATACACGGTAAGAATCAAAGCTGTTAAGATATCTGAGAGGTTTTTTTTTCCCTCCCCTGACAATACTCTAACATCAAACTTGTGTGGGTTTTCTGTACCAATTTTCCTATTCTCCAACACACACTGGATTATCTGACAATTCAGTGCAATTCTGACACCAACCCCTGGAATAGTACAGACTTCATAGATGAAAGGTGCAGCCCCCCCACCCAAAGACTGACCTACTTTAGATGTCAGATGCAAAAGGGTTACCCAGGCTACTCACATTTCTGCCCAACAGAGTACAAATTTGGGTGTTCCCACAAATCTCTTCATGTTCAATGATTTGCTAGAATGGCTCACATGACTCAAAAAAAATACTCTACTGGTTAATGATAAAGGATAATACTCAGGAACAGCCAAAGGGAAGAGATGCAATGAATGGGGCAGAGCCGCAGAGATTCCCCTGTTCTCTCTAGGGGCTCTGCCCTCCCAGAACCTTGATGTGTTCTCCAACCCATAAACTCCTGGAGTTTCCTTGTTCAAAGATTTTCCTAGGACTCCTAGGTGGTCTGTGGGTGGGGCTGGAATTTTCAACACTCCAGTCACTTGGTCTTTCTGGTGACCTATTGCATCTGAGAGGCCTCACCCTAAATCACTTCATTAGCATAAACTCAGGTGTAATTGACCAGAAGTTGTTAAGAATAACAAAAGAATGGCCTGCTGGGTGCAGTGGCTCATACCTGTAATCCCAACACTTTGGGAGGCTGAGGTGGGTGGATCACTTGAGGTCAGGAGTTCGAGACCAGCCTGGCCAAGAGGGTGAAACTCTGTCTCTACTAAAAATACAAAAATTAACTGGGCTTGGTGGTGGGTGCCCGTAATCCCAGCTACTCAAAAGGCTGAGGCAGGAGAATCACTTGAACCCAGGAGGCGGAGTTCTCAGTGAGCCAAGATTGTGCCACTACACTCCAGCCTGGATGACAAAGCAAGACTCAATCTCAAAAAAAAAAAAAAAAGAATAACAAAAGACACTCCCATCAACTCCCATCACTCAGGAAATTCCAAGGGTTTTAGGAACCCTATGCCAGTAACTAAGGACAGAGACAAAATAAGCTTATTCTACTACAATTTTATCCCTACTCAAATTAATTTATAGATTTAATGTAACTCCAATCAATACATCAGTTGGATTTTGAAAGAAATTGATAAACTGATTATAAAATTTATATGAAAATGGAAAGGGCCTAGTTTGGTTAAGACATTTTTTGAAGAGTAGAGCAAATTTGGAGGACCCATACTATCTACTGTTGTCTACAATTCAACAAAACTACAATATTCAAGACAGTGCAAGAATAGGCATTTAGATGACTGAAACACAACCACACATATATGATTAGTGGATTTTAACAAAGAGTCATAGGCAATTTCATGGAAGAAAAATAATCTTTTCAGCAAATGATTCTAGGACAACTGAATATCCACATGGAAAAAATAAAGCTTGACTCTGCCTCATGTCACTCATCAAATTGAATAGATCATATGCTTCAGCCAAAGACTTAAAAGGTGAAACTTCTGAAGGAAGCACACGGAAACATATTTCTCACCTTCAAGTAGGCAATGCATGCTTAGGATACAAACAGCACTAACCATAAAAGGAAATGTAATAGTGGCTCATGCCTGTAATCCCAGCACTTTGGGAAGTCAAGGTGGTTGGATCACTTGAGCCTGGGAGTTCAAGGCCAGCTGAGGCAACATGGTGAAACCCCATCTATACAATAAATATAAAAATTAATTGGGTGTGGTGGTGCACAGCTCTGGTCCCAGATGCTCAGGAGGCTGAGATGGGAGGATTGCTTGAACCTGGAAGGTTGAGGCTGCAGTGAGCCATGATAGGGCCACTATGCTCCAGCCTGTGTGACAGAGCCAGACCCCAACTCAAAAAAAAAAAGGAAATTTAATAAAATGGATTTCAATAAAATTAAAAACTTTCGCTCTTCAAAAGACACCAGCAAGAAAGTAGAAAACTGCTACAACTGGAAGAAAATATTTCAATACATGTGTCTGGCAAACAACTTGTATTTCAAAAAGATTTTAAAACAACCTAATAAATAATGGGCAAAAAAGTTGAACATGCACTCCGTAAAAACTCTATATGAATGGCCAATAAGATCATGGAAAGATGTTCAACGCCACTAGCCATCAGAAAACTCAAATTAAAACTACAATGAGATACTACCATATGCCTACTAGAATGGCTAAAAAAAAAAAAAAAAAAAGGCTAAAAACGGTATTGGTGAGGATGTAGAGCAACTGGAATCCTCCAACATTGCTGGTGGGAATGTGAAATAGTGCAATCACTTTGGAAAACAGCGCAAAGATTTCTTATAAAGCTCAGCACGGCCTTATTATAAAACCCAGAAATCTCACTCCTAGGGATTACCGTAGACAAAATGAATACATATATCCACACAGAGACTTCCATATGAACACTCAAGCAAGCTTTATTTATCATATCCAGAAACCAGAAAGAATGCCAATGTCTATCAATAGGTGAATGGATAAACTGCATTTTTCATAGGTTGGAAAACTACTCAGAACTAAAAATGAATAAATTACGGTTATGCATAGCCATATGGATGAATTTCCAAAACTTTGTGTTAGCCAAAGAAAGCAGAGACACCAGAGCATACAGGTTGAGTATCCTTTATCTGAAATGCTTGGGGCCAGATGCGCTTCCAATTTCAGAAAAATATTTGCATTTAAATAATGAGATATCTTGGGGATGGGACTCAAGTCTAAACACAAAAAGTATTTATGTTTTATACACTTTATGCATATAGCTTGAAGTTAATTTAATACAATGTTTTAAATAATATTGTGCATGAAACAATGTTCGTGTTAAGTACTTATGTGTGGAATTTCCCACTTGGGGCATCATGTAGGCGCTTTAAAACATTTCAGATTTTGGAACATTTCTGATTAGGGATGCTCAACCTGTGCCTGCTGTACGATTCCATTTATATGAAGTTCTGGAAGAGGAAAAACTTACAGTGACACAAGTCAGATCAGTGGTTGCCTTTGGGGAACCAATTAGGAAACCTTCTTCAAGAATTTTAGGGGTGATGGGAATGTTTTGTACCATGATTAGGGTAGTGATCACATAGTCGTACAGGAGACCCTGGAACAACATGGGTTCGAACTGCTTAACTCCTTGGGTGTGGCTATATGTGGACGTTTTTCAGTAAATATATTGGGACATTTTTTGGAAATTTGTGAAAATTTGAAAAAACTCACAGACAAATCACATAGCCTAGAAATATTGAAAACATTAAGAAAAAGTTGTGTCATGAATGCATAAAATATATGTAGATACTAGTCTATTTTACTATTTACTACCATAAAATGTACACAAATCTATCATAAAAAGTTAACATTTATCAAAATGTATGCACATACTTATAGACCCTACATGGCTATAAATACAGTACAGTGCATAAATGTACTTTCTCTTCCTTATGATTTTCTTAATGACATTTTCTTTTCTCTAGATTACTTTATTGTAGGAATACAGTATTTAATATAGATATATATACGGTATGTATTAATCAATAGTTTATGTTATCAGTAAAGCTTCTGGTCAACAGGAGGCTTGTAGTAGTTATTTTGGGGAAGTCAAAAGTTCTACCCAGATTTTTATTTTTTTAAGACAGTTTTACTCTGTCACCCAGGCTGGAGTGCAGTGACACAATCTCGGCTCACTGCAACCTCCACCTCCTGGGTTGAAGAGATTCTCGTGTCTCAGTCTCCCTTGTAGCTGGGACTACAAGCATGTGCCACTATGCCTAGCTAATTTTTGTATTTTTAGTAGATATGAGGTTTCACCATGTTGGCCAGGCTGGTCTCAAACTCCTGGCTTCAAGCGATCCACCTGCCTTGGCCTCCCAAAGTGCTGGGATTATAGGTGTGAGCCACTACACCCATTCTATACCCAGATATTCTACTGAGTGAGGAATCAGTGTCCCTAACTCCTGCATTGTTCAGGGGTCAACTGTATATAGTTGTCAAAATTCAACAAACTGTAATAATAATGAGTGCATTTTATTGTATGTAAATTATATCCAAAGAAAGCTGATTTTTTTTTCATTTTCCAAATTTAGCCAATGTGTGTCTCTTCCAGTTGGCTGGCCCCTGTTCTTACATGTTCTCATCATTCCTTGAGCACTTCCTTACTTTCTGCCACAGAATAGTCCTGGCTCATCTTGTACTTTCTCTGTCCCACCCTGGAATCATACATTTTTCTAAGCAAGCTTTGTTCCTTTTAGTGGACAATGGTATTTAGAAACCAAGATATGGGCACTTGGTTTACTCATTGCTATTGGGGTGTCACAGCTCTCAGTTCTTCTCAGTGGACAGAGCTAGGAAATAGATGTATACACACTCACCCACCTACAAACACATGTTCACACCTAGTGTTCACCCCTAGAGTTTTATTCTATCTACAGTGAAAACCATGAGTTCACACCAACACTTCTGATTCCAGTCCAATGTGTTTCATGCCAAACCTTACCATTGTGACTTTTCTCTCAGGGTGACACAGGTGATATATTAATTAGCCATTTCATCTCTATGTGCCATTGGCTGTTACATTCTCATCCTGAGTATGAATCGGAGTCTCTAATTTTTTCTTTTCTTTTTTTTTTTTTATTTGAGATTGGAGTCTCACTCTGTCACCCAGGCTGGAGTGAAGTGGCACAATCTCAGCTCACTGCAACCTTCGCTTCCTGGGTTCAGCCTCAGCCTCCCTAGCAGCTGGGACCACAGGTGTGTGCCACCATGCCTGGCTAATTTTTTTATTTTTAGTAGAGACTGGGTTTCACCATGTTGGCTAGGCTGGTCTCAAACTCCTGACATCAGGTGATCCACCCACCTCAGCCTCCCAAAGTGCTGGGATTATGGGCATGAGCCACCTTGCCCGGCTATCTTCTTCTCTTTACCAGATAGGCACTTCAATATGGCCCACATTTTCCTGAGGTTCGTTTACCTGAAAATCCACTGTGTATTGATTTTTATGTTGGTTATAGTTCTTTGATTTCAAACCCCATGTCCAATTCTGACTAACTTGAGCAAGAAGGGCATTTATTGGAAGGCTCAGTGGTGGCTCACAGGATCTAAAGAAAAGCTGAAGAATCAAAGTTGGGGATAATAGGAATGTTTTGGTACCTTGATTAGAGCAGTGGTCACATAGTTGTACAGTTGACCCTTGAACAACATGGGTTTGAACAAGGACCTAGAGAAACTGTAGGGATGTAAGAGGCAGAATCCAATGGGCTTCTCATCAAAGCACCGCCAATGGGATGAGCCAGCCCCAACGGTTCTCCATCTTTATGGGCCTTCACTTGGCATGCACACCCCCAGGTGAGCGTCGGATGGGCTGTCTTGGGTCAGGTACCCTTTGCTTTTCTTTGCTGACTGATTATCCCACCAGACCTATGGCAATGGAGTGGATGTTTGGTGGCAAAATAAGAGATGCCCAAGATACCCAACCTTTCACTTGCTGTACCTGGCACCTGGGATGTTCTTCCCCAAACCTTTTGAGTTGCAGGCTTAATCTCAACTTTCAGGTCTTATTTCAAATGCCACTCCCTCAGAAAGGCTTTTCTGGGGCCGGATGCAGTAGCTCACGCCTGTAATCTCAGCACTTTGGGAGGCTGAGCCAGGTGGATCACTTGAGGCCACGAGTTTGAGATCAGCCTGGCTGACATGGTTAAACCTTGTCTCTACTAAAAATACAAGAAATTAGCCAGGCATAGTGGTGCACGCCTGTAATCCCAGCTACTCGGGAGGCTGAGGCAGAAGAATCACTTGAACCTGGGAGACAGAGATTGCAGTGAGCTGAGATTGCGCCACTGTACTCTAGCCTGGGTGACAGAGTGAGACTTCATCTCAAACAACAACAAAACAAAAAAAAGAAAGCCTTTACTCAACTACCCTGCCTAAAGTCAGCCTTCTTCAAGTTCCCTCTTCTACAGCACTCTGTTTATTTCCTCAGAAATAATGATCATGTCACCCTATCTTGTTGATGTACCTCTCTGTAGAGCAGTGGCCCTCCCTCCCTTGTGAGCGCATAAACTCTCAAGACCTCTGTCAGTCTCATTCATTTCTGTATTCCCAAGACCCAGAACCATGACTGGCATATAGTAGATAGCTTAACAGATATTTGTGAACTAGGTGAATGGGTGAGTGCCCCAGCTCACCTCAGTTGGTAGTGGCAAAATGTGGCTTCCTACACAGGTAGGTTTGACTCTAAAGTCCACACTTTTTGAACTGCGTGCTGACCCTTGTCTGTGGGAAGGACAGACAGGTAAATAAATAAATAAATACCAAACTGTGTTAGTCTGTTCTCTCTCTCTCTCTCTCTTTTTTTTTTTTTGATACAGAGTCTTGCTCTGTCACCCAGGCTGGATTACAGTTGTGCTATGTCGGCTCACTGCAGCCTCACCTCCCTGGGCCCAGGTGATTCTCCCACCTCAGCCTCCTGAGTAGCTGGGATTACATGCACCATCACATCCGGCTAATTTTTGTATATTCAGTAGAGATGGGGTTTCACCATGTTGGCCAGGCTGGTCTCAAACTCTTGGCCTCAAATGATCTGCCTGCCTTGGCCTCCCAAAGTGCTGGGATTATAGTAGTGAACCCTTGTGCCCTAGCTGTTCTCACATTGCTATAAAGAAATACTCCAGACTGGGCAATTTATGAAGAAAAGGGTTTTAATTGGCTCACAGTTCCACAGGCGTTACAGGAAGCATGGTGCTGGCATCTGCTTGGCTTCTGGGGAGGCCTCAGGAAACTTACAATCATGGTGGAAAGAGAAGGGGGAGGAGCAGCGTCACATGACCAGAGCAGGAGGAAGACGGAGGAGGGAGGTGCCACACTTTTAAACAACTGGATCTCATGAGAACTCACTCAATATCATGAGAACAGCACCAAGGAGATGGCATCAAACCATTCCTGAGAAATCCACCCTCATGATCCAATCACCTCTCACCAGGCCTCACCTCCAGCACTGGGAATTACAATTCAGCATGAGATTTGGGAGGGGACACACATTCAAATCCTAACACAAACAAACAAGCAATAAGAACACAGCAAACCCCATTTTCTCTCTCAAGGAAATAACCATTTATAATGTAAAGTAAGTGGCAAAGCTGACTAGCTGAAAGAGTTAATGAAAAAAATAAGGAGGGTTAGGAGGTGCAGGGAAAGCCAGTTAAACTTGTTTTTTTTTTTTTTTTAAGTGATTTTTTTTTTTCTCTCTCTCTTTTTTTTTTTTTTTTTGTGAGAGGCCTAGGTTTGCAGTCTGCAGAGCTATCTACAGGGCTGTCAGGAGACTCCTGAAAAGAAACCAGAGAAGCTTGCTGACAAAAGACTGGAATTCTGGTATCTCTTTTGTTTTCACCCAAGTCTGTGGCCACTGACATTCCTCTTTTCCACCACGGGTGGATAATAAGCCCCCTTCTCAGGAATCGAAATGCTCTTATACATTTTAATGTGACCTTAGACAGCGCTGTTCAGAAATCACAGGCCCATCTGACTACACTTGAGGTTGAATTGAGCTAATGGTATTCACCTCATCTTTAGATGCAAAATTGGAAGATAAAAAGACCTTGATGTGAAAAGAAGGGGGGGATGTGAGGGAGGTGGGGGGTGGACGGGTTGCGGGGGGCAGGAGGGGGGAAGCAGATTAGAGATACTGCTTAAAAATCACGTGATTGCGCGTTGATAATGAAATGTCTCCTCTTTCCAAAATCCCCCATGGGCTCGAGAGATGTCCTTATTCTTTTATTTTTAACGATAGAATCTTTTTATTCCTGAGCTGGGGAAATTTGAATGTTGCTGCATATGTGGCCAGGAGATACATTGACCTTTAGCAAATCTTATTTAAAAAAAAACCCAGATTGAACAGTTATTGCAATATTCCAGCCCTGTAAGATGAAAAGAGAGAGAGAGAGGAGAGGAGAGAGAGAGAGCGCTTTCTTCCTCTGTAATCAGATGTGGATTAAATTTATTAAAGATGCTGTGTGTCCTTTTCAATGACTGGCAACCCTCTTTCTGAATTATCAGGAGCTGGCTGGAGACACGGCACCCTTCTGATTTCATCTTAAGATGACAGAGAAAAGTCTAAAATGGGAGAAAACTTGGTTCCTCTCTGTTGCTCTTTGGCTAAAACTTGGTTTTCATACATTGAGCCAAATGCATTCAGGGCCCCACGGTGAGGCCCCGAAGGGGGTGAGGGGAAATGGGAGGGTGGGGGCACAGGGTGTGGTCACATCAGCTTCCCAGGAAAGAAGCTGGGAGGGAGCCCCTGCAACTCACATAAAATGCGCAACCCCTAGAGACAGGCTCATTTCCAGCTTTGACGTGCCTGCTATCTGTCAAGGGCCCAGTGAATGCTTCCCACCCCCAGGGCTCAGCCGCCTCCAGGACCGAGGGGCCCATTGGGCAATCTATCACGGAGCACACCTGGCCTGCCCAAAGGACGCAGCAGGTAGGGAGGGGTGGGTGGGGAGGGCGGGCTGGGGAGCGGTTGGCAGGGAGAGTGGGACCCCAGGTTAACTCCAGAGAATGGATCCGAATTGCTCAGACAGGACCTCAGGCCTCCGGGCGTATCCATCCAGAGGGGTGTACATAATTTATCAATGTAGAAAGGGTGGCAGATTGGGATAGTCTGGCCTTTGGCTTTCAGCTTGTCTGTATTTATAGAATTGGATGCTTGGGCCTGCAGGCCATTGCGCTCTGACTTTAAAATTGGGCATGCTGACTCAGGTACAGGTGGTGCATGGAATTGTTTTTGTTTTCTGTTATTTTAATTTTTGAAGACATGGAGATCTTGTTTGCTGCCATTTATCACAACCATGAAGCTGCTGTGGGGACATTTCTCCACCTTTCTGAGAGTGAGGTCCTCCGTATGTCTTCGCGAAGGATGTCCCCATAAAAGGGAAATTCTGAAGCGCATTTCTAGTTCCCATAGAATTTCCTTTGTGGGTCCTTGTTTGGGAAGAGAAAGTGGCAATCCAGGGTCACTGTGTCCCATGGTATAATCGTAGCAGAAGGTTGGCTACGGCAAGCCCACTTAAAGCCTGAATTTATGAGAGTTCAAAATTCACCCACCCTACAGAGGAAACACTATAGTTCTAATTTTCCCTTAGTTTAGAATTCATTCATTCATAAGGAAATTCCAGACTAAAAGATGAGTTTGCCTAGAACATCTGGGTATTTAATATGTGTGTGGAATGAATGGAAAGGTGAATAAATGCCTGAGTGAATAACTGAGTGGAGTCTACACCCAGTGAAAGTGAAAGTCACACTAAGCACAGGCATTTCAGTGAGTGCTGAAAGTGAGAGATGAGTGAATGAGTGAGGGAGTAGATTTCAGACTGAGGGGAAAGTGAGCAGGACACAGAGTAGGTGCTTCTTAAAATACATTTCAAGTGATTGAGGGGGTGCGGGACAAGCTCCACAGGCATGTGGTAGAGTCTGCAGGACAGGACGGTGAATGAATGGATGGTTTTACTTTCCCCATAAGGAGCTCATGGGCAGGTGGGTTACCCCTTCCTACTGCTAGAGGAATAGCTCGGGTTGCTCCAGAGCTCCTGAAGTCAAGTTCAAAGCAAGCTGTGTCTGGCTCCCAATTGCAGGACTGCCCCTCTGTTCTGGGATGTTCTGCCGTTCCTCCTTGGAGTCCTTGTCCTCGGGGCTTGGCCTTGGTGGCAGGATGGGTTGGCTTGCTGCCTGAACTGCACACCTGTAGAGCACGCCGCCCGGCTTGCTGCTGGGAATCTCCTAGAAAAAATGAGAGTTCCCACCCCTGCCCTCCAGGGCCTGAAAGCTTTCTTTCCATTGCGTGCCTAGAGCCCAAGGGAGAGCCAGCAGTACTCCTCCTCACCTTGTCCTGACCAGTCCTCAAAAATGCAGTCTTGGAGGCGTGGAGGCTAGGGAGGGGCACTTGGTCAATCCCCTGGACCGGGGCCGCCTCGCCTGAAGAATCCTTCAGTTTGGATGCTCCTGCCAGGGGTTCTGAGACACTGGCCTGGGTCCACCTGACCCAGCCAGGCCACCTTGGTGGGGCGAGGATGGGGTGGGGTGCAGGGTGGGGCCATGGTTAGCTGTGGCACTAGCGGGGGCTGACTTCTCCCACCCCGGGAATGTGCTGACAGTTCTGAGTGTAGAATCCCCAACCTTTGTCAGCAAATCACAATCTAAAAATGTTACAAAACTCCTACAAGAATGACAGATCATCCGTGCACATGGCTACTTACAAGCTGGACTTATTAGGATTGTGTCTGTGGAAGAAGAGGGCTGGCAGGGGCATTAGTGAACACGCTTGGGTTTCTGGATCCACATTCATCTTGAGGTGTGAGACTTTGGGCCATGGACTGTCCCTTCTGAGCCTTGGTTTCCCCTTTCTACTGAGAAGGCCTGTGCCGTGGGGAGTCGGGGGGGCGGGCGTGCTCTGAGGAATGGAGATACTCATGTGAATGGCTGGGCATAGAGTAAAAATGTGATGGGCAAATCGTGGTTATTTTTGTTTGTAGAATTCCGTGTTTAATAATGAAAAAGAAGGAGAAGAAAGAGGAGGAGGAGGAGGAAGAGGAGAAAATAATACTATTTCTTGAGTTCTTACTATGCACTAGTTTAAGCACTAAGCCCATTGCAACACTGTAGTGCATTACCCTAAAGTTACTATTAGGGTCCCCACTTGCCAGTTAGAGGAATGGGCTTAGTGAGGTGAGATGATTTGCTTGAGGTCACACAGCTAGTAACTGGCAGTGCTGAATTTCAAGCCCCACCCCGCCCAGGGTCTGTGTTCTCACCCACTGTGCAGTGGCCAAGTCTGGGTGGCTGGTGTCCACCATGGGAGAGGACATCTTGCCTAGGACCCTATCTTAGTGCCACTGGGCCCAGGGAATAGGGTCAGAGCTGAAACACATGTGGTATGCGTCTTAGGTGCTCATGAAGTGCCAACCACTTGTCTGACACAAGGGATTTAACAACTTATGTCGGTGGGAGTCGGTGCAGAGTGCCCGAAGCTGAGGGACCCAGTGTGTTCAAAGAGGGATTGAACTAGCAAATATATGCACGCTGGGAAAGCTGCCCCAAACACTGGCTCCAGTGAAAAGAGGCTTCCTGTATTTTGCCGCACATTATTTGGAGTGGAAATTATCGCTGAAGATAAAGGGCTGGGCTGGAAGCACAGCCTGCCCTGGCTGTGTTGCCTGTGGTGAAGAGTGCTGGGGGGAAGGGGTGAAGAGTGAGAGATGGGGGCCTACAGTGGGATCAATGGACTGAACGGATTTTGGGGCATGTGGTGAAACCTGACCAACCTTGGCCTTCAGTGAATGGGGAAGAAGGCTGGATCTAATAGCCCCATGTGATTTTAATGACTGTCCTGGGAAAAGTTTGCACTTTGGAGGAGGATGGGTTGGACTCCTGCAGTGACCGTCCACTAGCTCTGATCTCGGACAATCACTTACCCTCTCAGAACCTTCTTCTTTTCATTTGCAGAATCGGAAACATAATAAGCCTCCCCATATAGATGTCTGGGCTAAGATATTAAGTAATGGATGCCTAAAAAAGTACATTTTTGACCGGGCGTGGTGGCTCACGCCTGTAATCCCAGCACTTTGGGAGGCGGAGGCAGGTGGATCACGAAGTCAGGAGTTCGAGACCAGCCTGGCCAACATGGTGAAACCCCATCTCTACTAAAAAATACAAAAATTAGCTAGGCGTGGTGGCACGCTCCTGTAATCCCAGCTACACAGGAGGCTGAGGCAGGAGAATCGCTTGATAGTCTGTCCGGCAGTAAATGTTTGTCAAATGTGTGAATAAATAGGTAAGAGCAACACTCAAAGGGTAAAAAGAGGTGGAGCTTAGTTACTCCTCAGGGAGCTACGGGCAACCTGATGGAAAGATTTTAGTCATGGGAGAGATGAGGACGCTGTGCCCTAGGGAGACAGAGTGGCCTCTCCACGGTCATACTGTGATGGTGGTGGGATTGGAAGTGAGGCTTTTCTGTTTACCAAAGCTGAACTTCCCACCACCCTCCCTCAACCTTCTAGACAGGGGCACAGCTCTCAGAAAGGGCCCAGGAGCTGATGCCTGTCACAGTGGACACAACTATCAGTTTGTTCCTTGAGAGAAAAGACACAGCTCCACTGACCTCCAAGTTAAACATACATCCCCAGAGCGCGGAGGTGTCTGGGGTCTGCTCTGCTTCCCAGCCATGCCCAGGATGTGTGAAGAGCTGGTCTTTTCCACTCCTTGTTGGGCTGATCCATCAATAACCTTCCAAAAGTGAAGAAGTGTTTCCCTGTTTGCCATCGCTGGTGAAATCACTGTTACTGAAGACTTCTTTATCTCTCATCCATTTGCAAGACATCACAGGAGCTAATAATAATTAGTTTTATATTATCGTAAAATATCCATAACCTATTATTTGTCATTTGAGCCGTTCTTTTTCTTTTTTGAGACGGAGTCTTGCTCTGTCGCCTAGGCTGGAGTGCAGTGGCACAATCTCAGCTCACTGCAACCTCCGCCTCCCAGATTCAAGCAATTCTTCTGCCTCAGCCACTCGAGTAGCTGGGACTCCAGGTGCATGCCACCATGCCTGGCTAATTTTTGTATTTTTAGTAGAGACGGGATTTCACCATGTTGGCCAGGATGGTCTCAATCTCTTGACCTTGTGATCTGCCCACCTCGGCCTCCCAAAATGCTGGGATTACAGGCGTGAGCCACTGTTCCCGGCCGTTTGAACCATTCTTAAGGATACAATTCAGTGGCATTAAATACAATCACAACATTGTGTAATCATCACCACTATCTATACCCAAAACTTTTTCGTCATCCCCACCAGAAGCTCTGTGTCTATTAAAAACAACTCCCCCTTCCTGCCCCCCTGCCGTGCCCCAAAGGCGAATTCTTATTTCGAAAAGGCCCCTCTCCTTGCCCCTGAACCACTATCCCTCTTTGGGAACATTTTTAAAATAAACACCAGAGTGCACATCCAACCCTGCTGAACACGAGGAAGCTGCCTGGATGATTCTGGGCTCTGAAACCTAATTAGGGGAAAGGGGAAACTAAAAACAGATTCCAAAAGAAAGAAACCTGGGCTGCTGGAGTTACCTTCTTCCTGGAGGGTGGGGCCCACCCCAGGAGATGGAAACCTGGACGGAGGTTTGTTTTTGAAGCGTCTGGGCTGGGCTTGGCCTGCTGGCTCTCCTGGACGCGGCTGGAGCTGCCTGTCTCCCTTCGCCATGCAGACCATGAACTATTTCTTTTGCTCTCTGTTCTAACTGCCTCTGAGGCCCAACCATCAGCTCCCTCTCCCACTGGGGTCCTGAAGGCGCTGGGCATGGACATGTGCTGGTGGGAGTCAGCAGCAGAGGGCGGGGGAAGGCTGGCCGGTTGGTTTGTTGGGTTTCATTCTAGGCTACTGTTTCGCCAAAAAGAAGAAGAAGAAACGACTCCAAACATCCGTCTCTGGTTCCAGATATCAATAAGGGGGGAATCAAAAGCACTTGAAATGTTGGTGTCACACTGGGATTTGAGTCTACAACTTTCTAGCTGTCACTTCTGACAGGAGCTTCAAACCTTTGAGACTCAGTTTCCAACTTGGTGAGAGAAGATAACTTGAGTACCTTGTTGCAAATTTATTTATTCTGCAATAGGAACACAGTGTCATGGGCCCTTGGTGGTCTTTTGAAAATGTGCATTCTTTGTCCACCTGAAAACTCCTATTCATCCTGCAACTCCCAGCTCACATAGCCCCTCTTCAATCCAGAGAACCTCAGAAGCGAATCATTTCCATCTCTGTTCTATTTCAGTAGCTAATACAGTTTTCCGTTGTCATATTTACAGCTCTGTTCTGGTATTTATATTTTTACTCTTCTGCTGGGCTGATCTCAAGGGCGGGGACTTTGCCTATTTGTTACTGTGGCAAGGACACAAAAAGTGCTTGGAAAATGTGAGATGCTCTTTGCATTCTGGTGACCTGAGGTCTATGTCGTCGATGCTGGGGCCCACGGAATGTAGCGTGTGGGTTACTAGGCAGGGACCACTGGTGCTGAGAGAATCTCTCCTCTCTCCTGTGAGTGAGGTCCACCTCCATTTGCACAGGAAGCCCCAAAGAGACACTCGGAGTCTTATCTTTGGGTGATCTTGGAAGGAAGGCCCAGGGTCATGACTAATTTCCTGGGCCCGTCCTCTCCCAGGATTTGGAGAAGCTGCCCTGGGCCGCCTGGGCAGGGCCGGGCACTTGGCCTGGGAGGCCAGCTGCACCCCAGGTCAGCTCCTGGTTCTTTCTCAGGCCTGTTGAGACCTGGCTCGCCCCAGCCTCCCGGATGTATTGGAAAAAAATAATTATTTGCTTAAAACATGTAAAGTGCTCCTGCGATTTTAATCGGTTTAATTTAAATTTTAAACGACGGATCTTCAGCTTCTAATCACTTTGAAACTGAAGTGCTTTTCACCAAACGTGAAGTGCTTTAGGGTTGGAAATGATTATGTGTAGGACAGTGAAAGGGAGGAGAGAGAGAGGGGAGACAGAGAGAGGAGAGAGAGGAAAGGAAAGGAAGGGCCAGAGAGAAGAAGAGCAAGAGTGCAACTCAGAATTAAGCTGGAAAAACGTTCCGTTGAGCTGACCCACTGTTCAGGGCAACATTCAGCCCTTTGGAAGATCTTAGCTGAGAAGAGATGATGATGCCTACAGTCCCATATAATTCAAATCAAAAATTTATTTTTCATGTTGACACAAAACGTACATGCATCTTGAGCTTTACAACAACTTTTTCTAAGGTTTTCTAATTGCAAAATCCTCTTAAGGCTTCTGAGGCTGAACTGTGTGTGTGTGTGTCCCCCGGCCCCTAGGCACATGCCTGGGATCCCATGCAGGTCACCCAGTACTGGCCACAGAGCAGCTTGGACAGCTGGACAGAGGGTGACTGAAGAGTCAGAGAGCTGAGTTGGGTGTGCAGGGCTCCAGGGTTAAGATCCGGCTGGAGGGCGTGGCTCCTGCCCAAGGTGTGTATGTGTGTGCATGTGTTTGCGTCTGTGCACGCATGTCAGTGTGTGTGTTGCTGGAAACACCTGACTGCAGCTGGCAAGGCTGGGTGTTCTGGAAACGTGAGAGCCCCTCCATGGCCGCAGGGCACCGTGGAACCAGGAAGCTGCAGCCCGCGGAGGCCTCAAGCTCAGACAGGGTCAGGCAGCTGGGGTGGATGGGCCGCCCACAGCTGCTGCCCAGGCTCCCCTGCTGCTTTCTTCTTTGTTTCTGTACAGAAATGCTGGAAGAGCAAGAGAAGCCAGACTGAAGCCTCACAGGCCTGGCTTCCAATTTTACTTCTGCTACTTTCTTCCACGTATCATTTTGGTCTGGTTACTTTGACTTTCCGACTTCCCAAGTGTTGTTTTGCTCTTTTGTAACCAGAAAAGAGGCCCTTTCTTTCTGCTGCATTGGCTTTTCCAGCTGGGTTTTCCCAGCCTCGCCCCTGGGCCCTGCAGTGTCCCTGCGCTTGCTTCTAAAATCTCACCCTCCAGGGACTTACAGTTCCCTGGCCTGGCGCTTATGTGAGTCCCTGTCATCCTTGGAGCTCCTCCGTGGCAGGCCTGGGTCCAATTGGTCTTTGCATCTCCAGCACCTACCACAGGGCCAAGAGATGAGTGCAGCTCAGATTGGAGGCTTCTGGAAGGTTGGAATGAGATGCAGGGGAACGACCATGTGGTTTGGACCAGATAGATCAGGGTTCGATTCTAGGCTCTGCCGTTTACAACCCTTAACATGCGTTCACCAGTCTGAGCCTTAATTTCCTCTACTGTAAGAATGGAATCAGCCTCATATGATCCTCAATATAACTTCCAGGTAGGTTAAGTATGTAAATGTGAGAAGAGAAACTTTAACACATTTAGAAAATAGAATATCTTCATGACTTTGGGGTAGAGAAGAACTTTCAATTTTCCTCCCCCACACCCCCTAAAAAACCCCAAAGAGGCATATTGATACATTTGGCCATATTAAATTGAAAATTTTCTGTTCAATAAAAGGTACTCTAAAAGAAATGAAAAGGGAGGCTACAAATGAGGAGAATACATTTACAATACACATAACAAATAAAAGATTTATATCCAGAGCATAGGAAGAATTCTACAAAATCAAGGTAAGAATAGAAAAGCAAACGCATGGAAAAATGGACAAAATATCTGAATGGACAGTTCATAGAACAGGAACCACATGAAGTTCCAAACAGCTGAAGAGATTCCCAATCTTTTTAGTAATTAGGAGAATGTTCATTGAAACCCTGTAATACTAGATTAGCAAAAATATGTGGCAGAGAAAGAAAATGAATGGAAGACGGAAAGTGGCTGGACCTGACTGTTGTGGGGGCTGTCCTTCCTGGTGAACTTCCTGCACCCCAAGCAGCCTATGACAACCTCCCCAGGGCAGTGTCCGTCTGCAGACTCCAGGAGAGGACAGACCCCAGACTCTCCAGCAGCCACACCTTCTACCACGTTTTTTAGGTTTAATTTGCTCTTTCCTTTTCCAGATTCTTGAGATGGAAGTTTGCATCATGGCCTTTCAACTTTACTTCTTTTCTAATGTATACATTTAAGTCTAAATCAATTTCCTCCTAAACATGGCTTTTGTGCATCCCATGAATTATCAAATCATGTAGTTTCACTATCATTTAGTTAAAATATTTTCTAATTTCCATTGTAATTTTTTCGTTTGACCCAGTGTATTTCTTAGCAGTGTATTTCTTATTTCCCCCAAATTCTTAATTTTCAAAAATATTCTTCTTACTTTGTGATTGATACATAGCTGAATTCCATTCTGATCAGAGAACATGCTGTGTCTGATTTTAATCCTTTCAAATATGTTGAAACTTGCTTTATGTTTCAGCATATGATCAATTTTGGTGAATGTTTAAGTGTACCTGAAAAGAAGGTATATTCTGCAATTGTTTGGTGCGGTGTTCCATAAATGTCATTGAGGTCAAGTTAGTTAATTTTGTTAGTCAAAACTTCCATATCCTTGTTAATGCTTTTGGTCTGTTTGTTTTATCAATTAGAAAAATATGTGTTAAAATTTGCCACTGTGGTGATGGTTTTGTCTATTTCTGCTTTTAGTTCTGTTAGTTTTTGCTTTATATATTTTGAGGCTATGTTATTAGGTGCATGTACATTTAGAATTATTATCTCTTTCTGGAAAATTAGACTTTGTATTTTAGAAAATATCTGTCCTTATATCTAGTCACATTTTATTCCTTGAAGTCTACATTGTCTTATATTAATGTAGTTATACCAGCTTCTCTTGGTTACTGTTTATATTAAGATAGCTTTTCATCCTTTTACTTCTAATCTTTCTGTGTCCTTATATTTGAAATGTGTATCATGTGAGCAGCATACAATTGGTTTGTTTTCCTTAAATCTTATCTGACAGTCTTTGTGCATTTGCACTTAATGTAATGACCAATATAGTCTATTTCTTCTGTCCAAGCTATGTTTTTTTTCTCCTTTCTTGCCTTCTCTTGGATTCACTCTTTTTTAAATTATTCTTTTTTTGTCTTCTCTTAGTATTTATGTGTTCTTTTGTTATTCTTTCAATGATTCTCCTAGAACTCTGGTTCTCAAACTATTTGGTCTCTGAACATCTTTATATTCTGAAAAATTGTTAGAAAGATAAAATGATTTTTATTTTTCTGGATTACATTATCAATATATTATTGTAATAGAAGTTAAAACCAAGAAAAATTTAAAATATTTATTAATTCACTTTAAAGTAATAATAATAAATACTAGTTATTAGACATTACTTATTTTTGTGAAAAATAACTACCTTTTCTAAAACAAAAAATACTGAGATGACCTTATTTTCCATTTTGTTCTGTTTCTTTAATGAATAGCTTAGTAGAAGACAGCTATGTCCTCATACCTGCTTCTGCATTAAATTTGTTGTGATATGCTGTTTTGGTTGAAATATACAAAGAAAATGTGGCCTCATTCAGATACGTAGTTGAAAAAAGGGGACTATTTAATGGCTTTTTCAGAGTACTGTGGGTATCTTCTTAGGTCCTATACAAAACATTCGCAAGTGATGATTTCTTAAAGGTTAGTAGCAAAGTGGAATCTAAAGCCAGATCAGTGAACTTCTCATAAAAATCTATTGGTCTCCCCTGCAATTTGAATAAGTTTTCACTCATGTGTAATTTTGTATCACTGTGCACTGGTCATTTGGAAAATATTGCTTCATTGAGTTATTCAGGTCTTCCAAACGTTGACACGTTTGATTATATAATATTTGAAAATTACATTTGTTTACATTGTCCTTGATTTTACCACAAAAGTATTGGGAATCTATCAAGCTCAGAATGGCCAAGACAAGTTTTATAAAATTCTAATTATTATTTGAAAGCTTAAATTATGTATCATTGATAACATACACTGTACATTATTTTCCTGAAAGTGACATGTTTACTATGTTAAATTTTGAGAAGATGTCTGTCAAATATTCAATTTGGAATAACTATAGTTTACCTGTCAGTTATTCTTGCAAGTAAAAATGGTCTTGGATGAAAAAGTGGCAGTGCACCTTGAAACTTAATTACACAAGTGCTTTCCTTGAGATCACCATTTTATTTCAGGATAAAGCAGCTGTGCTTCAAACCTATGTTCCATTTCATCACATAGCATATTTTAAAACGTGTAGTCTAAGTTTGTAATTTAATAAAAATTAATACTTTTTCACTGCTCCAGCAAGAATAGTCAATTGCCCTTTCTTTTTTTTTCTGCAATTATGCGGCAGTAAAGACTACAATGACTAGTAGTACAATTTCTTACCACTGTCATGCTTTATGCAAGCTACCAGCAGTTTTATCCACTGTGGGCTTTTTTTTTTTTTTTTCAAGACGGAGTCTCGCTCTGTCGCCCAGGCTAGAGTGCAGTGGTGCGATCTCGGCTTACTGCAACCTCTGCCTCCTGGGTTCACACCATTCTCCTTCCTCAGCCTCCCGAGTAGCTGGGACTACAGGTGCCTGCCACCACACCCGGCTAATTTTTTGTATTTTTAGTAGAGATGGGGTTTCACTGTGTTAGCCAGGATGGTCTCGATCTCCTGACCTCGTGATCCGCCCGCCTCGGCCTCCCAAAGTGCTGGGATTACAGGCGTGAGCCACTGCGCCTGGCCCCACTGTGGTTTTTGCACCATCAGTGCAAATATCAACAAAGTTAAAAGAGGTAAATAAGCCTTAGTATTACGAAAATAGTTTTGCCCTTTGGGTCTCCCAGGGGTCTATGAGCCACATTCTGAAAACTGCTGCCCCAGAGATGATAACAGGCATCTCTGATTTTTTTTTTAACAGTACTTTCCCCACTTCTTAGATAATGCAAAAGTCTTAGAGTACTTTAACTTCATTTACTTCCTTTTCTGATTATATAGTATAGTTTTTATGCATTTTATTTCCCTGTATTATTCATATCCCACAAGTCTTTTTTTATATATTAAGGCTCATTTACATATACCTGTACATTTACCTTTCTGTCATTTTTCACGTCTTCCTGTATTTCTAAGCTCCTGTCTAAAGAATTATCTATCAGTATTTCCTTCAGTGTTAGTGGGTTTGCCAGTGTGAATTTTCTCAGTTTGAAAGTGTATTTCTTCCAGACTAAAAATGTCTTTATTTCACCTTTATTGTGGAAAGATATTTTTCCTGTGAATTCTTGGCAAATTTTCTTTCCAATACTTTGTAGATAGCATTTGATTATCTTCTGGTTTTGTTTCTGTTGAGAAGTCAGATGCCAGTATTATTCTTGCTCCTTTGAAGGTAATATGTATTTGTTTCTCTCTGATTTTAAGATTTTCTCTTTGTTTTTGGTTTTCAATAGTTTGGGTATAATGTGCCTGGGTGTGGTTCCCTTTGTATTTATTTTGGTTGGGGCTTCATAGTGCTTCTTGAATCTTTCTAAATAAAACTTACAACTTTTGAAAATTTTCAGCCACTTTTTTTTTCTTTTCTTTTTTTTTTTTTTGAGATGGACTCTTGCTCTGTCACCCAGGCTGGAGTGCAATGGCACGATCTTGGCCCACTGTAAACTCTGCCTCCCAGGTTCAAGCAATTCTCCTGCCTCAGCCTCCTGAGTAGCTGGAATTACAGGCGTGTGTCACCACACCCAGCTAATTTTTGTATTTTTAGTGGAGACAGGGTTTCACCATGTTGATCAGGCTGGTCTCGAACTCCTAACCTCATGATCCGCCCACCTCGGCCTCCCAAAGTACTGGGATTACAGGCGTGAGCCATCGTGCCCAGAGTCAGCCATTGTTTCTTTAAATATTTCTTCTGCCTTACTCCTTTTCCTGCTTTTCTGGGACTCCAATTTTATGTATCTTATATACTTCTTACATTGTCTCTTCTCTTTTTCCTATCTTCATGTCACCCCATGAATCATTCTAGACCTTTTCTTCTAGCATATCTTTTAGCTTACTGATTATTTCTTCAGCTATATCTTATTTGTTATTAAAACTATTTACTGAATTTTTAATTTCAGCTCTTCTAGTTTTCTGTCCTAGACTTTATATTTGAAACATCTCTACAGTTTCTGGTTCTCTATGTAATTCTCAATCTTTTATTTCCTTGAACATTTGAAGCTAGCTATTTTTGAAGTCTGGATGTGATACCTCCTGTATCTGGAAGACTTATGGAAAGTTTCCATATTTTTTCTCTTTGTTGTCAGCTATGTTATTTTGCCTTCTTGCGCGTGTGGTTTTGACTGAATATTGGAAAAACTGTAGATTTAAATTGAGAACTAGGATGATCATATTATATCCCTCTCTAGGGAAGTCTAGTGTTTTGTTGCTAGCAATGCTTGATCTCCTTAAGCCAGTTAGGGATGGCGATGTTTCAAATAGGACTTTAATCCCTTTGAGGGACAGTGTATTTCTGGTTTGCCTTTACTCCTAGAGTATATGCCTTTAGAGTCATTTAAAAACCAAAACTCAATCAGTCTCCCTGTGAAAGGCAGAAACAAAGAAAAGGAGAAAAGAGGATCATAGAAAAAGTGGACACCACTTTTGGTGTTGGTGGTTTAGTAAGTCCACCAACTGATAGTCCCTGAACTTTAATTTTATATCTAAATTTATAACACTACAAGTGTTATAAATCTCATGCTGGGTTTGTCTCATTGAGTTTTCTTCTTTTCTGGATTTTGGCCCTGTAATTCTTCACTGTCTTGATAACTCTCCAATGCCTTCAGGCATTTAATTTTTATTTTTAAATTAAAATATTATTCAGATTTTCTAGGTTTTAAAGTGGGGAAGTTGGTCCCAATTACCTAGTCTGGCATTGGAAGAAATGTGGCCATCTGGTGCAGCTACTTTTGATTTGGCCTTATCTGGGAAAATTGAAGATATTTGTGTTCCATAAACTAGAAATTCCACACCCCAAATATTTACCTTAGAGAGAAACTTTTGCAAATGTAAACAAGGAGTTATAAATAAGAACATTTATAGCAGTAGTTTCTAAAATAGCAATGCCAACCAACAGGAGAATGGATAAATCAATTGTGGCATTATTATTTATGTGGCATTATTTTTTATTCTTATAAAAATAATACAGCAGTGAAAATTGGTGAACTAAAGTTACATGTATCAAAAGGGACAAATCTTTTGAATGTAATTTTGAGTAAAAATGTGATATGCAAAAAAAAAGCGTGTGTGTGTGTGTGTGTGTGTAGTAATATTTATATTTGTAGCAATATGGGTCTGCCTAGTTATAATAGACACTGAACTGAATACAGTTTTGTTTTTTTTCCCCCAAGTAGAAGGGGATGGGTTTGTGATCAGGAAGTGGCAGATAGATGATTCAATTTTGCTGATAATATTTTAACTTCTTAAACCAGGTAGTGAATATAGCTGGGTGTTTCTTGTAATTTTAAAAATATTCTGGATTATCTTGTCTTGGATTGGTCAATTTAGTTCACTTACATTTACTTACTTTATTGATTTGTTTCTTATTGTTTCTATTACCTTAGTTTGTTATTTTTCTTTTTTCACTTTTTAAATATCCTCTTTTCATCTTTATTGCCTGGGTGGAAGTATTGATTAATGGTTGTTTTTAAAAATTATTCATTTGCTTATTTTTATTCCATTTTTATTCTCCCTCTACTGCTTTGAAATTTACCCTTTTGTTTTCCTGATTGTCCTGGACACATTATCATGCATATTTAATTTAATGACATACTAAACAATATTTTAAACTCCTTTGATTATAAAAGGACATTAGAATATCCCAAATCAAGGTACCATCCTTCCAACCTACAAGTTATTGTTGTGTAATATTTTAATTCTATGATTTTTCTGTGGCTTTATAAATTAGAGTTTGTTATTATCTTATACACACATTGTTTTGTTAATGTTCATGCGTGTTTATCGGCTTATTTGCTCACCATTTCTTCTTGCTTCTCACAAGGACCTTTTTGTGATAATTTTCTTTCCTTCCTTAGGGGAGGTGATGGTGGTTTACTCCCAACCACATGTATCTGAATATTTTTGTTTTACTTTTGCTCATATTGGGTACACAGTTTTGTGCAGTACACAGTTCTGGGCTGGCATCTCCACACTTTGAAGGCACCATCACATTTCTTCTGGCCGTCATTATGGAGGTGAAAAGTTTGTTTTCAGTCTTCTGATTATTCCGTTCAAGATTGTCTCTACTTTTTGTCTGGCTGCTTTAAAAAAAGTCTTATTTTTGCCTGTGGTGTTTTAAAGATTCACTATAGGCATCTGAGAGGACCTGAAACATTTACTCTTACTTGCAGTATATTATGTGATTTCTGAATCTTGGATATATGTCTTCTCTTTGTTCTAGAAATTTCTCAGCTAATATCTCTTGAAATATTACCTCTATTCTTATATATCTGCACTCTCCTTCTAGGACTCTGACTAGAGATATATTAGAGCTTCTTATTCTATTCTCTGTATCTCTTTCATTACCTTTATATTTTCTATTTCCTTATCTCTTGATACTGTATTTTGGGTAATTTGATCAGACTCTTATCCTGGGGTTCACGTATTTTATTATTAGTTGTGTAGAATCAACTTGTCAAGCATCCATTGAATTTTTAAAAAATCAATTAAAATTTTCAGTTTTAGAAGTTCCATTTGGTTATTTTTCAAACCTATTTGGTCATTCCTGATGGTCTCTTGTTTACTTTTTATCTTTGTGATTCCAATGTTACTTTCTTTATGCATTTCTTACATTCTTTTTACATTTCATACATGAATATAATATGTATTGGACTATTTAATATCTGCAATCCTGAGGTGTTTAAATCTATTATTTGTTACATTTGTTGACTGCCACTTACAGATACTTGCCATCTTCTCTTTCTGTGACTTTTCATTGTGAGCTTACTGCTTATTTTTTAATCTTATTTTCGGATTTTTTACTCCTGAGGGCCCAAATGAGGGATGCTTTCCTCCAGAGATTTCTGTCTAGTTCTGCTGTGAATCAGGTGCACCGAAGACTTGAAGACATATCCATCACCTTTGAGCATCTCATATCTGCAAGGACTGCCAAACTCAACTCCTCCACCTTGGTCTTTGTCCCAGGCTCAGGATCCTAATTGCAATGGTAATTGGTGCTCATCCTCAAGACCAGCAAACCATTTCATACTCTACCAGCTTATCCCAACTGTTCTCATGCTGCTAATAGAGACATACCTGAGACTGGGTAATTTATAAAGAAAAGAGGTTTAATAAACTCACAGTTCCACATGGTTGGGAAGGCCTCACAATCATGGCAGAAGGTGAAGGAAGAGGAAAGGCACATCTTACATGGCAGTGGGCAAGAGAAGTGCCAAGCAAAAGGGGAAACCCCTTGTTATAAAACGATCGGATCTCATGAGAACTCACTCATTACCACAAGAACAGCAGTATGGGGGTAACTGCCCCCATGATTCAATTATCTCCCACTGGTCCCTCCCACTACACGTGGGGATTATGGGTACTATAGTTCAAGATGAGATTTGGGTGGGGACACAGCTAAACTATATCACCAACTTTAGATGTAGCTCACATTTTGAGGAAGACTGGCAGGTTTGAAGAATTCTGAAACCCACTGATGTGTCAAAAAGCCCATGTTATTGAGGACAGTTTCGTTTTGTGACATGGCCTTTGCACACTTGATCTGCCATTCTCCAGGAGTGGAAGTTATTGTACTATTCTGTATTAACCTTTTTACTTCTTTAGCTCTCATAAATATTGCATGATAAAGGTGACCATATTTTCTACTTTGAAGAACTATTATGAGCATTAGGACGCCTAGAAAGCTGCTAGCACTTAGTAGATGCTAAATGAATGGTAGCTAACAACAACACTAAAGGTGATTCAATATTTGTTGAACCTAATGGAACACATATTGATGGTTATAGGTGGATAGACCTTGGACATATATCATATCACTTAACCTTACAACACTATAAGGTTGGTCATATTGTCTTTCTTTTACAAATTAGGAAACTGAGGATCAGTGAGTGTACTGAGCAGCATTACTTTATTAAATGATATGAACTCTACAGTAGTGTCTAATGGAACATTTGGTTCATCCATTTATTCATTCATTCTTTGGGAAAGTACTTATTGAGTGCCTTTGACCCTGAGACTGTGGTGATATGTAATAGGTGTTTGCCTTATCAAGGTCCTGGAAAAAAGCTACTTTGACAATTCTCCCACCCCCTACACTGTCCCTGGGCCTCACAGTTTTCTCAGGATGGTGAGATCTGTGCATCTCACTTTCCCCTGGGGCTTGGACCCTCCAAGCAAATGGTCCCTAGTAATAACCATTTTTCTATAAATTAATTGGAGCTTGGGGACCCTGAGTTATAAGCACTGCAATGCAACTTTGTTTTAGGACAGTTGTTTGAATTAAGGTGCAGGTGTGATGTGTGAGTTGCAATGTGTCACTTATATTTAGTATAGGTGTACCTTGTTCTTTTGCACTTTGGTTTATTGCCCTTCACAGTTTTCGTTGTTTTTCTTCAGATTGAAGGTTTATGGCAACCCCTATTAAACAAGTCTATTGGCACCATTTTTCCAACAGCATGTGCTTACTTTGTGTTTCTGTGTCACATTTTAGTAATTCTCACAATATTTCACACTTTTTCATTATTATTATATCTGTAATGGTGATCTGTGATCAGTGATTTTTGATGTTACTCTGGTAACTCTTTTGGGGCAACGTGAAGTGTGTCCAAATAAGATAGTGATCTTAACTGATTAATGTGGGTATGCTCTGGCTGCTCCATTGACCAGCCATTCCTCCATCTATCTTTTTCTCTCCTCCGGCCTCTTTACTCCCTGAGACACAACAACATTGAAATTAGGCCAATTAATACCCCATACAATGGCCTCTAAGTGTTCGAGTGAAAGGAAGGATCACATGTCTATCGTTTTAAATCAAAAGCTAGAAATGATTAAGCTTAGTGAGGAAGGGATGTCTAAAGCTGAGACAGGTTGAAAGCTAGGCCTCTTGCACTAATTAGCCAAATTGTAAACGTAAAGGAAAAATTCTTGAAAGAAATTAAAAGCGCTGTTCCCATGTACTCATGAATAATAAGAAAGTGAAACAGCCTTATTGCCGATATGGAGAAAGTATTAGTGATTTGAATAGATAAAACCAGCCACAACATTCCTCTAAGTCAAAGCATGATCCAGAGCAAAGCCCTAACTTTCTTTAATTCTATGAAGGCCGAGAGAAGTAAGGAGGCCACAGAAGAACAACTGAAGCTAGTGGAGGTTATTTCATGAGGTTTAAAGAAAGAAACTGCCTCCATAACATAAAAGTGCAAAGCGAAGAAGCAAGTGTTGATGTCAAAGCTGCAGCAAGTTACCCAGAAGATAATTTAGGTGGATAATTGGTGAAGGTGGGAACAGTAACAACAGATTTTCAATGTAGGTGAAGCAGCTGTATATTAGATAAGAAGATGCCGTCTTGGACTTTCATAGTTAGACAGCAGAAGTCAATGTCTGGCTTCAAAGCTACAAAGGACAGGCTGACTTTCTTATTAACTGCTAATGCAGCTGGGTGACTTTAAGCTGAAGCCAATCATGGTTTACCTGTCTGAAAAGCCTAGGGCCTTAAAAATGATGATAAATCTATGCTGCCTGTGCTCTATAAATGGGACAACAAAGCCTGGATGATAGCACATCACTTACAGCATGGTTTAGTGAATATTTTAAGCCTGCTGTTGAGACCTGCTCTTCAGAAAAAAAGATTCCTTTCAAAATATGACTGCTCATTGACAATGCACCTGGTCACCAAAGAGCTCTGATGGAGATGTACATGGAGATGAATGTTGCTTTCATGCCTGCTAACACAGCATCCCTTCTGCAACCCGTGGATCAAGGAGTAATTTCAGCTTTCAGGTCTTATTATTTAAGAAGTACATTTCATAGGGCTAAAGCTACCATAGATAGTGATTCCTTTGATGGATCTGGGCAAAGCAATTGAAAACCTTCTGGAAAGGATTCACCATGCAGAACACGCATGACTCATGGGAGGAGGTCATCAACATTAACTGGAATTTGGAACAAAAGTTGATTCCAACTCTTAGGGATTACTTTGAGCGTTTCAAGACTTTGGTGGAGGAAATAACTGCAGATGTGGTGAAAGTAGCAGAAAACTAGAATTAGAAGTGGAGTCTGAATTGCAGCACTCTCATGATCAAACTTGAATGGATGAGGAGTTGCTTCTTATGGATGAGCAAAGAAAATTTCTTGAGAAGGAATCTACTCCTGGTGAAGATGTTGTGAACATTGTTGAAATGACAACAGAGGATTTAGAATATTCCATAAGTGTAGTTGATAAAGTGGCAGAGTTGACTCATTTTGAAAGAAGTTCTGTGGTAGGTAAAATGCTATCAAACAGCTTGCATGCTGGAGAGGAATCCTTCCGGGAAGGAAGAGTCCATTGATGGGGAAAACCTCATCATTGTCTTATTTTAATAAATTGCCACAGCCACCCCCAATCTTCAACAACCACTACCTTGATGAGTTAGCTGCCGTCAACACCAAGGCAAGACTCTCCAATAGCAAAAAGATTAGGACTTGTTGAAGGCTCAGATGATTGGTAGCATTTTTTAGCAATAAAGTATTTTTAAATTAAGGTATGCACATTGTTTTTCAGACAGACTGCTACTGCACACTTAATAGACTACAGTTGATATGGTTTGGTTGTGTCCCCACCCAAATCTCATCTTGAATTATAATTCCCATAATTCCCATGTGTTGGGGGAGGGACCTGGTGGGAGATAATTGAATCATGAGGGTGATTTCCCCCATATGTTCTCATGGTAGTGAATAAATCTCAGGAGATCTGATGGTTTTATAAGGCGAAACCCCTTTTGCTTGGTTCTCATTCTCTCTTGTCTGACACCGTGTAAGCCATGACTTTTGCCTTCTGCCATAATTGTGAGGCCTCCCCAGCCACATGGAACTGTGAGTCCATTAAACCTGTTTTTGTTTAAAAAAAAAAAAATTACCCAGTCTCGGGTATGTCTTTTTCAGCAGTGTGAAAATGGACTGAAAATACAGTATGGTATAAACATAACTTTTATACACGCTGGGAAACCAAAAAATGTGTGTGACTCACTTTATTCTGATATTCACTTTTTTATGGTGGTCTGGAACTATGAGTGCAGTATCTCCAAGGTACACAGGATACAAGTGCAGTATTAATCCAAGGGATTGATGAGCCCATGGGTATTCACAGCCTGTCCTATAAATAGCTGGTGCTCTTGGTGAGAGCAGGGTTAGCACCATTGGGTCCCCTTGTTCTCTCCAGAGCTGTCTGGATGACAGAAAGTGCACTGCATTCTGGCTACTACTGGTCACCTACTGGAATTTTCTATTACTTCTCATCACACCCAACTCTTCTAGAGGCTTTCAGTCTGCTGTGACAATACCCCCACCCCCTGCACTGTCCCTGGGTCCCACAGTTTTCTCAGGACGGTGCGATCTGTGCATCTCACTCTCCCCTGGGGATCGGACTCTTCCTTCAGCTCCCCCAGGTCTGGGGAAAGGCTTGGTTATGTTCTGCTTACAGATGATAGTAAGTCTGCCATTGGGGTGAGATTCATAAGCTTAGAAGGCAGCAACCTGCCTGGGCTCCACCTTAGGAATGGTGAACCTGGTCTTTATGCAGGATTAAACCTTTTCTATGCATTTGTAGATAGGGATGTGTGATGGTGAGAGGGAAGAGGATGGGATGAGAATGGGAGCAAGCCTTGTATTTTATTTTCTCTCTATCAAGCATTCATTTATTGAGCATCAGTTTGCATAGCTACTGAGTATCAGGGGATTCAAACCCATGTCTGTCTAGACTCTGCAGCCCCGCTCCTGCTACCTGAAATAATGCCCACCTCCCAGGGTAGCTAGAAAGCTTTTGAGACACAGTCTGCAGCGTGGCCCCACAATGCCTGGAGTGTAAGAACTCAGTGTGCGGTAACTTCTTTCTTTCTCTGAGCAAAAAAGAAATCTTAAAAGAAAGTGAAAATCTGTTGCCTTGGAGAAGTTTGAGAAGGAACCAGAAAGTGTGTGGGAAGGAATTCGCTCAGCCTGGGCTGCCATGCCGGTTCTGGTGGGCTCCACCTCCGAACGTCCCCTGGCTGATGGGGGCATTTAACCACCTCCTCCAGGTTTTGTTTCCCCCACTTCACCCACACGGAACAGCAGTTCTCACAGGCAGACGGGCTGGCGAGTTAGCATCTTTCCATGATGAACTGTGCTGCACAAGCCTTATCTTTCATTTATGATGATTATGCTTATAATGAAGGACTGCAAATCTGACAGACTGAAGATCATCTTGGAGGCTGTACTTTTCATAGTTCTTGCAGTTTGGATTGATTTGGGGGAGAGAAAAAGGGAGAGAAGCTCTTTGTAAAGAAAACATGATTTTTATGTGAATAGTCATTACAGACCAGGATTGTATTATATTTATCTCCCCGTGCAGAAATGACACCAGCAAACATCCTTCCTTTATTTCCCTGAGTAAAAGAAGGCCTCGTG
This sequence comes from Nomascus leucogenys, assembly GCF_006542625.1. Taxonomy (NCBI): domain Eukaryota; kingdom Metazoa; phylum Chordata; class Mammalia; order Primates; family Hylobatidae; genus Nomascus; species Nomascus leucogenys. The sequence goes on from NC_044402.1 coordinate 6,784,947, forward strand.
GTTTAATAAGCCAAAAGGAACACATGCAATGAATGAAGTGGCAAAGTAATGGTCTCCCCATCCTTCCTCCTGCTCCTGGAGAGTATCCCAATGTCAGATATGGTGAGCCTGGAGATTTATAGCTTTTTGCCTTTCCCCCTTGGACAGGTCACTTCATAACCTTGAGCCACAGTTACTCATTTTTAAGGTGAGCCTCTGGTTTTGTATTGCTGTGTAGCAAGCCACCTCATACTTCGTAGTATAAACCATCAATACTCATTTATTATTATAATCTCTTCTGGCTCTGGGCTCAGCTGGGTGGTTCTTAGGCAGGACCTCTCATGGGGTTGCAGTCAGATGGTGGCTGGGCTGGAGTCACCTGGAGCTTCCACATTCATGTATCTGGTGCTTGCTGCTGGCTGTTGGCTGGGATTTCAGAAGGGACTGTCAGCAAGGACATCTACTCGCAGCCTCCTCATGTGCCCTGGGCTTCTTCACAGCGTGGTCGCTGGGTCATCTATTGGTAAACATACTCACTGAGGCCCATCCAGGTTCAAGGAGAGGAGACACAGACTGCAGCTCTTGCTGGGGACATGGTAAGGCTCTGGGATGGGGTGCAGCTCTTTCTGGAAAATATAATCTGCCACCATAAGGATAATAATAATTGGTGTTTGGGTCACTGTAAGAATAAATGAAATAATGTTAACAGGCAGTGAAGTATAGGGGAAAATGTTTGAATTTTGTAGTTAGAGTAGCTTGGATTTTGATTCTGATTCTACTACTTCCCAGCTGTGAGAGAAGCTGACTATATTCTGGTGGGTTCTGTCCATCAGGACTGATTGAAGAAGGTATGGAGGTAAAAGTAGGGGGACACCTCAGGTATTTCTTCTTTTTCCTTTCTTGGTGTGTCTGGTGGGCTGTTGCTGGTTTCTGTAGTGTTTAACAGTGACTTTCCTGCAGCAAGACTTTCCTCTTATTTAAGATGATCATGTTTATAACGAAACACTGTGGATTTTTTAGAGTGAAATCACATAGGAGGTGATCCCTTATCACAGCCCTTTGATTTGGGCCAGTTGAGGAGTTTGCTTGTTTCTAATACCTCTCTTCCTAGGTCACAGCAAAAACAAAATGAATTAACATGCGTGAGCTCGAGAGTGTAGGTGTTGTGGTGGATGGGCTGAGTGTGGATTTTGGGATCAGATAACGAGTTTGGATCCCGGCTTGGCATTTCATTAACTGGGGAACCTTACATAAGTCAGGTCCTGTCTCTGAGCCTCTGTTTTCATTTCTCTAAAATGGGATGATGCCCTGGGTTACCAGATTGCACAACTGTAAGTAAAGCCTCTCGTCACATAGTCTATGTGAACCGTGTCCCCAGAGGTGTGACGGGCCTAGTCTGCATGGCACTGATGGCCTCTGCCATGCACTGCTGTCCTGAGGGTGAGAAGAGGGATGGTGGGGAAGGGCCAGTGTGAGCCTGGACCGAGAATACTCTCAGCAAAGGTTTGCTCCCCTCCTGCCTTCCCTGAACCCTGGGTGGGGAGCAGTGAGTTTCCTGGAACCCTTGCAGAGGTCTTTTCTTCTGCTCCCATGACAAGTGGGCCCAGATGGTTTCACTGAGCTCTTCCCTGGGGACCACGAAGTACTCTAGGTTTCTCACAGCCTGTGGCCCTGGGAAAGGGGCTCCTGCTGTAGGTGGTGAGGCCAGGAAGTCAGGGGTTCATTCGCTGTGGTTTGGATCTGGATGGGTCTGTTGTGTGGCTGTGCAGTGTGTCGCACTGGTTTTCTGATTAGTCCAGTATGTTCTCAACCACTCAGCCCCTTCGCTATGTACGTGCCCTTTGGAGGCTTGAGACAAAGTGCTGGGTTTGTGGATGGGATTCAGATGGACCTGAATTTGAATTCCTATTACTTACACCCTTACTTACTGGCTGTGGGATCTTGGCCAGTTGCTCATTTCCTCTGAGCCTCATTTCCTTTATCTATAAAATGGGAACAATAGCCCCTATCTCTCTGGCTGAATGTATGAATTAAATGGCATACAGCCTACGTAACTGAGTCATTAATTTGATGGTATTATTTATTGAGTGCCCAGGAAGCTTTCCAGGTGCTGAGATGGGAAGTTGTAGGCAGTCTGTGTACTTGGGGGCAGCAGTTGAGCACAGCTGAGTAAACTGGTCAGATGGTGAGGGATGGTGCTGCTCAGATGGTGAGGGATGGTGCTGCTCAGATGGTGAGGGATGGTGATCCATGCAAGGTGAAGATTGCAGGTGCAGGGCCGCTCTTCTGTGGGTCATCTGGGAGGGCCAGGCCGATGAAAGAGGGATTTGAGCAGGGCCTGGAGGGGGTCCCGAGTGAGGACATGGCTCTTCATGGGAAGACCAACAGGCAGTAGGAAGAGTGTGCAGGTGGTCGAGGGGAGGCCTTATGTGGCGGATGTTTAAGGATCAGATGAAGCGCCAGGAGGTGTGGGCAGGGGTGAGGCCTGCAAGGGCCAGTACAGGGAGGAGAAGGAGCCAGACAGCCCCTGCCTGCAGGCCACCCCAAGTAGCTAAGCTTGGTCAGGAAATGCCCTGTCGCCTCCTTTCTCTTAGTATTTTACCACTTTTTAATACACCTTTAAAGAAAGTACATTTATATTTGTAAATAACCTTAAAAAAAGAACTTTGCAATTTTCCCACTCCCACAAAAAAACCTACTCTTCAGTGTAAAATAAGTCCCATCCTTGCCACTAAGTGGCTCACTTAGAATCAGTGAATATTTCTAGTTCATGCTTTACACATCTGCTCAAATGACCCTCACAACAACCCTGTGAGCCAGTGTTACTATGCCCATTTAACAGGTAAGGAAACTGAGAGGCAGAGAGGTGAAGGGCAAGGACAAGGTCACACGGCTTGCAAAAGGCAGACAGGACTTAGGCCTGGGGTTTCCTGACTCCAGGTTGTTCCCTCCACCCTGGCTGATGACATCGAGTCCCGGAGCCTTTGACCTCTGACAGCCTCCGCCCCCCCTCCTCTGTCTGCCTCCAGCATCCGTTTCTGTTGCTGATGTCGGTGTCTGAGATGCAGGCATCTCCCTAACTTGCCAGGCTTGATGAAGCTCAGTGGATTTCTTTTAGTGATGATGGACATAATTATTTTAGCAGAGGAGCTGCCTCATTGCTGCCAGTGTCAAATAAAAACAAGAAGGAAGACAGGTTGCACTCTAGCTCTCAACACGATGATGAGCTCAGTCAGCCAGAGGGTCAAGTATTCTTGGAAGAGGGAGGACCCCAGCTGAGGGCCTGGTTGGTTCTTAGGAATGCCTCACATGCACCTTGTCCTAAGCAGCAAGCAATGATGACAACAGGCATGGAGGCTGGGCCATGGAAAGTGAGTGCTTGAACCAGGCAGGTGAAAACATTCCTGAGAATATGTCAGTAAGTGGCATGCCATTCATTGGTTCTCAAACTTCAGCGTCTATATAGATAATCTAGAAGGCATGCTTAAAAAAATCCAGATGCCTTCACCACATCCCCAGAAGTTTAAATTCGTCTCTTTGGAGAGGGTCTTGGGATCCTGATTTTTATCAGTCGTTCCACATGATTCTGGTGCAGAAGTTTCCAGAAACATCAGCACAGGGGTTATGTGCATGAGCTCTGGAGTTTTTCAGTTGTGGTTTTGAAGCTGGTATGACTCAACACAAGAGATCTAGTCTCCTTAGTCTTTGCTTCTTCCTGCTGTGGAATAAGCTGTAATATATCCACCTCAGAGGGTTATTGAGGAACATATAGGACCATGTACATAACATTGCTTTAGTTTTGAATTGATGGGTTGCCAAGAGTAGGAGGCTCAGCCTCCAGGTGGAGGACCAGTCAGCGATACTTGAACATCAGTTGCTTGGGGCTCCAAGTCCAGCAGATGCCAACTCCATCAGCAGGACCAACCACTCCATCCTTCAAGGTTCAGCTCGGACATCATTGCCTCCAAGAAGCCTTCCTATGGCTTTATGCCTTGAGCTCCCACTACCTGCTGCATCCCCTTCTATGGAAACATTTTTCACATTGCACCAAAACAGTCTGCTGCTATATTTCTCTCCCTGAGCTGGACTGTGAGCTCTTCAGTGGAAGAGACAGTCTTGCTCATCCTTGCTTCTCTAGGACCCAGCACATAGTGCATTTTGCATAGCTATAATCAGAATATCGAAGCAATCTTGTATTGCTTTTGCCTTCCCTCCACACAGTAAGCATTTGTCATGGTCTGAAGTCTTTATCCTTAGCATTTCTAAGGCTGTCTAATGTTCTATAGAAGTGTTGCTCTCTGAATGTTTGAACTATTCCCTTATTAAGAGTCCTCCTTTATTTGCTATTATAAACAATGTTGAGGAGAATCTTGTGTCCCTCCCTGGTTTGTACAATGGGCTGCTGCAGATTATCAAGAAAACCACTTGATTGTAATAGTAAATAATTTAAATAGATAATTGTAACAAGGTGGGATGCAATCCCCAACCACATAAAAAAGTGGTCAACCTTACTAGGTATAAAACGCAAAATAAAATGATGCCTGATGTTTTATCTACTAAATTAGCAAACTTGAAAATAATGGTAATTTCAAGCACTGATAATGACATTAATAATTAGGTGCACTCGTTTAAACATTGTCTTTGGGAGTGGAAATTAGCACTATTTGGCAATGGGTTTAAAAATTGGTAATCCCACCGCTTGGAACACCATGGTAAAGAAATGACTTCTTGTACAAATTGGAGGAAATCACAAGTCTGTTAATGGTTACTCATACTCTTTTGCAACAGAGTCATCTTCCCTGTAGAGAAGGCAGCTTCCGTAGGATTCTAGCCCTGCATGGCATGAGTTCCAGACTGGAGGTGGAGGGAGAGATAAGAGCAGCCTCCATGAAGATGTGATTCTTGATCTGAGACTTGCCGGGTCAGCAGCTATTTGGCCAACAGAAGGGAGACTGGGAAAAGGGAGAGGTGGGTATCCCAGCATTTGTGAACGTGTATGTGCACATGCGGGTGTTTGTAGAAGGGTGAGTGAGTACTTGGGTGTGTCAAAACAAGAGGCTGGAGGGATTGCAGATCATGAATTCTGTGCCATGCTTGAGTGTCCCCTGAAGGTGATGGGGTGACACTGAATTAGAGAAGTGACATGGATTTTAGAAAGCTGTTACTGACTGCTGGATGAAGGATGGAGGCAGGGAAGCCAGGTAGGAGGCTGTCACAATAACTTAGGGGAGAAATGTTGAAGGTCAGCCTGTGTGAAGGTGGGTTGGTTGGAGGGAAGAAGGTGGATTACAAAATTTTAGGAGCTCACCTCCACTTTTCTATATGACCCTCCTCCAGGCACCTTCCCTGGGGAAGGTTTCTCTTCGCCGTGCCTCTTCCCGGTACACGGGGTCTCCTGGAAGCCTGTGGTGCCCATCAGCTCGCGCACGTTGCAAACTCTGCTAATGGCATGTTGGCTAATTGCATAATGCAGCTATCTGCCTGTGAATTGAGGCCCAAATGTTGTTCTTTGCAGGGTAATTATGCGGGATAAGTGAATGGCTGGAATATTTACAAGATTTTGTCCCTTGGTCGATTTCCTTTCTCAGAAGACAGCCGCTGTGTGGGGTAAAACATAAGACAGAAAATATCTCTGGGACTTGCGCAACATGGCCACAGGAAGCCTTGTGGTGTTTGAGAGAGGAACATGCAAAATATTAAGTTTGGGTAAAAAAGAGCATACAACTGTTCCATCCTTGAAATGCATATGTTCCACTGGATGATTGGCAGGGCTGGATTCGGCTCTTGCCTGTTTCCAGCCGAGGAGCGCGTCTCATTTCCAGCACTGGCATGTCAGGCTGGACGCAGGTCCGCACATGGTTCCTGGGGTGCGTGGCTGGGTGTTGGGTTTCTGCTGCATTGGATGTGAATCCTGAAGCATCCGTGGTTGTGACTTTGACCAAGTGATTTCCATATTCTAGGCCTCAGTTTCCTCATCTGTGAAACGGGGAGAGCAATGTGTCTTTGGAGAGCTGTCATGGGGGGTCTCAGAGGTGAGGGAGGTAAAGGGTTCCCTATGAAGCACGGGATTGAGATGAGGCTTCTTTTCCTCCTGCTTCAGACCAAGGGCAAGCCCCGAGCTGGGCATTGTGGGGCTTCCTGGGGACCCAGGAAACCCTGACTAGTGTTGCCTGTTTCAGCCTCCTCCCCATTAACTCAGCTCAGCCTTGTTATCTGGGAGCCTGGGTGGGAAAGAAGTTTGTTGAAGGCCTTGCCCTCTTTCTGAGAAAAGGTGGTAAAAGTGGATCTGCTTTTCCTGCCTAGTGCCAAGCACTGTGGGAGAATTTTTTTTTTTTTTTTTTTTTGAGACGGAGTCTCACTCTGTCGCCCAGGCTGGAGTGCAGTGGTGCGATCTCAGCTCACTACAACTTCTGCCTCCTGGGTTCACACCATTCTCCTGCCTCAGCTTCCCAAGTAGCTGTGACTACAGGCACCCGCCACCATGCCTGGCTAATTTTAGTAGAGATGGGGTTTCACTGTGTTAGCCAGGATGGTCTTGATCTCCTGACCTTGTGATCCGCCCACCTTGGCCTCCCAAAGTGCTGGGATTACAGGCGTGAGCCACTGCGCCTGCTCGAGAAAATGTTTTTATTTTATTTTATTTTTATTTTTTTGAGACAGAGTCTCACTCTGTCACCCAGGCTGTAGTGCAGTGGCATGATCTCGGCTCATTGCACCTTCTGCCCCCAGGTTCAAGCAATCCTCCTACCTCAGCCTCCCCAAGTAGCTGGGACTACAGGCACCCACCACCACGCCAATCTGATTTTTGTATTTTTTTGGGAGAGACAGGGTTTCACCATGTTGGCCAGGCTGGGCTTGAACTCCTAACCTCAAGTGATCCTCCTGCCTTGGCCTCCCAAAGTGCTGGGATTACAGGCATGAGCCACCATGCCTGGCCTCGAAAATGTTTTTAAGACACATATAACCCTTGGAAAGGATTTTCATCTTCATGCTTTGCAGAGGACATTAGACACTCAGAGAGGTTACATAACTTTCTTTGGGACACACAGCTCACAGGTGACAGGAGTTGGATTTGGACTCATCTCCATTACCTGCTCTCTCTGGGCTAGGCCAGGGTGCAGGAGGTTCCCTTCGCCTTTTGATGGGTGTGAGTAGGAGGTGTTCGTTTTTCCTTCTCAAACTCCAACTGTGGCCCTTAGCTGTTGGGGAGGTCAGATGAAAGCTGTCTTTGTCCTTGGCCTTTTTCAAACAGGTTCTGGTCTTTGCATCTGAGTGGCTTTTCTGCAAAGTGGATCTGGCTTCTTGAAAAGGCACCATCCACCCCCAGCTGCCCTCCCCCAGCCTCCCTGCTGTGGGAACCTCCCATGCCATGTTCTCCTGGCCGGCAGCCGCCTTCCCTAGCCTCGTGAGTCCCTGCTTTCCCTTAATGATAGGGATGTGGGCTCCCCAAAGCTCACAACACAGGGAGGAAGTGCTGCTGAGAGGGTTGAAGAGCATGCCAGAGTTGCGGGCAGGAGTCTTGGCCTGGTCACCTAGTACCTGCATGCCTCCAGGCAAGCTCTCCATCCTCTCGGTGCCTCGGTGTCCTGAACTGTCAAGTGGGTGTCATATGGCATGTTTCTCTAAGGGCAGAGGTTGGTGGAGATGAAACACAATAATGAACATCAAGTGTCTGGCTTGTGGGAAGTGGTTATCTCAGGCCTTGCTGTCATTGTCACATCTCATGAGTGATGGAGCCTGGTGCAGTGGGCAGAGTCCAGAGGAGTTAGACAGAACTGGGTTCTCCACTCACCTCCCCTGATCAGCTGCCTGGCCTTGGGCAATTGCTCCATTTCAGGGGACATTCACTGGGGAGTGCTGAGTTGAGAAAGGAAGAGCTCTGGGAGCTCAGGGTGAACTCAGACACCCATCCTAACTGCTGTGTAGTGACATGGGTTATAAATAGTTTAGTCTGGCCAACATTTGTTGAATGCCTACCTCGTGCAGGCACTGGGTAAGGACAGGATGCAAGCAGAGTTCTCAAATGCAGTGGTTTACAGTTGAAGCAGACAACGTGCACACCACGGCCTGCCGTACAGCGGGTGTTTGGAAATACACAAATTCAGCTTCTCTGCTCTCGCAAGTTGTGACCTGCTGCCTTCCTATCCAACAAGTCCTGGCCTTCCCGACACTGAGCCTTCCTGATCGCTTCCTGACTGATGCTGTCATGTAAAGTTAGGTCTGGTGATTCTGGCAGCACATCGTGGCTAAGCTCATCCCAGGCGCTTGGCCCTGATCATTCCTGTGCCACCCTCACTGCCCGGCACTTAGAGGCTATGTGGAGCCATGGGCAGGGTCCAGGCAGATACAGGACAAGGGCTTGGCTGTACTCACTGTCCTCTGCTCGGTGCCTGGCGCAGGCCCTGGCACACTGGGGGCCCTGGCAAGTTGGTCTTGTGTAGTGATTCCTGCTCTTGGTGGCTTCCTTTGCTCTGTATGCTCAGCCCGCAGTGTGTAACAGTGAATGAACTTGAGCTGGTGAGTGAATGTCAACTCCTATTTATCTCCCCAAAACAAACAAAAATATTTTTTTGAGTGCAGTTTGGAAACTCCTGAGGTTGTCAGGTTAAAAAAAAGAAAGAATGGAGATGTGCTTTGTGGAATGTCGTGAAACATCATTGGCCTTTTAAACTTAACATGACTCAATGTGCCCAGTGAACTTGGTTAGGTTAGGTAATAAACTAGCACAATAAAAGTCAAAAGTTGGCCGGGTGTGGTGGCTGATGCCTGTAATCCCAGCACTTTGGGAGGCTCGGGCGGGTGGATCACTTGAGGTCAGGAGTTCTAGAGCAGCCTGACCAACATGGTGAAACCCTGTCTCTACAAAAAATACAAAAAACGAACTGGGTGCCGTGGTGCACTCCTATAGTCCCAGCTACTTGGGAGGCTGAGGCAGGAGAATTGCTTGAACCCAGGAGGCAGAGGTTGCAGTGAGCCAAGATCACGCCATTGCATTCCAGCCTGGGCAACAAGAGGGAAACTCCATCTCAAACAAACAAACAAACAAACACCTCAAACGTTTAAGAAACACGGAGGAGAAGAAGCACTTGAAACTAAAAATTCTTTATATGAATGGTGTGTGTGTGTGTGTGCGTGTGAGCACATGATGAAAGGCCTTTTATTGTGGTGGAGCATGTTGGACCCGGGGCAGCCTGTTCCAGATATGTAGCATGTGCTCAATAATTGCTCTTGGATTAGATCAAGTGAAGCTCGCTGCTTCACATCCCACTTTTCTTTGCCAGGGTGTATTATTTGAAAATTGTTGGCCAGCAGAGGGAAAACACCTCAATGGTCAGACTGAGTTGGTTTAAAAATCCATTAGCAATTAGTCTGCCCTCAGTATGTGGTATTCCTGGGCTTATTCACCCTTTGGTTTGCTCAATAGTCTCCTCTCCTAGCTGCAGCCCTGAGCAGGGTGTATACAAAGGTGACAGGCAAGTTTGGGTTTCTGGGTGTGTAAGTTCCTTGGGCTGCCATGACCTAGTACCATAAACTGGGGCTTCAACAAGAGATATTTATTCCTCACAGTCTGGAGGCTGGAAGTCCAAGATCAAAGTGTCGGCAGGGTTGGTTCCTTCTGAGGCTGTGAGGGAGAATCTGTTCCAGGCCTCTCTGTGTGTCTTGTAGATGGCAGTCCCCATCCTTATGTGGCTTTCTCCCTGTGTGTGTCTGTCCCCAAGTTTCTCCTCCTTATAAGGACACTAGTCATACTGGATTAGGGCCCACCCTAATTCCCTCATTTTAGTTATTAACTTTGTAAAGACTCTATCTCCAAAGAGGGTCACATTCTGAGGTGCTGGGGTAAGACTTTCCATATGAATTTTTGGGGATGCAATTCAACCCATGACATAAAGGCTCCCAGGCCCAGCGGGGAGGCAGGAAGTCCATGGACCACTGCAAAGGAGTGGGAGCGAGGTACCTTGGAAGAAGAGAAGTAGTGGCTGAATCTGCTCAGGAAGATCTGAGAAGCCTTTATGGGAAGCCACATGCAGGTGGGAGGGAAGGACTGAGCTGGAGTTTGCTAGAGTGGGGAGGTGGGTGGACGGAGGACACTCTCTAGCTGACCATGTGCCGGGTTCAGGAAGTATGGCTGACCTAGAAGGCTGCCACAGTGCCCTGACCGGGCCATGGGTGCCATGTGGACATTGGGGGAGAGGAGGCTGCAGGCAGGCTGGGGCCCACAGTGCAGCTTGGGCTCCAGCCTGAAGGCTGCTTGAGTCTGAACGCCATGCAGCCTAGAAAGGTTTTGCCCAGGGCAGGAACAAGATCAGATCTGGGCTTAAAAAAATTCATTCACATTCACTCATTTGACAAATATGTGTTGGTTGGTTCTTTATTGAGGGATCTTGGGCCCTGGAGTCATTCTTCGGTTGATGAGCTAAGTGACCTCAACTAAGTTATATAACCTCTTTAGACTGTAGAATTGGGACTTAATAGCAATGTCTGCCTCCTAGAATTCTGGGATGAGGAGGTGTCATAAGGGACTTGAAAACTCGGCTGAGAGCCTGCTGTAGAGTTCAGTGTTCAACAAATATGAGCTACTAGGATGGAGGAGACAAGAGGAGGAGAAGGAGAAAGTTGAAAAGAGAAAGGAAGAAAAGGAGGAGGGGGAGAGCCGGTCAGATACAAACCCAAGAACCGCGCACTGAGGGAAGGACAGGGAGGAAGACCAGGGGGTCTCTGAGCATAGGCCATCCAACCCAGGGAGGCCTGACCTATCCGTGCTGGATGTGAGCATGGAGAGAGAGTCGGGGAGCCTGCAAGGGGAGCTGGGGTGAGGCCAGGAGGAGCTGAGTGTCCTCCAGGGGCTTGAGTGATGCACTGGGTGTTGGCATCTTTCTCTGGGCAGGCACTTCCCTACCTGTGGCCAGCAGACAGCCACTGGCTGAAGGGAAGGGCTGTTTCTGTATTTCTGGTGTGCACACGCAGATGATAGTTCCTGCAGATAAGCTGTCCCTGGAAGCCTGGTCTGTCCCCTTGGCTGCTCTTGGTGGAATGGATTGGGTTTTGGGTGCTCTCCGAGGTAGTGTCCTCTGGGTGCTGGCACCAGCCTTGCCTTGCTCAGTTTAGGAGTTGCCATGCTTCATGGGGCAGGCAGTGTATATTTTCTTGGGGCCTTTCAATGATCCCTGTCACTCTGCAGAAGGACTCAGAAATGTGTTGAGAAGTGGGATCCAGCTCTGCTTGAAGCCTAGTCCTCCTGAACCTGAATTGACTCATCTGTGAAATGGGGCCTCATAGACCCAAGGCTGGTGTGTCTGCTGTATGCTTTCTGACTGGAAGGTGCCTGTGCTGTTCTGATTCTTACAGACATCTCAGGTTGTTGTGGGGGAAAGGAAATGATGACCATGAGCGATGGTGGGCTGGCAAGCATGTAACAACCAGCTATCTGAAAAAAATTCTGGTTTGTAGTGTTTGCCAATTTCTTTGGTGTAAATACTTCCACCGTGGCCAATTTCAAGCCACCAAAGGATGTCACTGAACCCTGAGTCAGGAGCTCCTGAGACGTGCCATTGCTGCATCTGGGAGCAGACACAGCACACAGTCGTTGGGGGCCATTAATTATTGTCATTATTTTTATCTTAGAGGGCTGGAAATGTCACGCTGATCTGCCGAATGAAAGAAGTCAGCAATCATATTGGAAGCAGATAGTATGGTTTGCTTCCAAACTAAGCCAAGCTAAGAACATTCACATACACTATCTTGTTCAGTCCTCACATTCTTTTTTTTTTTTTTTTTGAGATGGCGTTTTGCTCTTGTTGCCCAGGCTGGAGTGCAACGGCATGATCTCAGCTCACTGCAATCTCTGCCTCCTGGGTTCAAGTGATTCTCTTGCCTCAGCCTCCCGAGTAGCTGGGATTACAGGCTCCCGCCACCATGCCTGGCTAATTTTTGTATTTTTAGTAGAGATGGAGTTTCACCATGTTGGCCAGGCTGGTCTCAAACTCCTGACCTCAGGTGATCCGCCCGCCTTGGCCTCCTGAAGTGCTGGGATTATAGGAGTGAGCCACTGTACCCGGGCAGTTCTTGTATACTTCCATAGCATAGAGATTTTACTCTCGTTCTGTAGATGAAGAAACTGAGGCTCGGAGAGCTTAACCAACTTGTGTAAGTCCCCAGTCAATAAGTGGCAGATGGGACCTTGAACCATGAGGAGGAGGAAAGTGGTCAGTAGTAATATTAATAGAAAACCTTCACTGAATATTTGTCATGTGTCAGGGACACTCCCTCATAAAATGCTCACAACAGAATTACTTACAAGTTGGACATGATACTCTGCCCAAAATAAAGATGATTCAGCAGAGGCTCAGAGAGGTTAAGGAACTCACCCTAGGTCACACAGCTAGAGAGTGGTAAAGCTGTAACTTGAGCCCAGGTCTTTCTGCTTCTAACACTCAGATTGCCGCACCACCCTTGTACTGCGGTGATCACATTATGTCTTCTACAGTCTGCTATTGGTAAAGATCTCTATTTTTAGTCCCCAGACTTATATAAAATATCGATTCCATTTTGGATGCCCCTCCAAGTGCACATGGATATGAAGAAATGCCTGACACAGATGGTGCAGGAGAACATGGGGCTGCCAGGGGCTGGGCCACTGTCAGTGTCCATGGCCTTGGGCAAGTCTCAGCCTGTCCTTGCATCTGTGGACACAGAGGCTGGGCCTCTAGGAGAGGCTGGTGGTGAGCCTCCAGTTCTATCGTCCCCATCAGCCTGGGGCAGTCACTGACATCAGCGATACCTGCAGAGAGAGCCACTGAGTGAGCGTCTGTCCCCTGGGAGTTGTTGCTGGTGGCTGGTGAAGAGAGAGGATGGGGCCTTGGAGAGACTGCATTTGGGAGCCTTTCCTTCACCATCTCAGAAAAGGAAGTATCACAGAGCACCTGGCAGGTGAATGGCCAATGAAAAAAGAGTTTTGTAGAAAGTTTCCCATGTTCTGCAAGACTCTGGCTGAAGGAGGGTAAAACAGTGGGGCTGGGCTGGGGCTGAACTGAGCTGAGCTGGGCTGGGGTTAGGGCTGGGCTGGGTAGGGTTGGGGCTGGGCTGGGGCTGGACTGGGCCGGGCTGGGCTGAACTGAGCTGAGCTGGGCTGGGGTTAGGGCTGGGCTGGGTAGGGTTGGGGCTGGGCTGGGGCTGGACTGGGCTGGGCTGGGCTGAACTGAGCTGAGCTGGGCTGGGGTTAGGGCTGGCTGGGTAGGGTTGGGGCTGGGCTGGGGCTGGACTGGGCTGGGCTGGGCTGACTGAGCTGGCTGGGCTGGGGTTGGGCGGGCTGGGTAGTTGGGCTGGGCTGGGCTGGACTGGGCTGGGCTGGGCTGAACTGAGCTGAGCTGGGCTGGGTTAGGCTGGGCTGGTAGGGTTGGGGCTGGGCTGGGCTGGATGGGCTGGCTGGCTGAACTGAGCTGAGCTGGGCTGGGGTTAGGGCCGGGCTGGGTAGGGTTGGGGCTGGGCTGGGGTGAGCTGGGACTGGGCTGGGATGGACTGGGCTGGGCTGGGCTGGGCTGGGCTGGGCTGGGCTAGGGCTGGGGCTGGTCTCATCTGGCCTGGGCTGGGCTAAGCTGGGCTGGGTCGAGCTGGGCTAGGTCTGGTCTGATCTGGCCTGGTCTGGGGCTGAGGCTGGGTTGGGGCTGAGCTGATCTGATCTGGTCTGGGCTGAGGCTGAGCTGGGACTTGGCTGGGCTGGGCTGGGTTGGGTTGGGGCTAGGCTGGGGCTGGGGCTGAGCTGGGCTGGGTCCGAGCTGATCTGGTCTGGGCTGGGCTGGTCTGGGCTGGACTGGTCTGGTCTGGGCTGGTCTGGTCTGGTCTGGACTAGGCTGGTCTGGTCTGGACTGGGCTGGGTTGGGCTGGGGTACTGCTGGGATCCAAACTGTGTCTGCTCTGCCAGAGGCGAGAGGTGGGTGGTTGTTTAGGGAGGTGGGGCTGGGAGTGGGGCTCCAAGGGTCTTGTGAAGGGGAATGAACACAGGCCTTGGAGGCAGAGACCTGGGGTCTTGGCAACTGTGATCAAGTTACTTTACTGCTTAGAGCCTCAGCCTGCCCATCGGTAGAGTAGTTGTGATAGTACAGCCCCCAGAGTGGAGGCTGAGGTAAGGAATAGACACAGAACCTGGTATACAGGAAGCGCTCAGTGGACAGCTATTGTCTCCCTCTCCATTGAGGTCCCTATCACATCTCTCTTTGCAAATGGTCATGGACTAAGGCTATTATTTGATATTCCCTGTGCTCCTCTAGCCCCAAGCCCAGGGAGGGCACTGGCAGGTGGCCCTGGGACCGCCTCTCCTCCTGGGAAGCCCCGCGTGTTTCCAGGCTCTGGAGCAAGCCTCCCAGAGCTGGAAGGTGCCGTTGTGTACGTGGGCCGCCGCCCTCCGCCGCGCCAGGGCTCTGCAGACACTGGCTCCCAGGAGCCGGGACAAAGCCCTATTATGCAGGGTGCTCACACTCACGTCTGAAGTGTGTGAACCTGCCGACCCGCCCGCCCAGCCCACAGAGGCTAGAGTGGCTCTGCCCAGCCATTGTTCCCACAGGGTAAGGGAGGTCACCCGGGGTGAGGCCGCCCAGGGCGTCTTTTGAGGCTGCGGAGGATGACCCCTCTTTTGCTGGGATGGGAATAGCTGTTCTCTGTCTTCCTCTTGCTGTCATCTTGGTTGAAGGTGGCAGGCTCTGATCTGGAAGGAAGGATGCCCAGGCTCTGTTTAGCACCGGGAGGTGGGGATGCCGGGTCCCAGGGTTGCTTTTGGAACGGAGTAGGTGTATGGCTGGAGGATGCGGAACTTGCCGGAGCAGCAGAGGAGTAAACCACATCCACTCATCCCGTCAGTAACTATTTGTTGAGAGCTCACGATGGGCCAGGCACTGTGGATGCAGTAAGAACAGATAAAAATCTCCACTCTCACGGAGGCTGTCTTCCAGGGAGGACTTCTGGAAGACCTCACCTGGCCTTTTCTGGCTTTCCAACTCTATGAAATGATTCTCTTTTCCACTCGACACTTACTAAGCCTGAGGGATATTCATTCATTCATTCATCCACTCATCTATCCATTCATTCATTCAACAAATGCTTATTGAGCAGCACCTACTGTGAGCCGCACCCTTCGTTAGCAATCAGGATGTCTTGGCTTTGGTTGTCCCAGACAAATCCTGAGACAAGGACTCCTGTGTTGGGTGGTTTATTAGGATGCGCTTCTAGAAGAAACCAGTAAGGGGTGGAGGTAGGGGGTGAAGAAGAGGTCAGAGGACTCAGCCACAGAGAGTGAGATTTCAGGGACACTTCCAGCCTCAGCCTGATCTCCTGGGGGAGCTCTGGGGGTATAAATTGTAAATTGTGCCTCAGAGCTTGTCCCGAGTTTAGGCAAGGAGCTGGAGGCCCCAGGGCCTCACCAGGGCTCTTAAACTTGTGGGCGCTTGGGCTCTCTGAATGCAGCTAGGGTAGCTCAGGTAGCCCAGGCCTGTCCTTTACAGGAAAGGGAGTCACAGGTGTAGCTGGATAGAGGCGAAAGTGGTAGAGGCCATAGGGCCAGGAAAGGCTCACCCAGAAATGTGAAATGAAAAGTGCCCCCAAGCTGGAGCCAGGCTTGCCCAGGATGGAGCCTTGGCAGAACAACGAGGTGGGGACAGGTGAGTCAAGCAGTCCCTAGAGGCCTTGCCTCCTTTATCCCCCAGCCTAGGGAAAGAGGCATCAGGGAGGTCTTCTTGGAGGAAGTGACCCTATGGGTGCAGTGGGTGCAGAAGGGTTGCTATACAAATACACACACACATACACACACATACACGCAAAAGCATGCAGAAACTTGTGGCAGGGTTGGGATTTGAACCTAGGTCTGCTGATTGTAAAACCTGTGTTTATTTCATCTTGCTTTTCTCTACATTAACATTTTTTCACCCAAGGTCATGGTTTCATAGAGTGGGTTGAAGGCATTTTAGTGGTCCTCGCAGCCAGCTCCTTTGGGTTTCAGGTTGGGGAGCTGAGTCTCGGAGAGGGGCGATGGCTTCCTAGTGTCACACAGTGGTTTAGCGCCCGAACCCTGGCCTCAGAGCCCAGTCCCAGACTTGCCAAGCCTCAGTTCCCGCTGACTCTTGCATCATGGGATTTTGGGCTCTGTGAGTCTGCAGTACAGACAGGACAGGCTACGTCCTTCCAGGAAAGGCCTGGAGGTTATTTGGATGCAAAGATGAAGAAAGGCTAATGGGATAAGGAGACAACGTTTGTCTGTCTCCTGCAGCAGAGCAGTGGGGATTTACCCAGTGGGAACAGGTAATCCTGGTAGGGGTGGATTTACAAAGTCCATTTTGTTCATGTTAACTAGTAAATTGGCTTAAGGCTTGCAGTTCAGCCATTCCCCATCCTGGAGACTGGCATGAAAGGTGAAAACAACCTTTCTAAGCCCCTTCATACCCATCCCACCACTTTTAGGGGTGGAGAGTGAAGATCGTTTGAAAGAAACTTCAGCTAGAAAATAAGTCTGTGCTCCTCAGCTTCGCCTGGGGTGCATTTCTTATCTGTGAGTAATGACTTTTTCACAATCCACCTTTTATACTCATTTCAATAATGTGCCTTGGGAAGCCAAGGTTCTCTTAAAGGAGAAGCCCTTATTTATTTCCTGGTCTGGTTTGGGAGTGACGCAACTGAGCCAAGAGTCCAGGCAAACCTTGGAAGAGTCATCCCCCAACCCACTCTCCCAGCCCTGAAAAATTAAACCAAGGATATGTTCCTTCAATCTTGACCAGAAAACCGAACAGAACAAAAAGCCCAAAGCTCCAAGCTCCAACGATTTCAAAGCAAACACAGCTTCAGGGGCTTTTGAAGGTGGAAGGTGAAAGCCTCAGACAGCAAAATACACTATATATGTTGGTTGCCTTTGGTCACAGCTGCTGGCCGGCGATTCTGGGACAGGTGGTCACAGGGTGGGCTAGCAGAGCTGGCTGGCAACAGCCTGGTTCCTGCCACAGCAGACTGAGATGCTGACCTGTCCCTCGATCTCATGTCCCTGTGGTATTCCCAGTGTCCATCTGCCTCCCCTCTTTAGATGGGTGGGACATTTCCTGATTCTCTGCAGCTTGCTGATGGAGAGGCGGTGCCTCTTAAGCAAGGCATATACCTGTATTGACGTACTCCACAGGGACTTTATATGCATTGTTGCAATTCATTAATAAGAGATGGTTACTTATTTACTTATTTTCTAGGTTTGTAGGAAATGAAGGCTGGGAGAGGCAAAGCCAGTTGGCTCAAGGTCACATCCGTGAACATTTCTCTAAAGTTCTGCTTTCCAGACCACAGCAAGTCAGCAAGATCAAGACAGTCTTAGAGTAAGTTCTTGACAAAAAGAATAAACCTCCGTCTCACCCACTCTCTTCCTCTTGTCCTTCCACGGCAGAGTTTGGGGTTGGTTTTCACCACAATCATTGATCTTATACTTTTTTGCTTTTTGAAAATATCTGTAGGTGTGGGTCAGGCATAGTAGTGGAGTGAGGATGTATATATATGTATATATATATAAAATATATATAATATTTTTTGGTTGGAGGGTGTGTGTCCAGATATTAACTTCTAATCCTCTCCCAGGAAGGAGATAAACAGTCCCCCAGGACTCACACGGAATATTTTTTAGCGTCTTGCACTTTTGGTAAGTGACAGTTTTGCAAATTGCGGGTAAAGAACTTAAATGTCTAATTAAATCCTGAAGATGTACAGGAGTTTGAAACGAGTGATTGATGCTCACGGAGGTGCGGCTTCCTGACAGAGGCTGCCTGACAGGGACTGCAAAGCCCGTTCAGCAACTGACGTCTTGTTGTGATCCATGTTGTCATTTTTTCATTACTGATTAAAATTAAAAATCTGCTTGGCAAATCCATTGTAAAAATTTCCTTCATGAGCATCGACGGGTACAAATTATTTTGTCAATCGTCTGGCAATCAAAATGGGGCTGGAGACGGTTTCTAGCCCACACTTCTTTATTATCTCCCTCTCGCTCACGCCAGTGACTTTTCACAACAAAGTTTTAAAAAGCGTAGGTAGCAGGCTTGGCAGCGCTTAAAAATTAAAGATTCCTCTCTATTTTTTAATGAAATGTTCTGTTTGTGTGCACCCCCTCTCCCCACTGAGAGCGGAGGGGAAGGTTCGTGGTGGGAGAGTCAGTCTGCGCTCTGTAATTGTCTAATGCTGTGTAATGACAGGTGAATAATAGTAATAAAAGCCTTTATTAGGATAAAAATCTGTTTTGAGAATGGAAGCGTAAATTGTCTAAAACTGTGAGGCAGAAAAGAAATCTCACTAACCTGCAAACCGAGTGGAAAATATTTACAGCAACTTCACTAGGATGGTTTTTGACTTGGTATCCACGTGTCATGTGGAGGATGAGGGAGGCGTGGGAAGGGAGGACATGCAGGTGGCGTGGAGCTGTGCATGGTGTCCTGGGAGACAGAAGACCTGGATTCCAGGCTTAGCTCTGTGCTGTGTGCCCTGGCCAGGTCAGTTCCCCTCCCTGGACCCTAGGTTCCTATCTTGCAAGTAAAAGTGATCGGCTCGCTTAGCCAGTTCCTGCATCCTCTCTGACACACGCTCTGCACATGTATTTATTCATCTGAAGCCTGGAAGTCAGCAGGCATTTAAAGATCCTCAAGATTCATCCTCTCACGCATTCTGTGGTGCGGGAAAGAGACCATCCCTGAGTCTGGAGCCTGAAGTGCTGGGCTGGAGCCTGGTCAGCCACGGATGTGTTGTGTGTCTTGGGGAGTTTACTCATGTCTTTGAGCCTTAGTCCCCTGAGTCGATGAGCAAACAGCCGAGGCACACCCAACACCATGCCTACCACATGGTAGGCACTGAATCTGTGAAAAAAATAATCAAAAAAATCACACTCAGGCATACAAAAAAATCTTTGAAGGCCTCTGAGTAGGAAGACTGTATGTGAGTGTTTCCCAGGGCCCCAGACCCTCAAAGCTCCCATAGGTGACTCCAACATGCCACTGGGTGCTTGTGTTCTACTCAGTGGAGTTGGAGGCATCTGCTCTTGGCTGTCAGTATCTCCAGGGCAAGAATTGATCGCATCTATTTCTGGGTCCCCACAGCCCAGCCCATTGCCTTGCACCAACTAGGTGCTTTGCATATGGTTTGGAATAAGGAATGAATGCCTGATGGAAGACACTAGGAGGGAACACAGGAGCATGAACCTCCCTGAAGGAGGCTTGAACCCAGTGCCTGGGCTGGGATCTCCACAGCACCCAGTTCTGATCCTCATAAGCATCCCTTCCAACTAACACAAGGGTCTGTATTCCAGGAGGGGACACTAGGCTCTTTCTGTGGTTCTCAGATACATGAATGAATGGGGCTGCGAAAGGCGTGTTTAGTACCTTCTAGAACTGTAATTTAGACTTCGTTAAAAATATTTCATTTTGTGTGGAGTTGTTTGTTTATAATTTATGCACTTCATTTTTCCCTTTCTTGCTTATAAAAACCTAAAGGTTTCCAATTTTCCAGGAGAGGGAGAAAAAGAATATATTTCAAAGGGATTGAGACTGCAGGGTCATCTTTAATAAAAAACAATATACCTTCTGTCTTTTTATAGACTTGTCTGCTTATTAAATACCTTGAACAAATCACCACATGGAGAAAGATTTTGTAAACAATTGAAATCAAGAGGTTCAGAATTCCAAATCTACATCCTTTTATAACTGAATTGGAATATTTATATCTCTTCACACATAGTTGGCATGGATGCCTCATACAAAGAATAAGCATATTGGAAGATACAAATAAATTCACATTTTCCTCCCTCTATAACACAGCAGGAACAGGGTGATTGGGAATAAAGGCCATGGGTATTTGAATGGTTAAAAAAAATCCCTTTAATGATTGGGCAATTTTCTTTTGGATAATGGTTTATTCCATTTTATAAAATGATTTCTCCAAACCTATATTTTGTGGATATTTTGCTAATGTGCCAACCCGCAGCTGGAAGGATGGGAACGCTTTTTCTACACCCCTGAAATGTGAGCTTATGCATAAAGTGGCTGGTCAGAGTCCCACATCCAGGAACTCCAAGGGGCCAGGCTCTGTCCTCTTCACTTCTCAGTGAGGCTGATGCAGCAAGGCTGATGCAGACATTTGGGGGGTGTCAGCTGAGATTCTGTTGTCCATTTGCACGTCCACTCATTCACCTTATGGACCCATCATTGTTGAACCAAGTTTAATTGCATTAATATTCCCCCCATAAACACTCACCGAGGACCTTGTGTTGTATGCTGGCAGTGGGAGTCCAGAAATGAACCAGACTCATCCTTGGCCATGGAGGAACACCCAAACTAATTGGAGAGACAAAGGTGGAGAAGGAGAGAAGACTGGGTAAGAGAAATTTAACAATAGGATATGGAGTGGGTCACTTTTGCATTCCATCCTAGTTGCAGAATCCATCAATAAACATCAATTCTAATTGATATCTATTGCATGACGTAGGGCCGGGGTCAGCTGACAGCCCTCTATCACATACCCCTTCTGTATCAGTGGCAGACATTACTAATTGATCATGGCACTCTTTTCACTTGAGCCAGGAGCAACCATCACCAGTCCATTGGAGTTGGCATGGGAGAGTCAGTCTTGGTGTTAGTTAGAATCTGCTCATTGGGAAGGGCCTTGAGTTAGAAGTCAGGAGACAGGCCAACTCTCTGGGTAACACAGGCAAGGCTCTATTAAATGAGAGGACGATAGCTGATCTTTAAAGCCCTTTCCAGCTCTGACATGTTAGCCACAAGCAGCTTGTCAAGGACATCTTTAAGTTGGCATGCATCGGTTGAGAACCTATTGTGTGTGGGGACATGAGAAGTATAAGACACAGCCATTAAAGAGATGGGCATGTCCTCAACCAATCCTAATAGCAGCCAGAACGTGAAAAAAAAAAAAAAAAAAAAAATAGAGGTTGGGTAAAGAACTCTGGGAGGTCAGGGAAGGAAAATACCAGTGACAGGGAAGACTGGGAAGGCTTCACAGAGGAGCTGGTGTGAAAGCTAAGCCTCAGTGGATGAAAAGGAATCCAATAAGCAGAGATTTGATTTGCCATTAAAGTGAAGCAGTTCCTGCTCCTCCCTCCCAGCGCTTCCATTTCCATTTCTTCATCTGCAGAGTGGCATGAGGTCGACTACCCCAATCAAGATTGAACAAGACAATAGCTGGAAATGTGCCTTGTAAATGATGATGTTTTATGCAAATGTCTATTAGTATTCTTAGTCCATTCATTAGTTCATTTTAGAATTGTTGAGCACCTACTCTATGCCAGGCCTTTCTCAGATGCTGGGGATAAGGAGGGGAATAGGACATGCTTCCCCTTCCCAGAAGTCTGCATTCTGGCTGGCATGCTAAATTTTGCTGGACATCCTAGGGTATGAGTGTACGAGTGTGACACTTTGAATTGTCTTTGGCAGTTGAGGAGATCACACGTGGTGAGTTTAACAAGCACGCGTCATGCAGTGCCTGCCTTAGTTTCTGGGATTTAGAGCAAATAACCATTTCTGGAAAACGGTTTGTCCTTAGGAGGTAGCTCTACTCTCCTGGAGACACCCCAGAATGGGTTTGCTGATGTGTAGGTGAGAATAAGAATCACCATCATCAAGACAAGGAACAGGAGCTCATGCGGGTGGAGGGCTTAACATTGCCCCTGTCTCAGTGGGGCAATCTGAAGTCCTGGATTTCCTGCCAGCGCAGGGAACCTCACCACCACAGCCCCGCCCGACTCTCCCAGAGGAGCCCACAAATCTACTTTTACTGATGTTGGAACTAAGGGTTGCCAAGGCGAATGTCTGCCTCAAGGTCTCACAGCACATATGTGGTCCAGTGGCCATAGCTCCATGGAGCCCAGTTGAACAAGCCTGTCCCAGTCGGAATTGATTCTTGCACCAGCATGTTGCCTGTTTCTGAGCCTAGGCCTCATGGCAACAGTCAAGGGTGGTCAGGGTTAGGAGCGTGAGTTTGCAGCCAGACTGACATGGGCCAAGTCCTGGCTTCACCACTTATTGTGTGAGCCGGGTCATGTCACCTCCCTGAACCTCAGTTTCTTCATCTGTAGACTGGGATTTATGTGGCTGTAGGAATGATTGGTTAAAATGAAGACAGAGGAGGCACTTGAGCAGAGGCTGAGAGTGAGACCCGTGCTCAGGGCAGCTTTTCAGCAGGGGCCTCTCAGCCTCCCAGGAAAAGCTGCTGGGCCATTTTATAATCCACCCCTGAAGCTGACATCTCTAGGCCTGAGCGCACAGTGTCCCAAAACGCCCCCTCTGTCTCTGTTGGTGTTGATACATACTTGTCGTAGGCGATGCTCCCACTATCAGACATTTGGTGGAATCATGAACATTCATTCCCACCCCTCTTGATGCATTTTCATGTTTCTTCCCTAACAGGCCTGGGTGTGTCGGCTTTGGGGTCCCACCATCTTGGAACCTGCGCTTCTGGTTTGCCTGGGAATGCAAGGTGTTTGGAGACTGCCCAAACACTTTTGGCAGGCCTGGTGAGAGTCCTGGTTGTTGGGGTGACCCTTGTTGCTGGAAAAAAAAAAAAAAAAGAAAAGGTCAATGGCAAGAGTGAGGTCAGGGGCCTGTCCCCACCATGTGCCCATTGGCTTCTCTCTGCAGCCTCCTGTGCCAGTGAGGCTCCCATGCTCTGGAGTGCTGGGTCTTATCCTACTACTTGTAACCCCATGCTCACAGTGAGCCTCTCTGAGCTTCAGTGTTTATGAAACAGGAACAATAGAAATCTCCACCCAGACATTAAATGATAGAATGGCACAAACAGCTGTGCCCTGCGCTGGGGTCATGGTAGGAACTTGGGGAGAGTTGTAAGGTCTTGATGTCCGGAAATATGTGCCAGCTTCCAATTCTATGGTCTATATCATCCCACTTAAAAAATCATAATAAGGCTTAGGGAGGGGAGTGCACAGGTGAGTGGAGCCGAAGCAATTTGCTTTATCTGCCAGTGTCCTCTTTCTGCCTCACCCACCTGAGCCCAGGTTCAAGGCTGCTGGGACCAGCGGAGGGCAATGCGGCATGCTGAAGATGGGTCTGAGGGTCTGACCAGAGGCCCTCGTGTCAGCCAACCACAGCCCTGGGTTTTACCAGTGGCTTCCTTTGGACCCTCCCTCTGGAAATGCACATTGATTCCCAATGGCTGGAAGCATCAAGCATGTACGGCCCCCAAACCTCAAAGGGGGTTTGGCAGCTGTGGCTTTTCTGGCAACAGAAGCTGTTGATTTATTTTCCAAGCCAATTGGCTAGTTGAGTATGCCAACTACAACCTGCTATTAGAAGTTCCTTGCTGTGGTCTGTGTGAAGGCCCCAGGGGAACAGCCCCACATGCAGCCATGTCCCAGGGTCTGTTCTTTCCTCCATCTGAACTCTCCCACCCCCTTGTCCATCCCCTTGGTCAGCATGGGGCTGGGGCAGGAGATACCTCAGGGGCTTCCACGAGAGCCTCTCTTACGCGCTGGACTGTGCAGACTCAGGGATAGGCATTTCTGTTGATGTCATAGGCTGGGAACAGAGCTGGTGATTTGGGGTCCATGGATGGCTGTAGGCATTTGTGTCAGTCAGGTTAGGCTGGGTTATGCTGCAGTAACAAATAATTCCAATATCTTGATGGCTTAATCCAACATAGACTTACATCGTATGCATATTAAATCACCTGGGGGCTTGGCTGTGTTGCCCTCACTCAGGGACTCAGGCCAACAGAGCAACTGTCACCTGGAATGTCATCTATTGTCATTACAGGGTAAGTTGCACACTGGCTCATAAAGGTTCCACTGGAGAGTGACACACATTACTTCTGCTTACATTTCATTGGCCAAAGCCAGTTACATCGTCCACTTAACTTCAAGGCACCAGAAAAACACCTATTATGTTCTGAGAGAAGAGCTTGTAATATTGGTTTACTGTGTACTCGTGACTACTACACCATTGATACGATTTGGCTCTGTGTCCCCACCCAAATCTCATCTTGAATTGTACTCCCATAATTCCCACATGTTGTGGGAGGGACCTGATGGAAGATAATTTGAATCATGGGCGATTTCCTCCATACTGTTCTCATGGTAATAAATAAGTCTCATGAGATCTGATGGTTTTATCAGGGGTCTCTGCTTTGCATCTTCCTCATTTTCTCTTGCCACCACCATGTAAGAAGTACCTTTCATCTCCTGCCACGATTCTGAGGCCTTCCCAGCCATTGGTACTGTAAGTCCGATTAAACCTCTTTTTCTTCCCTGTCTCGGATATATCTTTATCAACAGTGGGAAAACAGACTAATACAACCATCTTGCTGGATCTCAGTTTATAACTTTAGGGGAGCTGTCTTTTCTCTCTGAGTCTCAAAGCACCGACAGGTAAAGGAGGGAACATAATGTTTATTCAATAGGTTAAGATGAAGGTTGGGATAATATATTTAAGAAATACTAAACACAGTGCTCATTTCCTTGTAGGTCATCTGTAAATTGATGAAGGAATACCTGGCATAGAGTGATGAGAAAAAAAATACCCCAGGACTTGGTTCAAGCCTTCCTGGGACTTATAGTGTAATGGTATGTATGTAATCGTCACATATATAGAGGGAAAAATGACCTTGACAGGTACTTTAAAGGGGGAATGAGGTACATTGATTGCAGAAACAGCTCTACCTGCCCACCCTTTCCTGTATCCAAGCCCTTTGCAAAGTGACATTGCAGTTCCTCCCATTAAGAGGTGGCTGCTATTTCTCTATCATTTGAATACAGGATGATCTGTGACTTGCTTTGTCCAATAGAATGCAGAGAAAGTGATGCTGTGCCAGTTCTGATTCTAGGCCTCCAGAGGCCTTGCAGGCTACTGCCACCCCGTGAGGATGTGGCCAGGCAAGCCTGCTGCAGAAAAGAGACCACAGAGAGTACAGTGGAGCCACATCAGCTGAAGTGTCATAGACCAGCCAAACCCCAAGCCAACTCAGCAGCGAGCTGTTCATGCAAGAGCCAGTCCAGCTGAGATCAGCTAAGCCTGGCCCAGATTGACAGAACTGCTCAGTCATCTTGCAGACAAACAGAAGCCATGCATGGTTGTTGTGTTAAGTTTCAGGGTGGTTTTGTTACACAGCCTTATTGTGGCAATATATTGCAGATGCAGAGAGATCCATGCTGTTATGAGGATGTATAATCAGAGAATTTGACTCATCTTGGAGGCCAGGTGGGGAGTCCCTGAAAAAAATCAAGACTGAGCTAAGCCCTGGTGGAAGAGTAGATGAGGTGTTAACTAGGTGAAAGGTAGGCAAGCACGTTCCAGCAGAGAGGATGGTGTGGGTGCAAATGTACAGAGTGGGAGGTGTGCGGCCGATTCAGATGCCGAAAGGGGCCAGTGTGATGGGCGGCCACAGCAAGAATGTTGGTTCTCCATCCCAGGCCCCCATAAATAAGCCTTTTCATTTCCAGAACGTCCCACTCAGCATGAGCAATATTAATGATGCACGTTCTTTACCGTGGCCAGGGCCCATGTGTACATAAGATGGGCCTTGAGGGCTTCTGCTTTCCTGGGTGCCCGGGGAAATCAGCAGGTGATCCTAGTGTTAGAACTGAAACAGCTCTTAGAGGCCGTCTGGTACAACCCGTCCTTTAACAACTGGGAAACGGAGCCTGGTGAGAGATTGTGACTGGCCTAAAGTGTTCTAGGGAGGGCCAGGTATGTGTGAAACTACTCACTGCTTTTCTTCAAATGTAAGTCCCTGTATGACCAGGGTGAGTCTACAGGGCCCAGAGGACTCAATGAGCAGTTTCAAAGGAATGTCCACAGCAGTTGCAGATGAAACCATTACAGAGGGGAGGGGTAGTTCTGTTTAAATATCTACCATATGTCAAGTGCTACGTGAGGAGCTTCATAAAGACCCTTTTATTTAATTCTTTTTGCAACTCTATGGGGTAGGTGGTTTTTGTTTTAATTTTATTTTATTCATTTGATACATAGGGGAACTAAAATCCAGAGAGATGAAATAATCTAAGTTTCTACAGCTAACAAGTCACAAGGATTTCCCTGCCTTCAAAGTCCATCTTTTCTTCACTCCAACATGCTGCCTTATAAACCTCCTTCTTTTCTGATGGAATTGTTTGATGTTTTTGTTGACTGTGGGGGATATTAGATGTAGCAGATATTTATTATTTTTTGGTTAGTCAGCACTCAACCTTGATCTCTCCTTGGGAGCAATTTGCCATTGCAAGCCCTCCTGGGTGAGAGCTATTCCCGCAAACTCTTTTCCCCCACTGGGCTCTGCCTAAGCAATAGGGCAACAAGGCAGAAGAGAGCAGTTACACAAAACATTCTGAAATTCATTCCAGTTGGTTTCTGTGATCTCATGCCTAGAAAATGTACACAATTCACTGAGCAACATAGCTCACCTAGGCCCATGTACTTGGTAGAAGTCAGCCTTTGTATTTCTCTCGAAGTGGTTTAATTCTTAGTGGATGAACTATCAGCGTATAATTGGGAGTAGGTGGCGGAGTGTTTCTATGTAAAGAAGCCCAAACTGTTGTGAGATCTTCAGTTTCTAGGGTCAGATCAATGCAGCTTGACTCAGCTCAGTGGAGCCTAGCACAGTTTAGCACAATTAAATTCAGCTCAGTGGACCTCAGCTCATGTTACCTTAGCTGGGCTCAGCTCAACTCAGCTCAGAGCTCAGATCAGCTCAGCTTAGCTCAACATGCTGTCTTATCACCGCCCAGTTGGGCTCAATTCAACATCGCCCAGCGGTACTCAGCTTATTCAGTTCAATCCTACTCAACCTAATGGAGCTCAGTTGGCCACAGCTTTGTTCAGTCAATCACAGAGGCATTTATTGAGCACCAGAGTTGTACACTCTGAAGGCTGTTTCATCTAGGAACTCGTAATTTAGTCACTGAAATAGTTTGAATATAAGGAAGAATGTTTATAGTAATCCATAAGCGAAGACTATGAGAGCTGGATGGAAGAGACATCTACTCATCACTGAAGATGTTGAGAAAGCTTCTTGAAAGTCACATTATTTCAGGTAAAATTTTATTTCAACTAATGATGAAGAGCTCGGGCAAGAAGGCAGTGCAGAAAGAGGAAATATCCTGATATTAGGCTGGAGCAAAAGTAATTGTGGCGGTTTTTGCCATTACTTTCGATGGTTTATACTGGTGCTTCTCTTTTTGTCATGCAGAACTCAAATTATTCTCTCATATTTTCCAGTTATTTATCTCTCTTTTTCCTGTATCCTGTGTGATTTCCCAATGTCTGCTTTAGAGTTCAATATTTTTGCTTCTATGTGTCTAGTCTTCTGTTTAACCTGCCTTTTGAACTTTTCTATTTTAATTATTACATTGTTCATTTCTAGAATCTCCTTTTAGTTCTCTTCAGATATGCCTTTCCTTTCACATACTATTTTGTTCTTGTATGTATTTCTTGGTTTGTATTTCTTCCTGTCTCTCTTCAAAGATTTTAAATATGCTTATTTTAAAGATTTTTTTCCCAAAATTTTGTTTTATTTCTAGTTCTTAAGGTGAACTCCTCTCCTTTGCTATGTCTTTTGATGGTACTATACCTTAGGGTGGTTTTTTTTTTTTTTTTTTGCTTGGGTGGATTATAATATTTTATTGTGAGCTCATCTTCAGTGGGGGTAGCTTTCTCTAGAGCTTGGTTTTCTAGTTTTAGAGGTATCACTTCTGAGTAGTTTCACATTTGCCTCTGCTAGGATCCTGTGTGTTTTGTCAGTTCTGGACCAATTTAGAGTAATGTTTTAGCTTATAGTTTCATGGGTGAGCAATGCTTTCTGGTCCCTGGTTTTGTGCAGAGGCTCAGAGACATATCTCTGCCTCAGTTCAGCCCGAAGTCTCGTTTCCTCTCCTAGTCTCCAGTTCCTATAATCTAGTCCAATATCCTGCGAAGTGTTCATTTTCAGCTTTCATCAGTTACTCCAGTTTGAGTTTTATCTTCACTTTGAGCTCCTGGAGATTTTTCTTTCCTTGCTTTTAAGCTTGGCTTTGTATTTGAAGAGTTTTTTGTTATATTGTATCCAATATTTTTATTTGTTGGGCTGGGGATGGGCAGAGTGGACAGTCTTTCTGTGCCAGCTCAGTCCACCATATGGACCGGGCATCTGAACATCCACATTATCATTATGAATATCTTTGTTATCGTGATAGAAGCCTCATAAGTCACCAGAAATAAGACAATTGCTATAAAACCACTCTGTAAACTGTAAAGTTCTCTATCAATAGATGGTATGAGGTGCTCAATATCCATTCTTAAAGAAGGTATTTAGGAATACCATCTATTTATTGGACTGAGTGAGAGAGCTGCCTGTATTTGCCATCTCAGCTTTCTCATGTATCTAGGTCATCCATGTGACCTCCACTGGCCAGACCAATGGTCATCGGTCCTCTCTGTGCTCCTGTTTGCTCCTTTTCGAAACTCTTTCTTTTCAATGCTTCCAGGACATCACACTCTCTTATTCTCTCCCACTCCCTACTGGCCGCTGTATCCACACTCCTTTATCCAAATTCTAAAGTTTGGGTGTTCCTGGGTTCTCTTTCCTTCTCTGGCCGCCATCCATCCATGGCCCCACCTCCAAGCTGTATCCTGAAGTTAATATGCTTCTCTCCAACTCCATCGTTCCCACAGCAGCCCATCATCTTTTGCCTGGACTGAGAAAGTCTCTGAACTGATCTGTGTTTCTTTCTATTATACTTATTTTGCTATTATCCTTTCCCCATCTAGCAAGCAGAATCAGAGCGCAGGTTAGACCCTGGAATTCCATAGCTGCAAACCCATCAATGACTTCCTGTTGGGCCTAGAATAAAGCCCAATGCAGCCCCTCATCACGCTTTTAAAGGCCTTACCTGATATGCCCCTGCATCTGTCTGTAGCTTCACCTCTTCCACATCCTGGTGCTTCCACATGCCCTGGCCTGGCCCTCTTAGTTCCACTCCAGGGCTTTCGCCAGTTCCACTCCAGGGCCTTTGCACTTGCTAATCCTTCTGTCTGGATCACTTTTCGCCCAGCCACTTTTCCATGTCTACTTCTTTCATTTCATTCAGCCTCAGTTTGAATGCCAGCTCCACAGGGAGGCCTTTGCTGATTCCTGGTGCCGAAGTAGCACAACTCCTCCCTGCAGTCACTACTTTGCTCTTCAAGACATTGTTATCTAATATAATCTCATTTATTTCTTAACTTGCTCATGGCCTGCTCCCCCAGCAGGAAGAACGTGAGCTCCACTAGAACAAGGGCTGGGTCTGCCTTGTTCATTGTTGATTTCCAGCATTGAGAACCATGCCTGGTCCTTTGCCAGTTCTTAATTTTTTTTCTCCAAAGTGGTGAATTGACTTTATGCTTTATGTGTGTTATCTCTTGCAAGTCTCTCAACCACCCTACAAAGCAGAAATTCCTGTGCCCATTATAAAGATGAGGAAAGTGAGAATCAGAGAAGCGTGATCCCCAAGGTGCTAGAGCCAGGAAGAGGCAGAGCCAGGCCGCAGGTTTTCCCGGCTGGATCCAATGTCCCTGCTCATTCTCTCGTATCAAATTGCCTCTTCTGAGCAGATTTGGGGTTTGGGTGCAGAGGTCAAGACACAAACAGTTGTTGAGTCGGGATGTCTCTTTTGTTTGAGAACAAAACCTTTTCTTTAAGCCAACGAGAAGAACATTCAAGTCTCCGACGTCCCGCGCCGGATGACATGCTTCCTTGAAAATGCCCACACAATGGTCGGCATTATGCGCGGGCATTTTTTTAATCAACTCTGTTTTGGAGTCTTTCGAACCATAAAAAGATCAGTGTGAAACCACAGAACTTCTAGGTTTCTTGCACTCTTCAAACTAAAGAAAAATAAGGTTGGGGGGAGGGGGGAGGTGGTGGCTGGATTATTTGAGCCATATTTTGCAAACGCTAGCTTCTCTCGCACTCTGAGGCAGCTGGTGCCAAGTTGCAACTCGCCACAAATTTTTATGGTCTGAGTTATTAACCTTTGCAAACAGCTGCCTGCAGTGGAATTACTGACAGGGCCCAGATCCCTGGGCAGGAGTAGGGATCACTGCAGGGCCTACCAAATGCAGAGATTTCCGCCCTGGCTCTGGAGATGTCATCTGTCCTTTGACTGCACATGCTCACTTGTGCCGCAAACAATTTCCTTGTTCTCCCATTCACTTGAGAATTTTGGTAATTGGCACTAGCAATACATTGGCCCATAAGTTAGCTCCGAATGAGGGGAGTATGCGTCTTGATTGCCTGCATTGCCTGGCAATAGTGTGGAGTCAGGCAAAAGGATTTCTGGTCTCATGGCTTCAGTGACCAACTCACAACCCACAAGCATTAGCTGTGGGCCAATGCTTTATCTGGGGCCCATCCTCGGTTCCCTCGTCTGTAGAATGGGCCTTCTAATCTTGCCTTCTAGGCTGGGCATGAGGATGAAATGAGATGGAGTGTGGGAGACAGCGTGAACTGCAGAGTTGGTGAGACTCAAGACTGGATCCCAACACCAGCTCCTACCAGCTGTGAGATCCTAGGCTAAACTTCTCTTAGTCTGTGTTTTCCCATCTTCCTCACTGGGTTATGCAGAGGTTTAAATGAGATAATGCACATAAAAGTTTTGGCACAAAGCCTGGCTCCTCGCTGTCAGTAAATAGAGATCGTTTTTGTCTTGTTCCTGATAGCCAACTCCCCCAATAATGAATGGTACTGGGCATGTCCTGGAGGAGAATCAGCAGTATTTTGAAAGTGCTCTTAGGCCATCTGGCCAACTTTTAAAGTTTTCTGGGTTGGTCATCATGATGAGGTTTGTGTGTATCTGTGTGTGTGTTTTACTTAAACTCTGAGAGATTGGGAAAAAAAAAAAAGGAAAAAAAACCCCTTTGTTCCGTGGAGAACGTGTTTCAAAGAAAAAGTCATCAGCCAAGAATATTCAGACCCTTTTGTTGTGTGTCGAAGAGATGATTATTTTGCAGGCTCTGGGGCACTTAAACTCTGTCCAGAAATTCCTTTGGTAAATAATAATAATAAAAAATATCCTTTGGAAATAATAGAGGGGATTTAGCAAATGCCTTTCTTTGAGGAATCTCAAAGGCGTTCATGTAATTTCAGGGCTTTAGTGATTTTCTTAAAAGGGTTTGACTTTCTTTCCTGCATCAGCCGGAGGCGTGTTCACAGGAACTGTAGAACTCTAGAGCTGGAATGGATCCTAGGGGTGATTTTGTCCAGCCTGTCTGCTATAGCAATAGGGGAAACCAAGGCACAGGTAAGTGATGACACAGCTGTGATACCAGGGCTCGAATGCAGGACTCCTAATAACCACCCAGCACTCTTTCTGACTCTGCAGGCTTCCTGACTTGTGTGAGTTCCACATTCTCCAAAAGGCATCTGAAGACTGACAGTAGATTGACATTTGACATGTGTTTGCTCACTGCATCGTTGAGCTTTCACCTGTGTAAGTTTAACAGAAGCAGCCGGTGAACAATGAGAGTGTGGACTTCCCCCTGGGGCTCCTGTGCTGGGGCTGTGAGTGTCCAGCTAAACAGAGGACCACTTCTGGCTCTGGAGTCAGACTGGCTGCTCATTTGCTAGCTGTGTGGCCTTACGCAATTCACCCAAGCATGACGGATCTCTTTGCCTTACCTTTTTTTTTTTGAGACAGAGTCTCACTCTGTCACCCACTGGCACAATCTTGGCTCAGTGCAACCTGCAATCTCTGCCTCATGGGTTCAAGCGATTCTCCTGCCTCAGCCTTCCAAGTAGCTAGAATTACAGGCATGTGTCACCATCACACCCGACTCATTTTTGTATTTGTAGCAGAGACGGGATTTCACCATGTTGGCCAGACTGGTCTCAAACTCTTGACCTCAGGTGATCTGCCTGCCTTGACTTCCCAAAGTGCTGAGATTAAAGGCATGAGCCACAGCACCCGCCCTGCCTTACCTTTAAAAGGCAATAACTAGCTACTTGGGTAGGATTTTTGGATAGACTTAACCCACACACCGTGGTCCTCCATCCCTAAAGCATGAGGTGTCATGGTCTGCACATGTCAAGCCTGTCTCTCCAGTTCAGGAAATGCCTGTCAGCAGACCATCTTATTTTTGACTCATTCTCCATTGAGCCTGTTCATTCATTCATTCATTCATTCAGCAAACATCTTCTGAGCCCTACTGTGTGCTAGGCGTTGGGTGGACTTGGTAGCCAGGACAAAATGCGAATCCCCACATTATAGACCTTACTAAGGAAAAACAGAGCAACAAATCACGGCTGCCACCACCACAAAAATGTATAACTGTCTGGGTGACATAGGTTATGCTGCTGTAACAACTCCCGCAGTTCGTGGCTTAAACACAACATAAGCTTAGTTTTTTTCTTTTACTTTAAGTTCTGGGACACATGTGCAGAACGTGCAGGTTCGTCACATAGGTATATGTGTGCCATGGTGGTTTGCTGCAACTATTGACCTGTCCTCTAAGTTCCCTCCCCTCACCCCCCACCCCCCAGCCGGCCCTGGTGTGTGTTGTTCCCCTCTGTGTGTCTGTGTTCTCATTGCTCAACTCCCACTTATAAGTGTGAACATGCGGTGTTTGGTTTCTGTTCTTGTGTTAGTTTTCTGAGGATGATGGCTTCCGGCTTCATCCATGTCCCTGCAAAGGATATGATCTCACTGCTTTTTATGGCTGCATAGTATTCCATGGTGTATATGTGCCACATTTTCTTTATCCGGTCTATCATTGATGGGCATTTGGGTTGGTTCCATGTCTTTGCTACTGTAAATAGTGCTGCAATAAACATACGTGTGCATGTGTCTTTACAGTAGAATGATTTATAATCCTTTAATGGGATTGTTGGGTCATTATATCCATTAATGGGATTGTTGGGTCAAATGATGTTTCTTGTTCTAGATTTTTGAGGAATCACCATATGGTCTTCCACAATGGTTGAGCTAATTTACATTCCCACCAACAGTGTAAAAGTGTTCCTATTTCTCCACAGCCTCGCCAGCATCTATTGTTTCTTGACTTTTTAATAATCGCCATTCGGACTGGAGTGAGATGGTATCTCACTGTCGTTTTGATTTGCATTTCTCTGATGACCAGTGATGTTGAGCTTTTTTTCATGTGTTTCTTGGCCTCATAAATGTCTTCTTTTGAGAAGTGTCTGTTCATATCCTTTGCCCACTCTTTGATGTGGTTGTTCGTTTTTTTTTTATTTTTCCTTTGCTGCACGTCTGACACTGGTCAGCAGGAGGGCTCTGTTTGCCATATATACTCAGAAACCCTGGCTAGGCAGAATCACCCCAACTGGGCCTTCACCATCACTGAGGCAGCAAAAAAGGGAATATGAGAATTGTACATGAGTACATGGCTTGGAGAGCTTCCACCCAGAAGTGACACACTTTACTTCCACTCAGATTTCATTGGTCCGGGAAGGCTACACGGTCACAATTAGTTCAAAGGAGGTGGGGACATGCAATCCTACAATATACCTGGAAGGAGAGCTGGCATGTCTGTGAGTCTAAGTTTCCTCTTCTGAAAAAACAGGGGTGGGGGAGGGCCAGCTGGCCTTTCCTTTCTGGCTGTGGCATCCAAGGTCTGAGCTCTGTGCATGCAGAGGCAGCGTCAGGTCCTGTCTCTTTGGGGTGGGAACAGAGCTCACTCCTGTTCACCTGCAGGGAGTTGGTGGAGAAGTGGGTGCAGCCAGGGTGTAGAACTAATTTGGGTTTCTGATTTCCAGAGAGATGCCTTTATTTTGGGCCTTCTTTCCCTTCTGCTCTGAAATTCTGGCAGAAGTATTTTCAAGGTTATGGTTATTACATCAATTATTTTTCTAATTTCTTTTTTGAGTGAAATCCATTTTTGCAGAGTGAAGAAAGAGTGGTGTGAAAGGGGTTTAACAAGTGATGGGAAGCCATAATTTTGGCAGGAGAAATCGTGACACTTTCAAAATGAGTAATTACGGACGGGGTGTGCTTGAAACCAACTTTCACAGCAAATTCCCCTGCTGTTTCCAATTGGTTTTGCTGGTTAGTTTTAATTCTTGCCTTGGCTTTTTCCACTGTTGCTGGAAATCCTTCCCCCGTGGCTGTCGGCCCCTCCAGAAGTGGCCACATTTCTAATGCCAGGGAACTCACGGGGGGCATTTTGATATATGAACTTGGAGATCTGTCTCTTATGCAAATCCCAGGCCACTACCTGGGGGTGTGCCAGGGACCTCCTTGGAGGTTTTATGACTGAACTAAATTCCAAATGACAGAAACTTGACCCCGTCAATTTGGGGTCACCTCCCTCCCTGGAGATGAGCCTGCATGCTAAGGGGCTTGTAGCAGGGCTAGGCATGTCCACCCGTAGCCATCATCTGTCCACGTTGGCACTGCTGAGACCTCCTTTCTCTTATGTGGCTTGACCGTGTTCCTTGCCTTCCAAGAGAAATCCTCTTCCAGTCACTTTCAGGCCAGCAGAGAGGCCCGGGAGCACCTGAGAGCTGTTGGTGGCCTCCCCAGGCCCTCCTGCAGCCACAGCCAGGTTGCTGTTGGGCTTGCCACCTCCCTGGGTTCTCCTGGGGAGCAGAGCAGAGCTGCACTCTATTCTTAGATGGGCCGAACTCCTCCTCTGCCACCCAGGGCTCAGCCCTTTTCTCCATAGAAAATGCCCACACTCGCCCTTCTGACTTTCTCTTTGGCTCAGACCGTTTGCTCCCTTGGTTGATCTTCATCCTCCGTGATGGGGCTTATGGGGAGGTGTCAAGTCTGAACGGCCCTGGTCTGGGTTTGAACCACCCCTGGGCCTGTGGCGGGAGCGGCGGATCCTCGGGTGTGCTCCTTTACTGTGGGCGGCGGCGGGGGGGTGGGGGCGCTGGCTCCTGATGGAGCCTGGTGGGACTGCTGAACCTCACTTGGCTCTGCACCCTCACCTTGGGCCACCCTCTTGCCCTCTGCCTGGCAGGCTCGTCCAGGCTGGCTCAAGCGTCACCCCTCGGTAGCTTCCCCTCGCTCCCCTGCTCCATGATGTGTCGGCATCCACAACTCAGAGCACTTGTTATGTTTGAGTCCAGGAGGTTAGCGAGCTGGGTGCGTATCTTCTTGTATCAGTCAGGGTTGGGTCAAAGAAGCAGAACCACTAGAAGGTACACGTGAGTACAGACAGAAAGGGATCTACACCTGGGTTTTGACCGCAACCTCATAGCTGCGGGGTCTGCTGGAGCAGTCCCTGTAAGTCTGTTGCCTTGGTGTCTGATGCTGGAGCTTCAAGTTTGCAAAGCAGGTAGTTGGGCAGGAGAGTGGGAAGTGGGGAGGTCAGGAGTCAGCCAGAAGCACACACAGAGCTGAAACGGAGGAGGACAGACAGGAACCTGTGTTGGCTTGTGCTGCCACCATTCCTGACGATGTTCTTCAGGGTGTCCTGCCCAGAGAAGAAGCAGACGCCTTTCAGCTTGGAGCTCAACACATGCCTGGCCCAGGAATGAAAGAGCTGCAGGAGCGTCCTGTGGGAGGTGGAGCAGGTGCAGGCCTTGGTGCTGCCCACCCCAGGGAAGCTGGCTTGCAGATAGGCAGCACTTGTGGCCTGCAGAAAGGCCTGTCCCAGATGGCTGAGCATGGACATAAAAGCAGCTGCCACTTCACCGCCACCCTTCAAGTCCATGTGAGGATGTATCTTGGGCCTCACCCCCACTGGACACCTCCAGAGAGCAGAATTCTGGGAAATGTAGTCCAGCCTCACCAGGCTGGTGCACCCCCACCTGCCACATTCCTCCATTGGCCTTGAACTGCTCAGCAAGAGGCATCAGGTCTAGTTCAGGACATTTCATTTATTCAACAAACTTTTGTTGAGCCCTTACTATGTGGCAGCCTGTGTCACATGCTGGCAACACAGAGATGAATCAGACCCAAACCCTGCCCTAAGGACCTTCTAGATTGGTGGGAGGGATTGGCTCAGAACCAGGCACCACTCATGCTGAGGTTACCACAGAGATGGTGTGGGGCTGTGTCCATGGTGGCTGGAGGTACGGGGCCAGGCTTGGGAGAGGTGGGAGGCCAGCAGAGGCTTTGCAGAGGAGGGCCTGCTTGAAGGATGGAGCAGGAGTCAACCAGGCAGAGGAGGAGGTAAGAAGGTTCCAGGCAGCAGCACGTGCAAAGGCCCTGAGGAATAAGGAGGCACTCACATTGAAAAGCCATGCGTCCCAGTCTGGCCAGAGTGCAGAGGGTGAAAGGCCTTGGCTGAATGAGATGTGAGGTGGGAAAGGGCAGCGTGGGCCAGCATCTGCAGGGGCTTGGGCTCCTGGCGAAGGAATTTGCTGCAGGGGGCGGATGGGGGTGTTTGCTGCTGGGTGTCCAGGGGTCAGATGGAGGCTTTGGAAGGTCCTTGGTGCAGCAGACCTGCCCTGAGTGGGAGGGGGAACAGGGCAGGGGGGCTGGTTGGGGGTCAGTATGGGTTTTACCGGGAGCCACGGTGGGGGGCCTCCACAGATGCATGAAGGACAATAGACTTAATTACGTCACGGTCCTTTGCAGTCCTCGAAGGAAATAACAAAAACCACAGGGGATGGCCTCCGAGCAGTTCTGTCTAAAGGCGGACTTCATTTTCACATTCCAAGCTCCCACTCCTGTCACTGAGGTGGTTTGGGGGTGGGCAAGGGCCTGGACGTATGCTGTGCCCACCTGCAGGAGGGGAGTGGGTCCCCAGACACCCTTGTGGTTGCTCCCTGCTCGGCCAGGGAGAAGGAGTGCGAGGGAGGCTGGCGGGAGGGCTCAGAGGTTGGCTGAATGGAGGAGTTTCCACATGCAGGCCACGTCGGCCCGAGTGTTCCTCTGCCTCTGGCCACTTATGGCCACATCCATGGGCTTCCGTCCTGGCACAAGAACATCAGCCATCGGAGGGCAGCCACGAAGGCCTTTGCTCCTGACATCGGCCTTTTATATAATGTGCTGCAGCCATAATAGAATTCTCCTTAAATTTCAAACAGACATTTTCATCTGAAGTGTTTTGGGAAGGGTATTATTACGGAGCTTCTAATTCCCACTGCCGTTAAGTACGTATTAATAACAAGGAGAGGTATAGAAACTGCAGCTCCAGCCAACAGCACTTGACATTTAGTAGATGAATTAACGTTTATAGTGAAATGGGTTTTTAACTAGTAATATTAGAGGTCTTTGTTCCCAGCTTTTCTTTTGTGGTCCTTCGTTCTCGCCACGTCTCTTTCTCCCCTGCTCCCTTTCCTCCCTCTTGGCGTCGGGTGTCTTTGTGTCATGCATTTGTGTGCTGTCCCTGCCTCCTGTTTTTCTCGGCAGGATCCCAGCTCACATGCTCTCTGGAGCAGTCCCCTGGCATTGGGGCTGAGCTCTGCTAACAGAGGCAGGGGACAGGGAGGTGAGTGACAGGCTGCCCTGATCCCCCGTCCAACCCTGTCTGCAGCCAGGCTCCTGGGAAGGCGCTGGGCATCAGAATTGGGCCATGGCTCTGCTACAGGTCCTCATGGCTGGCCAGGCTGCTCTCCTCACCTCTCTGAGCCGAAACTTGCCTTCTCTCCAACGAGGAATTACCTACCACATATAATTGTGAATCTATTAAGCGAAGTGATGCAGCCTGATTTCTACAGGCTCTGGCACTCGGAGGTGATTCTCAAATGCAGGTTTCTACCATTCTGTCCTCTCCGGGATAAGGACTCAGGAGTTGGCCCAGGGTACGAACACTGGACAGGGAGCAGGAACCCTGGTTTGGACCCAGCCTGGTGACCCGCTCACCTCGGGACCCTAAGAGAGGTGCTTTTCTGCCTTGGCCCTCAGTGGCCCATCTGTAAAATGAACTGGGTTAAGGACACATTTAGTGAGTCCTTCTCAGGTCTCCATTGGAGAGTCCCGACTGGGCAGCCGCAGAGGACAGAGGATGGGAAGGAGAGGAAAGACTCAAAGGCCAGCAAGGAGAGAGCAGGCATCCAGCAGTGGGGCCATGATTTTACCTCCATCCTTCTCCAGGTCCTTACCCAGCCTCTGCCCCCGCCAAATCTTTCCCAAGGGCAGGTGGTGCCAGC
Source organism: Nomascus leucogenys (assembly GCF_006542625.1). Taxonomy (NCBI): domain Eukaryota; kingdom Metazoa; phylum Chordata; class Mammalia; order Primates; family Hylobatidae; genus Nomascus; species Nomascus leucogenys. The sequence continues at coordinate 6,822,957 of NC_044402.1, forward strand.
CTTGTAGCCTGTAGGGAGAGCAAAGGCCCCAGGCCACCCAATTGAAACTGTAGTTGAGGCAGGAGAGCAGAGGGCGAGGGGAAGGCAGGCAGACGCTGCTAGTCCAGCTGTGAGGCCAACCAGGGAGGGGGTAGGACAGACAGACACGCTGTGCCCCCCAGGAGCCTCCTCTTCCCCTGGTTGTTGGGACCATCTCCTCTGCGTGAGCTGTGAGAAGCAGCTGTGTCATCTCATGGTGCTCTGGCCCCTCATTCCTCAGGGCAGATGCAGAGACCCCAGCAGAACACCCTAAGACCCTAGGGGGGGCGGGCAGGAGATGGGTCCACTTGATGGAAGGAACCTAGGTTCCCTGGAGCCATGCCAGCCCCCCACTTACCTCCACTTCTCTCCCACGGACTGAGATGTGAGTCAGAAGTAAATTCTGGCTGTATCGAGGCCCTGAGATTTGAGGTTGTCTGTTATAGCACCTAGAACACCCTAAGGAATATGGGGAGAGGGAACCCCAGGGGGCGAAAGTTGACATGGATTAATTGTGAAAATCCATTTCTTATCAAACAGGATTATTTTGGGTACAAGTGACAGAAACCTCACTTGAAATGGCTTAAGGATAAAATGGAACGTATTAAAGTCCAAGGAGATAAGTCTAGCTTCAGGCATGGCTGGATCCAGGTGTTCAGACACAGTGACAATCACCCCCACCTGACTCTCCGTCTCCCTCTCCCTCTCTCTCTCTCCTTCTTTCTCTCTCTCCCTGACATATCCCCACACTTCTGCTTTTCTCTGTGTTGGCTTCATTTGCTACAAGGTGGCAGAGACGGCACAAGCAGCTCCAAACTTAGCAGCTCATTCAGCCTTGAGGAAGGAGGCAGCATATTTCTCAGTTATTCCAGCTAAGGGTCTGGAGTATACTTCCTGTGACTGACTCACTTCGGCTTCGTGTCTGTCTCTGAGGCCTTCTACAGTCATTTGGTGGTCAGGCTCTCGTTGGCCAGGCCTGGGTCATGTGCCCATCTTGGAGCTGGGGATGGGGCAGCCTTGGTCAACCCATGTGGCCCAGGCATAATTAAGGGGAGGGTGGCTGGTCAGACGAAAATCCATCCATCCATCCATCACCCACCATCCATCACCCACCATTCCTGGCCCATTATTGTGTGTTCCCATCATGCTCTGCATTTGTGGGTGGCCCCTAGGGTGGTTAAGTAAGGGACCTGGTCAAGGAGAACATGGCCCTCATCCCTGTACCCTGTCCTGTCCCTGTCCCTTGTGTGTGTGTGTGTGTGGCTTGGGGAACAGATAGACAAACTTTCATTGTCAGATCTTAAGGAAGGAACTTCCCTTCTTCCAGCTGCATCACATCCGGCACAGTCTCTGGGAGGGGCAGGGGAGCCTCCTTTGTTGAATATGTTTTTCTGTCCTGCAGAAAGGCCACCTCGGTAGTGTCAGGGTTGGATTCCCATCCTCGCCCTGCTTCTTACAGGACATGCATCCCTGGCCCAGACACTTCGCCTCACTCCCTTGGCAGGCCCTTGAGAAGACCAAGTTGGGTCTGAGCTCTGGCTGTCCTGGACTGTGGGAGACGCTCAGGGCCTGTCAGAGACTCTGCCTTCCTCAGCTTCAGATGGTCCCCTGTCAGGGAGATGGGGAACTGCTTTCTTTTTTTTAAACCTATGCTTAAAATGGTGGTGAAATACACATAGAATTGACCATCTCAGCAGTTTTTCAGTAGCATCAAGTACATTCACGTTGTTGTGTCCCATGAATGGCTCATCCATCTGTAGAACTCCTTTCATCCTCCCAAACAGAAACTCTGCCCCATTAAATAACACCTCCCCATTCCCCCCCTCCCCAGCCCCTGGCAGCCTCCATTCTGGTTTCTGTCTACGATTTTGACCACTTTGGGTATCTTGTATAAATGGAGTCTTACAGTATTTATCTTTTTGTGTCTGGCTTATTTCACCTAGCATAGTGTTTTCAAGGTTCACCCACGTTGTAGCACACACCAGAATCTCCTTCCTTTTTAAGGCTGAACCATATTCCATTGTACATATACACCATGTCTTGTTTACCCATTCATCTGTCCAGGGACTCTGGCGCTGCTTCCGCTATCTTTGGGCCTTTCGGCTATTGTGAAAAGCGCGGCTGTGTGCATGGGTGTGCAAATATCTGTTGGAGATGCTGCCTCTCATTTTCTGGGTGTACACCCAGAAGCGGAAGTGCTGGGACCAATGATCATGCTATTTTTAGTTTTTTGAGGAACTGCCATCCTGTGGGAACAGTTTTTAAAAGCCCTTGGTTCCATCAGCAAGGGTTGATAAATCAGAGGAAAAAAAAAGATGAAGGAAAAAAGAAGAAGCCTTACTTTTGGGGGCTGAGATGGCAGCGGTGACAGGGGAAAGGATGCATTTTGACTAGCAAGCCAAGCAAGCGTCATCCAGGTGCTGGGCAGGGCGGCAGAGGGAGGGGCCCGGAGGAGCGCAGAGCCTCGTGCCCGGATGCCCGACCAGCTAGCAGCACGGGCAGCGGCTTTATGTTGATGGCAAATTGTCACTTTGGCGGAATTCAGGAACGCTACTTATGTCATTAGGCGGCAATCTATAATTAACGCACTCAAGGCTGTGTGAAGGGTAGGATTCTTCCAGGGACAGCTAGAGCGATTCCACCTGCATCTTCTGGGAGGGGGGTAAGTGGGGGTGTTCACTTCAGCCAGCAGCTGACACCTAATTAGTGGCAATTGTATTGTTCTGATGCCTCCTCCACCAGGAAGCCTCAGGACTCCCAGCTGGAAGGGAGGCTGTCTCAGAGGTGGAGACCAGCCAGAACAAAGAGCTGGAGAGGGAGGTCTGATCCAGGAGAGCCTGGGAACCATGGGGAGTCCAGCTCATCTACAGAGTCATTTTTATTCCTGGCCATGGAGCCCTTGAATGCCAGGGTCAGGGATGGCTCAGTTCAGCCGGGCCCCAAAAGAGTGGACCAGACTTCTCCAGGGGTGAAGCAACTTTTAAAATGTCGACAGGGCAGGGAAAACATTGTGCAGCTTTCTGACCACGGGGCTGCCTGCAGCCCGGTTTCCCAAGCCATGGGCGGGCTTGGCGTCTGACTGTCCCCTCTGGAATGTCTGGGCTGCAGCCGGGGCTTGCTCTAAATGAGAAACAGGCGGGAAGGGCTTAGCGGGCCTGGCAGGCCGTGGCCAGCTCCTCGTGCGGTCTGGGCAGGGCTGCTTGGCACGGGCCACTGAGGAGGACGCACTGGCTGTGCAGGCGGCCCTCCCACCAGCATGGAAGGCTTGGGGGGCCCCGGGCCAGCCTGTTCAGGCCAGCGCCTGCACGGAGGGAGGGCAGCCATCTCAGGGACCGCGGCAGAGCACCGCCCTGGAGGGCAGATGGAGCTGGTTCTGCTTCTGGCCCGGCCCCTTCTCCTTCTGCAACCTTGGGAACGTGGTTCACAGAGCCTCCTTTTGCTCACATTGGAAATGGAAGCAACAACGGCTCCCAAGGTGGTGGGGTGATCGTGTCTCATGGAACAGAGGTGGTGCGTGTGGGTGACACTTCATAGACAGCTGATACCTGGAAAGATCTAGGAGGCTGGCCCAATATCCTGGTTTTATAGCTGTGGGAACTGAGGTTCAGAGAAGTTTGGGAACTTACCCATGGTCACACAGCAAGATATAGGCAAATAGATTCTTCTCTAATCCACAGATTCCCCAAATCAGCACTTTCTGCTAGAGCCCAGCCCACAAGAGTGTTTTCTGGCTCCCTCCCCGCCTGGCTCTGTCCTCTCTTCCCCTTCCCAGCCCAGGCTTGGTCATGGTATTCTACACTTGCCTAGAGCTTCCTGGTTTCCAGCGTGCTTCCCTGTACATTTTCTAATCCCAGGGGATGGAGAGTCTCAGATGTCCCCAGGAGCTTCCAGATCAGAATTGGCCCTGAAATCTGGGGTGGCTCAGATCAAACCCCCCTACCCACCGCTCTCCCACCTCCCAAGTGGTGAAATCTGGTTTCAGACTTCCTGCTAGTGGATGTCCGTTACACATTTTGCAAAAGGTCCAGGAAATGGCCTTTCTCCTTCACAGTAATCCTTCCCGTCAGCCAAGGTTGTGTTCTTAGTTCGCTTTACAGATTAAGAGCCCAAAGCTTTCAGTGACCCACCAAAGATCCCCCAGGCGAAGTGGGGAAGCTGGGATTCAAGCCGGGGCTGCCTGTGGGTGGCGCTGCTGCCTCCGCACAATCAAGGCTGTGGAAGGTGGAGAAGACGCCTGCGGGCCTCCGTGTCCGACCCCTCCCCGGGGAAGAGAACAGGAGGACTTGGGTTTAGGTTGCTTATCCGTGTGCGACCTTGGGGATGCGACTCAATCGCTTTGAACCTGTTTCTCCAACTGAGGCTGGGGTCATGATATACAGAATACATGGATGTGAAGGCAAGAGGCGGGCCGCGGAGGGCACCCCATGTAAACCCTGAGAGGTCTGGTGTCTGGGGAGGTGTGCATTGCCCTGGGAAGGCGGGGCTTCAGGAGGAGTCTCCCAGGCCAGATTCTAGGGGAGCTCGGAAGCTCAGGACAGAAGAGGATTTTATCCTCCTGGTGGCACGAGACTGAGGGTTTTAAGTGGGAGGTGACATGATCTCTTGGTGCTTTGGAAAGATCAGCCTGTTGGCCAAGCTGGAGATGGTGGCCTGGAGGGTCCATATGGGCGCAGAAAGAGCAGGGAGCGGGAGGGGCAGAGGGAGGGAGGGAGGGGGAGGCAGCAAGGGGCACCTTTGTCCCCCGCTTCCCCACTTCCCTTCCTCCCTCTCCCTTCCTTTTCCTCCCCCTCCCCTTTCTTTCCCCTTTCCTTAAAAGATAGAGTCCACAGTGTCTAAGTCAGTACCCTATTGGAAGCTTGGAGTTCACTTCCATAAAAGAGATGGCGCTGGTTGTGACTACGGAGGAGGCATCCTCACGGTTAGGACTGAGGCCGAGCAGCTCCTCACCTTCCTGCTATTTCCTCTTCCTGCTTCCCAGAAGCGCCAGTGCCCCAGCCCCTGAAAGGTGTCCTGGACCCCGGGTTGGGCCAGCAGATGATCTTTCAGAGGCCCCCGAGGTCGGCTCATCACAGGACAGTGGACACTCTCCTTAGGAACCCCTCAATGTAATGCACGGCACCCACACCTCCAATGACTCACCTGCCTCCCAAGCCCACAGGGCTTCTGGCAGCCAGCTGGGCCCCATCTCTCTGTGTGTGGTCCTGTGGGGTCCCAATCCTCCAAGATGACGAAGAGCCCCAAGAAGGGCTGTAGCAGAAATGTGTCAGGCTGCAGGGATGACCAATTCCCAACTTCTTTTCCTAAAAGAAGGGAAGTGGGGATGCAGATCCTTGATCGTGACGCTGCTCCAGGGACCAATTCTGCTCTAAGTTATAAAAATATCCCAAAGCCCTCTTTCAAGGTGGCATTTGAAATAATATCTTAGGCCATTCATTGCAAGAGTTGCCTTTGTGCACTTGTGCTTGTGCTTGGTAATGAGCATGCTTAGAGCGTGGGTGATGTCTTGGGAGGCAGGAGGGGACCCTCCAGATCAGGGTTGTCCCTGACATTTGGGTGGCCCAGAACAAACCCCATTACCCACCATTCTCTTACCTTCTCAAGTGGTGGGATCCGGGGAGAATGAAAACAGGACTGGAAAAGACATCTGAGAAAACACCAGTTGGAAGAGAGAGAGGCACATGTTGGAGCGACACCAAGTGGCCCTTTTGTCTTGGTGTGAAGCGGTGGTTTACAGACCAATTGCTTGTATGTGAGCTTCATGCCTTCGGTTGACCTTAGTGCTAGAATTCCATGTATGTTTAAGATGGTGCGCGTAAGTGTGTGTGCTTGTGTGGGCACCTGCATGCCTATGCGCGTGTGTGTGTGGTGTGTACGTGTGTGTAGAAGTGAGGGGTGCTTCCTTATTTCCCAAATGTCCTGAAAACAGCACTTGATGAATGGGTTCAGCCAGACTCAGACTTTGGGCCTGGGACGGCCACTGACCTAAGGCACAGGTGCTGCACCGGCATCCATGGCAGACAGACGATGAGCTTACATCAGGAGCAGGGATAGCAGAAGGCGTTAAGAAGCTTCCCCCAGGGTCATTGCCCCTCTGTGTCCAGTGGAAGATCGATAGGCCTTTAAAGTGATTTATAAAAATTGAAGGGTGGGCAATGCTCTTTCCTCAACTCCAGCGAGTCAAATCAGCATCCTCCACTCGTATTGATCGTCCCACTTGGTCTAAACGCACATTAGCAGGGGCAGACCATAAAAATTAATCCTCCTCTTCCGTCAAATGGAAGGCCATCTTCCCAGCTTCCCTGGAGCCGGGTGATGTCATGAGACTTCTTGTTGGGAGAGAGAGATTTGTATTAAATCTGATGAGGCTGTTTGCATAAAAGCTAATTAGGATGGCCGAGTGGAGAGAGGAGCTTTGGTGTCCCAGACACACCTGTAAAGACCCTCTGAGTTAGGCAACACCCCACAGGAAGCCTTTTTTCCAAGTCTTAACCTACAGCTGACCTGACTGGCCAATTTCTGAGTTTTTAAAGAGCAATGAGCTAGTGTGATCAAGATGATGATAACGACAACAACGACACCTTTCTTCTTACCTGTTTCCCCAGCTCTCCTCTCCTATCTCTCTGATATCTTCCCTCACATTGTCTGCCTGTCATTGTCCTTCCACAGTCATGGGGGCATTTGAAGCTGAGGGGGCCCTGGGGCTGGGAGGGCTTGGGTTTGCATCCTAGCTGATATGTTTGGCTCTGTGTCCCCACCCAAATCTCATCTTGAATTGTACTCCCATAATTCTCATGTGTTGTGGGAGGGGCTGGTGGGAGATAATTTGAATCATGGGGGTGGTTTCCCCCGTACCGTTCTTGTGGTAGAGAATAAATCTCATGAGATCTGATGGTTTTATCAGGGGTTTCCGCTTTTGCGCCTTCCTCATTTTCTCTTGCCCCCACCTTGTAAGAAGTGCCTTTCACCTTCCACCATGATTCTGAGGCCTCCCAGTCATGTGGAACTGTAAGTCCAATTAAACCTCTTTTTCTTCCCAGTCTTGGGTATGTCTTTATAAGCAGCGTGAAAATGGACTAACACACCAGCTCTGATGCTTATTTTCTGTGTGATCTTAGACAAGATGCTTTATCTCTCTGAGCCTCAATTTCCTCCTGTGTAAAAGACATCCAGTAATAGCCACCTGGCAGGGTTAGTGTGAGCGTATGTAATACAGTGCGGGCTTTCTCAAGCTGCGTCACACATGACAATTTTTGCCCTATCTGTGCACTTCGTCTACTACTATTTACTTAATAATTTTATTTAAATCAATTCATACTTTCCTACATACGCTTGTTTAAATTGGAGACATTATACTATTATTATAAATGGAAAATATAATACCATTTATTGTACCATTTATTATAAATACAATACCATTTAGAAATGCTCAAAAATACTTGAGTGTAAACCTAGCAAAACTTGAACAAAATGTTTATACTGAAAGTTACCAAATGTGGATTAAAAAAATCACAGGAGGTCTAAATAAATGGAGGGACATGATGTGGTCATATGTTGGGAGATTCAATAAAGATATAAAGATATACATTTTCCCCATATTGATAAAGAGGTTTCATACAACTATTATTAACATTACAGCAAGATTTTATATTCTAAAATTTACATGGAAAGACAAAGGAACTAGAATAACTAAAATAATTTTGAAAAAAAAGAATAAAGTAAGAGGAATCATTTTACCTGACTTCAAGACTCCTTTTGGAGCCACTGTAATCAAAAGAAATATAGATCTATGAGCTCAAAGATGCTTGTGCACAAACCACTTTACAGCTCACTACAGGTCATTCAACAAACGTTTACTGAGCAAGTGCTACGTGCCTTGCCTGGGCCTTGTACCTGTGCTACTCAAAGGAATACAGCACTCTCTCTGCCCTTAGGGGAGAGACAAGCTGAATGCAGAAAGTGTGTGTGTTTGTGTATGGGTATGCCTGCGTGTATGCATGTGTGTTTGTGTGTCTGTGCATGTGCACCTGTGTGTAACCGTGGGAGAAAGGAGCATTCCAAAGAGGCTTGTACTGTGACGAGGACCCCGATGCCTTTCTTCTTTCCCCTCTTTTTCATTCCCTCTCTTTTGTTTTCTTCTTGCTTCTTATATCCTATCTTTGGGAATATTGCAATTAGGAGGAAGTCCTATGCCACGCAATAGTCTTTGCAACTTTCTAGTCCTGCAGTGGAGACCTTTCAAAAATGCAATTTAACACGTACCCCAATATCTAAAACTGAGAAAAGTACAGCAGCTCAGTGGAGTCCTGCCTCCCCTCCAGACCCCCGGCAATTGCAAGTCAGCCAAGTTAGAAGCAGATGCTGCAATGGAGTTTGACAGGCAGAGTATTTATTAGTGATCAATACCTATGGGTGGTCCGGGGAGGAAGGAGGATTGGATGCAGGCTGACACTTTAGCCAGCCCTGTGGGGAATGTATAGGACCCAGTAGTGCTGTCCGTATCAGGCCTGAATGGCCAGTCCCCCTTGCTCCTGTCTCAGTGGGTGGCCAGGTGGGGGTGCTCTGGGAAGGGTGTGCTCTTGGGTGGAGCAGGTCTCTGCAGCTGAGGCAGTCTCCCATGGGGATGACAGCTGGAGGCTGGCTGTTGGTAGCTGGGGCACCAAATCCTTTGGTTAAGGGAGATCCAGGTGGAGCATCTCTGTTTTCAGCCCAGTGTCCACTCTTGTGCTGCCCCAGGCCACTGTGTCTACGCCTGGGGAGTGGTTCCTTCAGGATTCTGGTCACCGTGTTCCTGGAGGGAACTTAGAAGAGCAAGTTAACTGTATGAGCTACAGCTCTGGCACGGTCGCCGCTCTCAGCGCTGCAGCTGGTGCTCACGGCTGAGCTCCTCACCACCCGCTGAAGACCCTCCCCTCTCAGCTGGAACCGCTGCTGGTCTCAGTGGGTTACCCAGTGGCCTGAGTCCCTGGTCAGCGTGACTTTCTCGGGCTGGGGTTGTTGCACTTATCCATTTACCATATGACTGGGAAAGAGAGCCCTGGAGGAGCCGGTGGACCCCATGCCCAGCCTCTGTCTCTCTCCTGCTGCAGATGCACCATGGGGGGTGGCTGGGGCGGGGTGTGCTCTGGGGGGCACTAACACGTGCCACAGGGACCATCCCACTTTGTGCCTCTCCCACATGCCCACCTGCATGCCGAGACCCCCAAGCCTTCTTGTCCCCAATGTCTCTTTATAACCCCTGTCCACCGCTGTTCCTGAGTCCATACATATTCTCACCTCGAGCCACTTCTCCTTCCACACACAGTGGTACCACCCGAAGCTCTGCCCGATAGGAGGATTCATAAGGGAGGCCACACGCAGCCACTGGTGTGAGCTGAGGGACAGAGGTCGGCACAGCTCTGCTGCCTGACAGAGGGGCCAGGCTACCTGCGGTGCAGCTTGCTTGTGGCATCTGATCCTACTCATAATCCATTCTAGAGGCACCAGGTCTGCTTCATGATGGCTGCTGTGGGCCTGCATAGGTCAGGTCATGGTGGGTCCCACAGAACCCGGCTTATGATGGGCACTTCTGGATACATGGTCACTTATTAGCGTGTGTGTATTCACTTGTCTCTATCAAAGTCCAGTGGCATGGTAGGAGTTATTTTTCAAAAGATGCCCAGTTATCTATTGCGATGACACATGCCTGCTTTAGAACCCCCAGGGCCTCCCGCACTGTGATTTTTTTCTCTGGAGCCTCCTGCAAGCTCCACACAGCTCCTTTCCCCACCACCAATATTTCTAATACCACAGCGTCTTCTGGGTAGTACGGCCCTAGCGGCAGGGTTGATTGTACTACAGCCTGTTTCCCGCGGAGGTCGGCAGCAGCTCGTGTCATCTGATATATTCCTGGGTCTGGAATATCTGCCCTTAGAACACAAAGAGGCCTGCCAGGCACAGTGCTTCCTTCTTGGTGGTGGGATACCCGGTACAATACTTTGGATTTTACTTTGTTCTCTGATGCCCCTGGCCACTGGGTCCCTAACATTTTTTGGGATATTGGGGTGCATGTGTTTTACCAAGGCCTCCCTTTTGCTGGCTGCTTGTTATTCATCCGACCCAATAAGCGATATATCATTGCTGTAAGAGATAAATACGACATTCTGTGCAATGCCCCGACCACCCAGGTCTCTTTGGGTAGCATTATGACAGAGGCAATAGAGTTACACTAGCTCTGGGGCCAAACTGTGAATGTAGACTGTTGCCCACTCCCCGCTGGCTACTTATTATGATAATCGTGTCTACCTGGCTTCTGGTGGTGAGGGAGTCATCACCTGGCCTCTGCTTCTGGGAGACCTATTACCCCTCTTGCTGTCAGGGAGTCCAGTTCTGCAAGGACCTTTTCCATTGTCAGCCAGAGGAGGGACACTGCTGCTGTACATTTCAGGATGCAGGGGTGCCTCTCGCCAGCCCATTCCTGAGATCTTAGTAAATGACGTGTCCTGTGGGTCCTTCCCTGGAGTGTAATTATCTGGTGACCTTCTGGTGTGACATAATGTGTCCATTCCAGTGTGCCCTGTTCCTCCAGCCTTTTTTATTTTTATTTTTATTTTTTTGAGACAGAGTTTCGCTCTGTTGCCCAGGCTGGAGTGCAGTGGCGAGATCTTGATCTCGGCTCACCGCAACCTCCTCCTCCCAGGTTCGAGTGATTGTCCTGCCTCAGCCTCTGGAGTAGCTGGGATTGCAGGCACTTGCCACCACACCCGGCTAGTTGTATTTTTAGTAGAGATGAGGCTTTATCATATTGGCCAGGCTTGTCTCGAACTCCTGACCTCAAGTGATCAGCCCACCTCAAGCCTCCCAAAGTGTTGGGATTACAGGCATGAGCCACCGCACCTGGCTCCTTGAGCCTTTTAGTGCCTTTCTCAGTATCTCCCAGGAGCTGGTAGCTGGGCCAAGTCCTTCCTTGGACAGTGTCATAGTGAACCCCCTGCCGCCACACTCCATCAGGTGCTTGGTTGGAGGTTCTGCAGAGGAACCTTAGCACTTCCTAGAGTGCCATTTGGAAATTGCTTGGGGGCAGAGGTTGGGGGAATCTCCAGAGCTCTGGAGTCAGATAGGCTAAGACAGGTTGCATAGGTATAGATGAACACATCGGGAGTCAGATGTCTTCAGATACTGGTTCTGCTATGGTCAGGCTGTGTGGCCTTGAGAAGATAATTAGCCTCTCTGCATTTTATTTCTTTGATGTCTTATGAGAGTTGAATTTGGTGTTTCTAGGATGTTTAGTGTAGTTCCTGAGAGTAAGTTCCCAACAGGTGGCTGCTGTCCTTCTTGGTCACACATGCTCCTGCAGGGCTGCAAGACCTTGAGGAAGGCTTGAGTCAAGGTCCTTCCTTTCTCACTCACCAGTCCTGTGATGTTGAACAACTTACAGTCTCCCTGAGCCCCAGTGTTTCATCCCTAAAGCAGCAAATGCAATAGTAGCACTCATCCTACCTTGAGGCTCCTGGGAGACAGTTGATGAGAGAGGGTTTGGTAAACGCCCAGGTGTGGTCCCTGCAGGAGAGAGTGTTGCTCTTCCTTCACTTCCGTGGCCTGTAGACGTGTCAGCCGGAAGCCGAGCAGCCTTCCCAATCCATTACCCTCTCAAATGGACTTGAAATTTGCTCCAAAGTCAACCAGGAGTGAAGACTAATTATGATAATGTAGGAATTTCCAGAACAAGGTGCCAACCATACATTTCTGGCCAGAACAACCTGTGGACTGTATTGGACACTTGGGACAGATCTGGGTCTGGTTGAGACCACATTCTTAAGGAGACAACATGTCTTGTATGACCCACCTTAAACACCAGAATCCTGACTCTAAGGGCCAGGTGGTCTTGCTGAAGATCGGAAGGGGCTCCTTGGCCCAGGGCTTGGAGGAAGATGGTGGAAAGACTTGCTGACAAGACACCCTGGGACAGAGTCTGCAGTCACCATCACATCTTTTCATATACTCGAAGCACTGGAGGGAGAACAGGGGCCTCTGTTCTTGGTCTCTTGTCTCCCTTGTGGAGGATAGGAAGGAGCCTCCTATTGTATGCCTGGGGGAATAGCCCTGGCCTGTCTGGATCTGTTGCCGTGTGTCTCCTGCTCTGTCTCCTATACCCTCAGGTATCACCCTCTCACTCCAGGGCTTGTCTTGGGAAGGCTTTGCTTTGCTAACATGTCCTCACACAGTTGCCTTTTTAAGGGCCACAGAGGAGACCATGCTTCCCTTGATGGCTTCTGGGCTGGAGGTGATTGTGTGACCCTGCAGCTCTCTCTTTCTCCCTCTGACCCATGTGTCATCCCCTGGCCTCTGACATAAGGACTGCGCTATGGTTTCTACAGGATCAATGCTGTTCTTAGATAGTAAGGGATGTAAGAGTCATTGAACCCCTCTTGTCATGACGACTTATTTCCTGCTCAGAGTGCAACCTGGAAACAGATCCGCCATTGTGCAGTGCTGGGACACTTCCTGTGCAACATGAAAACAGATCCCCCATTGTGCAGTGCTAGGGCATTTCCTGTGCAGTCTGCTTAGTGGTCCCCCTGGAAGCAGGAGCATGTGGACACCACTGCTTAACCACTGATGTCTGGTATGGTGATCAGCATATGGTAATCATCCATGCATGTCTCGCCCAAACTGTCCTATTCCCTTCAGAGTGTTTAAGACCTCATACTTCCCCATTTAGAACACTCACATGGCTGTAAGTACCTCTCAGCCCAGCACTACCTCTGTAGATGGCAGATACAGAAGATGCCTCTTTGTAGGTGATTAAGGCCAACACCAGACCACAGTGCCCAGAAGGTGAGAGGGGATGAGCTGCCCTCGGAGGTTCCCTCAGGGACTTGGTTTTGTGAATTGATCACCATTTGAGGACACCCAGGGGTCCACAGGGGTCCACTCTTTCCTCAGAGAGTTTAAAAGCATCAGCAACTGGGGCCAATCCACACTCTTATAACAGCAGCGATGGGAAGGCAATCAGGAACTTTGCGGTTTTAAAAGCTGTTTGGCCTTCTCGAAAGAGAGTTGGATTAAACTATGGTTCTTAACCAGGGCTGCATATTAGAATCATCTGGGGAAAATTGCTAATGCACAGATGTCCAGGCTGTCTCCATGGGGGTCTGATTCAGTAGGCCTGGGTGGGGGCTGCCTATGATTTGCATGTTTTTTTCTGGTGTGGGTGAGGGTTGATCCTTTCAGTAAGCCTGTGTGGTAGGCAGAGCCTGGAATAGGATCACTATTTTCAAGATGAGTAGATGGAAGACCAGAGAGGTAAGTGATCAGACTCAGGCCTGGGCTGATTTTTTCTGCTGCTTTGTTCTTGTCTCATCAAGCCCACCACTTTGTCTAGAATGAAATGGATACACTGCAAAGTGAAGGGAAAGGAAACTGCCCTGGCAGAGAGAGAGGCCCCTGTGAAGGGTTTTCTCTGGGGGGCTGGACTCTCGTGGGGGCACCTGTCCTCCCGCCGCTGGGCTTGGGCCATGAGGGCACACTTCAGGGGAGCGCCAAGACGCTGATTCTCAAATGGGAAAGGCGAGGCCACGGGGACTCCTGATCCAGTGACTACAGCCTCGTTAGGGTCCTTGCCTTGGCAAAAGACATTTGCTCGATCCACAGATTTATTCAGTTAATTCCTAAAAAGAGGGGAGAAGTTTCCTCCAGTGCACCCATTGAGTTATCTTCCTAACAATGTGGAAATATTTCATTAAGGGTGTTTGTTTGCGTAACGACAAAACATCAGCACAGACGTTTTGCTGTCTGTTGGCCATTGTCCTCCCCTGGGCAGCTATGGAAGCCCCTGTCCCATCCCTGTCCAGCAGGTGAGCACAGACCTGGAGGGGCCCTGGGGTGTAGGTGGCTTCAGCTCTCTGACGCATTGTTTAGGGACATTGAGTTAAGAGACCAAATGTGCTGATAAGAAGGGAAGCTTCCCATCCCAGGATGGTGGGTGCCTTCCGTGGGAATGACTGTGTGGGAGGCACTGCTCCTGCCCAGTACGGAACATTTGATCACGGAGGTTCCCTTCACCTCACAGATCACTGTGTGGGGGAGATGCTGATGTGAACATGTTAATCCAGTCCTTGTCTGGTTCCTTTCCACCAAAGCTTCAATATGCATCTGATCTCAGAATATTGGATTTTTCTTTGAGGAAAGAAATAAATGACTTATCTGGGGAATAAGTCCAGAGTTCCCTCCATGCATTGCACATTCTCTATATTGGGCTAAAATAAGGTTTGCTGATTCTCATGTAAATCTCTAAAGCCTGGGTGTCATCATATGAGTATTTTATGTGCCAGGTAAGTAGGTTGCATCCCCAGGAAAAAAAGAAAGAAGGCAAGGAAGAAAGATTAGCGATTGTATCCAAGGAGAAGGAGAACAGATTCAAATACTTTAAATGCCTATAGCTTCTTGATTCAGTGGCCGAGAAATATGATTCACTCTGAAAAGCAGTCGTTTTGGTTTATATTTGGAATTATCTTGAAGTTTGGCAGATATGTCCTTCTTGTAGTTGTTGCTGCTGCATTTCTTTTCCACCTTTCCTAAGCCTGACAAAATGATGCTTCATAAAATCCTAGTGGGTTTTGCTTCATTCCTGTGTAGCTTGTGCAAGACTGATGGAGAACAGGTTACCCTGCCGGCTGCAAATATTTATTGTGTGCCTGTCTGGTTTGGGCCAAATGGGTACCTCAAACCAGAATCTTGTGCATGTTTTGGTGGCTCTGAGGAGTGAAAAGCAAGGAGAACACATAAGGATCTTGTCAATATGACTTTGCCAGGCTGATAGGAGGAAAAAGAGGCAACTTTTCTGACCCTAAAGCCAATGGCAAATGTTCAGGGCTTGTCAAAAATACAAAGCGAGAATCAAGGTGAGTTAGAGGCATTGATTTTAGCCTATGTCAAATGCACAAAATGTTAGATGGTGGATATGTGTTCCCAAACTTTACTCTGAATGCAGTGCTGTAAAGGTGGAAGGTCTTTTGACATATTTAGTCAATTCCCTTGTTCCACTGCTGAGAAAACTGAGACTGTGACAGGTGAAGTGACCCACCCACTGTCGTGGAGTTGAGATGGGATTGAGAAGGTCCTGCCCCATCAACAATTTCGGCCGATTGCATTTTCCAACGATGGAGGCAGCCATGTCTCCCATTCCATGAACTCCTCTGCAATGTGACCTTGCCACCCTTCCATCAAGAGGTGGATCTATTTCTCCACCTCCTTGAATCTGTATGATGCTGTGGCTGCTTTGACCAATAGACTATGGCTGAAGTGACACAGTGCCAGGTCCAGGCGTGGCTCTTCATGGCCTGGCAGTTTTGCTTCTGACTTCTTGGTTTGCTTTCCCTCCAAATCCAGCCACCATATTGCGAGAAACCCAAGCCACATGGAGAAGCCATGCATGGACAGTCTCATTAACAGCATTGACTTTCACCATCTGAGTGCACCATCTTAGAGGCCAGCCAATTGAGCTTTCAGATGACCTCAGCTGATTCAGGAGAGAATCACCCAGCTATGCTCAATCAATCCTCCCATCTGTGAGAGTTAATAAAAAAATTGTTGGTTTATTAAGCCACTAAGTTTTAGGGTTACTTGATATTCAGTAACATTTAACTGGAACATTACTCAATACTAACATGAAAACTCATGCTTGATAATCACTCTGCACTTTTACCAACTACGCTCCCATTTATTCTAAGATTCAGTGTTTTCCTAATGGAAGGTCATGACTCATTAGTAGCTCATAAGACCAATTTTGTTAAGTGCCAAAAGTTAAATCAAAGAGAATTAAATGCATCAGAGTACATTATCCGTAATAAAGGTAATAATTGTTTTGTGAAATTTTTGGTTCAATTATGTGTGTGTGTGTGTACTGGATTTGGTATCTATTTTTTATTGTGGGTCATAGAAAAAAATGTTAAGAAAATGCTGATTTCATTTGGCCCTTCCTACAGCTTTGACGAGCAAGCAGGGGTGGTGTCTTAGTCCATTTGGGCTGCTGTGAAAGAATTCCACAGACTGGGTGGCTTATAAACAATAGAAGTTTATTTCTCATGGTTCTGGGGACTGGGAAGTCCAAGATCAAGGTGGCAGCAGATTCAGTGTCTGGAGAGAGTCTGCTTTCTGGTTCACAGATGTCACCTTCTCATTGTGTCCTCACATGGTGGAAGTGCTGAGAGAGCTCTCTCAGGTGTGTTTTATAAAAGCATTAATCCCATTCATAATAACTCTGCCCTCAAGACCTAATCATCTCTGAAACTCTCCACCCCCTAATACTATCACCTTAGGGGGATGGGATTTCAACACATGAATTTTGGGGGGACATAAACATTCAGTCCATTGCAGAAGGTTTCATTACCTCCTTTCCATCAATAAGGAAACTGAAATTAGAAGGCAGATTATGTGGCAGACCTGGGATTCTCTTCCCCTCCTGTCTCCCCAAGTCCAGCATGTCATACAGCTTCTTACCATTCTTAAAACATTTTAGATCTTTCAGGGAAGAGCCACTTTCTTGAGCTGGTGTGTACAGGCAACAGTAACAGCAGGTGACATACATGTGCTTACTTTGTGCTTGGCCCTCACTGTGCTAAGGACTGTACATGATTAACTCATGGGAGGTGCCATAATTATGCCCATTTTACTGGTAAGGAAACTGAGGCTCAGAGAGGCTGTTTAATTTAGCCAGTTTTGCACTGCTAGTGGGTGGCAGAGCCAGAATCCAAACCTATGTAATCTTGCCCCATGTCTACACTCTTATCCATTCAATTATGGTTTTTCTCCTCTAGTTTGGAAAACTCGAGTGTGAGAAAACCTCTCAGCAAGCTTGCCTCCGTTTGCTCAGAGCACTAGCTGAGGCTTCCGAGGCAGGGCCATGACTGCCCTACTTCCAGCAGGGTGGCATGATGAGACCTCCTCTCCCATAGAAGCACCAGGTGACTCTCAAGAGTTGCCACCCTGTCCCAGGGTCTGGAGAGAGGCCAGGCCTTTTTTTAATGCCTGAGAGTGAGAACGTTATTGGGTGAACACTTCCCTTTTGTTTACAAGATGAGAATCAACTCCGGTGGTTAAATAGTTGATGTTGGCAAAAGAGTTAAGACAAGAATATCTCCACGTTCTTAGAGACCCATTTCCTGTCCTTGCTTTACTTTCACTTCTCTCCTGACTGTTTACTTGTCTCTTCAAGTCCTCTAGGGAGAAAGGAGAAAACGCCTGGCCATCAGAGCATCTCTGTTCCTTAGTTTCCTTGCCTGGAAAAGCCAAAGCTTGGGTTGGACTGATCCAGTGGTTCACAACTGCAAGCATTTTTCCTTCTCAGAGGACACCTGGTAATATCCAGAGACATTTTTGGTTGTCACACTGGTGTGTGTGAGTGTGTGTGTGCATGGGTGCTCTGCTAACATCTAGTAGGTAAAACAGGGGATTTTGCTAAACATCCTACTATGTACAGGACAGTCCCCACAACAAGGGAGCATCCAGCCCCGAAGGTCAACAGTGCCAAGACTGAGAAACCCCAGATTAATCTATTAATATGAGAATCCCCACTCACTGAGTATCTACCACATGCCAGCTAGTGGAAGGAAGCCAGAGATAAAAACAGACAAACAAACACGCAACACAAAAAGCCCCAAGCACCCTTAGACCCTACACTCAAACAGCTTGTGATATAGTGGGAAAACCAAATACATACAATTTTTCAGGAATGAGAAATACCAGCAAGGAGATGGGCATGCGGTGTCATGGGGCTTGCAGAAGGAGACCCCAGAGAGGCCAGCAGAGGCCAGAGCTGCGGCCCCACCGCCCCCACCCAGTACCTTAGCACATGTTGTTCCCTGTGGCCAGAGGCTTATTTCTCAGGTATTTCACTTATCTCTTTGGTCCCTGCCCAAATGCCACTGCTTTGGGCTGCTGGGAAGCTTTCCCTGACCCCCTGAGGTCCTCATAGAACCCCTGACTAGTATTTCTGGCATTGATCTGAGTTTGCATTTCACATTTGTTTTTCTGAGGATTTGACTATTGTCTGGGAACCTCTCCTGCACACACCATCCATTTATAAGCCTCCCCTGTCCTGAAAACAGGATCTGTAGCTCCTCCCACTCAGGGCAGCCCATCAGAGGTACTCTCTTGTGTATTCTGACTTCTCAGAGTCCCTGCTGCCTTTGAAGTAAAGCCCAAATGCTGAGCCCCACACCCTAGGCCCTTTGCCCTTTGCACTTTGCCCTTTGTGAACTGATTTGATTGCCCTCTGGCTCCAGACGGCTCCCACTTGTAGCTCATTCAGTCCTTGGTTGCTGCGACCCTCTCCTTCTCCCATAAACCCAAAGTGGCTTTCTGCTTTCCTGCAGGTGGCCTTTTGCCCAGAAAGATCTGCACATTTCTCCCTGTGTCTGATTAGATCACAGGCTTCCTTGGATTATAGACTTGTTGCCTCCTCTTTCAGGAAGTCTTCCTCTTTACATGCCTAAGTTAGGTGCTGGTATGGTTTGGATTTGTGTCCAAATTCCCTGCCCAAATCTCATGTGGAACTGTAATCCCCATTGTTGGAGAAGGGGCCTGGTGGGAGATGATTGGATCATGGGGGTGGACTTCCCCCTTGCTATTCCTGTGATAGTGCGTGAGTTCTCATGAGATCTGGTTGTTTAAAAGTGTGTGGCCCCTCCCTCTTGGCTCTCTTCCTCCTGCTGTAGCCATGTAGGCCATGCCTGCTTCCCCTTCACCTTCCGCCATGATCGTAAATTTCCTGAGGCCTCCCAGCCATGCTTCCTGTACAGTCTGAGGAACTGTGAGCCAATTAAACCTCTTTTCTTTATAAATTTCCCAGTTTCAGATAGTTCTTTATAGAAGTATGAGAATGAACTAATACAAGTGCCTTCCTTTGTGTGGTCAGGGCATCCTGGGCTTACTGTGGTTTTCAAATATTTGTTGCACTGAAATTTCCTTGAGAGAGAGGATGGGTGGTGCTGCTGGCAGCGTTTCCAGCACCCACCTCAGAGCCTGGCACATTGAAATATTTATTGAATGGGGAAATCAGTGGATACCAGTTCTAGGCCCTTCCTCCCCTCTGATTCCCTAGATCTTGTTGGGAATGGTTGAATCCACCTCCCTGGGGGCTACTCTACACCAGAAAATTCTTCCAGGTCCTGCAAGCCAGTTTTCTTACCTCCCTGGATGTAAATTTGTGTTAAAACATTACTTTTTTGTCAAGCAATGTTAGAACTGAGGCCAAGCTCCTGTTTCAGTGATATAATGGCCATAAATAGAGGCAGAATTAAAAAAATAAGGAATAATTATAAAAATGACCAATGCAATTTTTGAGTGATCAAACAATCCCATTACATGTGTGCACTGATTGGCCCACTAAACTGGATGTGTGGCTAAAGATGTGGAACTATGCAAATGTATGCTGCTCAGGACCCACAGTATAATGGTGGTCTTAAAGATTTATATTTTCTTAGATCGTTAAGGTGTTAGATGGCCTCATTTCTCAGGTGTGTTTCTAGCTCTTTAAATCTCAGCAGCAGAACACATGGGCGGGTTCCATGCTGCCACTTCCATCACTCCCCTGGCATAAGGTAAGTCTTCCTAAAGGTTAGCACAGGAAATGCTCCTCTGTGTCCAATGCCTTGTTAGGCACTGTGAGAAATTACAGTATGAATTAGATCTGCTCTCTGCCTTCCAGGAGCTCCCTGTCTTACAGGAAAATTAGGACATACACATTCATACCATACCACAAATTCTAGAAAGTGAATGAGAAATACAGAAAAACTAGAACAGATTCAGAAATTTTGAAGCAGGAGAGAGAAATTCTACCTGAAATGTTCAGAGACGGTGGAAAAGATCATATTTGACATGGGTCTTGAAAAATTAGAGATTCGAAAGAATAATTATTCATGTAACACCTTGATGCCTAAAGTTTAAGGAGAGGTTAATCTAGGTAGAGAGAATGGCCGGAGAAAATGCCCAGAGGCAGAAAAATGAGGCCATAGTGACTTTGTTTCCTACATTTTCTCCTAGAAAATTTGTAATTTTAGGTTTTACATGTAGGTCCATGATCCGTTTTGAGTTGATTTTTGTATATGGTGTGAGGTATGGATTCAGGTTAATTTTTTTCCTGTGGTCAGTCCAGATTGCGGTCTTTCCTGGGACCAGGTCCAGGTGTCCCTTGGAAAGGAAAGCCCTCACTGTCCACAAACATTTCAGAAATCACCAAGACACAGTGGTAGGAAACAGGGGTGTGGCTGTCCTTATGACTGATGTTTGGGAGAAGGCCGAGTGCTCCTTAAAAACACATGTGTCTTTGGGCTTTGGCTTTTCATTGTGGAAGGAGATTTTGTGAATGAGTGTTTTAGTTTCTCAGTGAAACCCAGGAAATGTGTACTGTTTTCTGCTTAGCCTCACCTGCTCCACAGCAGCATCTTCATCCCTGGTGACTATGTGTTCCCCACGTCCTGGGGACAGGGTGCAAACACATCTGGTGACCCCACCCCCATGGTGTACCAATGTTCCCAATGAGGAGACAGACTGCCAATGCACAACTACTAAAATATACGTGATCCTTTGGCCTCCCGGTCCCCTTAGCAAGGGCCCTTGCATACAGCTGGTGCTTAATAAATGCAGGTTGGAATGGAAGTAATAAATACAGGTTGGAATGGAAGTAATAAATACAGGTTGGAATGGAAGTGTGTTTGCCCAGAGCAAACACACCTGAGCTAGAAACACACTTGAGAAATGAGGCCATCTAACATCTTAATGATCTAATAAAATATAAATCTTTAAGACCACCATTACACTGTGGGTCCTGAGCAGCACACAGCCTTCTGATCAACTGAGCATCTCCAGCCCAGCAGTTCCATTGTGTTTTTGAGAAAACCATCAAGGCCAAGTGAAAAAAGGGAAACAGGCTGACCTCACTCCCCATGGGAGTCTCCTGAACGTGCAAAGGAAAGAGCAGCAGATGCATGGTGCCCGCCTGCAGACCACCAGTGGGCTAAGCGTCTATAAGGGCACTCTAAAGAAGAGAGGAAAAGCCAGCCCAGTGAAAGAAGACAGGGTTCACGGGGACATCATCATCTCTGAAGCTACGACATGCAGGCACTCTGCCTGGCACTTCACATAGGTCTTGTGGTGAAGTCTCCCCCAAATCCCTGGAGGTGGAGGACAACCACCCCACCTCCCAGATGAGGAAACAGGCTCAGCAAGGTGGAGTGAGTCAGCCAGGGTAACCCAGCCGGTAAGTGGCATGGCTGGGTGGAACTTCAGGGTCCTGGCTCTTCCAACTACTTTTTGCTGCCTACTGTCATTGGACTGGAAGATTCCCTGTTGCTTTGCTGGCTGAGAGTCTCCAGCTGCCTGCAGTCCCTTCCTCCTGTCCTGGACACTTGCTCCAGATGCTTGAGTAGGACCAGAGCAGAACCATGTGCCCCCGATCCACTGTTTGGGCATCTGTGATTGCAGCTCCCCTTGATGGCACATCGTGGTGTGTAGGGGGCTTATCCACACCACACAGACCCCACTGGACACCTCTGAAGACCTTCTGTGGCAGGCTCTGGGCTTTGTCCTACTGGTCCAGCCACTAGACCCTCAGGAGCGCCCCATACAGGGAGACCCTGATTATTACAGTACCTGCTTTCAGAGAGGGAACCCAGAGGAAGGGCCCCCATTTACCCTTGGGTGGTGAGAGACTTGGAGACAGAGGCCAGGAAGGCTTCCTGGAGGAGGTGATGAGCATGCCTGGCCTTGAAGGGCAAGTCGGATGTGAAACCCTGGTTCTCAACCCTGGCTGCACGTGGAATCACCTGGTATTCTGTGCTGGGCCTTGAGGTTCTGACTCAGTTCGTCTTGGGTGGGATCTGGGCACTGGCATTCTTAAAAAGCTTCATGAGTGATTCTAGTGGGCTCAGATACACCAAATCAGGAGAAGGGGAAAGAAGATGATCTTGGGTAGAGGCTTATTTCAAGGCAGCGACTTCTAGGACAGCATGGAGTGTGGGCAGAGGGGGAGGTCTGGAGGGCCACTGGGGCCAGGCCACGAAGGCCTTGGACCCTTGTTTAGGGCACTTGGACCTTATCTGAAAGGATCAGGGCAGGTCAGAGCACTGAAGGTCTCAGCAGGGGAAGGGCCTGCTGAACTCTGGACTTTGGGAGGTCCTCTGGTGGCCTCAGAATGGAGTGGTGGTGGTGAATGAGCAAGTGAAGGGGTGAGATGGGGTGGGGTGTTGTGCGGAGGGCAGGGGGTGGGCCCAGTGGGAGTGGGTGGGGCCAACTTATCTCCTGTACCCTCCTCTGAGAGGCCTGGAACATTTGGAGGTGGGGCCCCAGGAAGCTCAGAACAAAAGGAGATGCCCTACGCGGTGGCTCACGCCTGTAATCCCAGCACTTTGGGAGGCCACCGTGGGTGGATCATGAGATCAGGAGTTTGAGACCAGCCTGGCCAACATGGTGAAACCCTGTCTCTACTAAAAATACAAAAAATTAGCTGGGTGTGGTGGTGGGCGCCTGCAGTCCCAGCTACTGGGGAGGCTGCGGCAGGAGAATTGCTTGAACCCGGGAGGTGGAGGTTGCAGTGAGCCGAGATTGTACCACTACACTCCAGTCTGGGCAACAAGAGCGAGACTCCGTCTCAAAAAAAAAAAAAAAGAGGAGCTGCCCTGGTTTCAGGCCCGAGAGCCTAGGACAGTGTGGGCAGAGCCACCAGGATGTCCTGGGGACAGGAATGGATAGGATGCAGTTCCCATCCCTGAGCTCCGATGCTCACATAAGGAGTTTTTCTGGATGGAGGGAGAGGTTGCGGTGTGCACCTTGACGCAAACATTGCCTGGAAATGAACTTGGGCCTATTTCTTTTAATCAGAATAATTTAAATTGCACGGCCTGGGCTCTATCCTACGCCCCTCCACCCCCCAGCTGCACCGTCTCTAAACACTGAGGCACCTAAAGCAGCAGCCATTTGATGTATCATTAAATACACCTTCTCACACTTGGCACGTAAGCCCTGATAAAGTTTCACCTTTTAACGAAATAAATGACTCAATTAACAAGATGAAAAACAGCAGTGTGGTGGCAGGCCCACTTGGTGGCTGGAAAAAAAGGGCTGGAGAAGAATTATCCCAGCAGGGAGTTAATGTGGGCAGAGGCCCGGTGCGCGGTGGGCGTCCGCTGACTGCCAGCGTGCCAGCCTGGGGTGGACGCGGGCCTGCTGACCACGGCTGGGCGGGGGTTGTCCACATTCTGGGCTGGGGTCCAACCGGGGTTGTGGGATCCAGGGGCACTCCCCCAGGCAGGACTTGTGTGTGTGTGTACGTGTGTGTGTGTGTGTGTGTGTGTGTGAACACAAATCCCTGCCTTTGCCTGCCCGAGCGCTCGGGATCATAGTCAGCCGTGTCTTAGTGCTGAGGCTCCCCCATGCTGGGCTCTGTGCTAAATGCTTTATGTGTTTTATGTCTGTAGGACAGAGGCTGCCCCGAGGGGGCAGGACCCAGGGTCTGAGTTCAGGCCTCCTACAGCTTTGGAATAACAACTCACCTCTTGGTTTCCATTTCCTTCTCTGCAGCTAGAGACAGTTGGACTAAGGCGGAGGTCTCACAAGGAGACAAAGGGTCTGTGGACAGGTGTGTGAACCTGGCTGAGGAAATGAAACTAACTGCAGCTTTGTTTTCCCTACCCTCAGTTTGTAGAGTGTGCAGGACTAGGCAGGCATCCTATGCACAGTGTCTGTGACTTGGGTACCAATTGGAATCTCAGATATTTTCCTTTTCCACGGCCGTGGCTGTAGAAAATTCAAAATGCCATTTCCACTCCCCGATACTTTGAAATGATTGATAGTTATTAGACCCTCTGGTGCGCTTGTTATTTAATGCGTTAATAAAGAAGCACATGCATTTCTAGGTCACAAATCTGTTTTTAATATTTGATAACTTTCAAAATAATTGGTTTTCTTTGTCGTCATATGTAGTTGATGGTATTTTATTTTATGCAGGCAAAACTTTATTCTGAGAAGAGGTCCCAGACTTCACTCATTGGTGGGAAGATTCCATGGCAGGAAAATGACCAAGGGTGCCTGGGGGAGGGATTTCCAAGGGTCCTGTGAACTCCGATGTCCTGGGAGTCCATGCAGTTGGCACACTCATCGTAATGATGACCACGTTTGTGAGGTGCTCACTGTGTGTCCGCACAGATGCTATTTTTAAATTGAGGTCTACTTGTGACATACGTCAGAGCCTCAAGATCTTAAGGGCCCAGACGGATGAATTTTGACAAATGCATGCATTTCTTCAAACATCACTCTAAGCTATAGAGCATTGCCATGCCCCATAAAGTTCCTTTGTGTCCCTTATTGGTCTATCCCCACCCTCCTAGCCTCAGCCAGAGGTGACTACTGTTTTGTGCCACCCAAATTATCTTTTCCTCGTCGAGACTAATGTAGAGGGAGCCATGTTATGTGCTCTCTTTTGCACCTGCCGTTTGTCCTCAGCATGTGCCTTTGGGATTCATCTCTGCGGCTGGATGAGTCTGTAGTCGCTGTGTCATATTCCATTACATGAATTATATCCATTGTATGAATTATACTTTTTGTATTCTCATATTGATGAATTCAGATTGCCTTTATATTTTTTTCTTTTTGGTGTTATAAATGTGTGTACAAATCTCTCAGTCACTTGCATGGTGGTGGAGTGATGAACGGAAGCTCAGCTGTCAGGTGTCGGGAGGGTGGACCCCGTCCCCTCTGAAGTCCCCCAGGCCTGACAAGCTACAAATGTGACTCACTGGTGTGGAGCACCTGCTGTGATGTGGGGCCTTCCCCAGGCCCTGGGAGCATCTGAGTTTAGCCAGCACTCCTCCCATTGCTTTTGCTTTCTATGTGGTTTGGTTGGACTCTCCAGGCATAGGCACTGACCAAGAGGGGACAAGAGGCACTAATACACCTTCAGTGATGACCATGATCCGGACCATGTGCCATACCTTTCAGGAAGTCTCCCATGAAACAGATAGTGTTACCCCCATTTTATAGATGAGGAAACCGAGGCTTACCCTCAAGCTAGCACGTGAGTAAGAAGTGAAACCGATCACGCACATTCAGGGTTAGTGGGTGTCATGGATGGTGAAGGTCATTCTCAGATCTCGAGTGGGGGGATGAGGAGACCTGAGCCGGCCCCTCTAAATAGGACACAGCTCTGACACTAGACCACAGGGAACACAGATTTTTACATGAAGTGACATATTCCATGTTTGTGTCTTGTTTATGAAATGAATCATATAACAAGTTTATTTCCTGCCTTCCCCACTGGACTCTACATCATAAACATATTTCCAAATCACACGTCTTCTACATCGTTTTTTGAAATGTTCTTTTGTATAGGAATACCGTGTATTTCTTATATCTGATTTCCAGTTATTTGACCATTTGGTTATTTCAGTTTTTTTTTTTTTTTTTTGAGATGGAGTCTCGCTCTGTCGCCCAGGCTGAAGTGCAGTGGTGCGATCTCAGCTCACTGCAAGCTCTGCCTCCTGGGTTCATGCCATTCTCCTGCCTCAGCCTCCCGAGTAGGTGGGACTACAGGCGCTGGCCACCACGCCCGGCTAATTTTTTGTATTTTTAGTAGAGACGGGGTTTCACTGTATTAGCCAGGATGGTCTCGATCTCCTGACCCTTGTGATCCGCCCGCCTTGGCCTCCAAAAGTGCTGGGATTACAGGCGTGAGCCACCACACCTGGCCAGTATTTTTTTATTTTTTGTTTTTGCTATAATTAGTAATACTGCAGTGAGCATTCATATAGATAAATCTTTTTCTATTTTGCCAATTCCTTAGGATACATTTCTTGAGAGGGGCATGTACCCTCTTGGTCTGTTGACACATATTGCTGAATTGATTCCAGAAAGGGAGGACCAATGTTGATGATGCTTTTTGGACACCCTCATTTTTTTTTTTTGCTCCTTGGCCAGTGCAACAAATAATGTTTTTAAAAATTTTACCTTTTTAAAATAACTTTGCCAGAGAGCAGGATCATTTTAGTTTGCATTTATTTGATAGGGAAGCTGGAGAGTTTTTTACAAGCTTGGAACTTGTGTATTTTTTGTGTTTGGGGCATTGCTTATTTGTGGCCCTCGTCTATTTTTCATCCCCAGACAGCACCGACTGGCTCCGGCAGGCGTCCTTGCCCTGTGCTGCTCCCGGAAGCCTGCAGGCTGCACTTGCCATCCAGTGCTGGCCACCTACCCCAGCTTCCAGCCCGCTCTGCCTGGCCCAGCCATGGCTCTGAGCCCTCACCTTGGCCATGCCTGCTGTCTTAGCAGTGACTGTGCGCCCTGTGCTTGGCTCTGCCTCCCAGCCAGGGCCATTGCTGCCTCCCCGGCTCCATTGCTGGTGCCACTCTGGCTGAGCGTACCTCCAGGTCAGTCGTCATGGAGACCGCCACCGGGTTCTTGGGGCTGATCCCAGGCTCCTGGTCTGTGCCCTCCCTGCTCCTGATGGGCTGGCTCCAGCCCCTTGGGCAGGATCTAGAACCTGGGCACTGACCATGAACACACAGGAGAAAGAAAACACAATAATTTTGTCCTTAGGGAGGGCACAGCCACTGACATGGACAGACATTTTGAAGTCACTAGTTCCAAATTCCTAACCCATGGCTGGGTTCCCACTTACAACAACACGCTGTTTGTTGACAGACCTGGTCTTGGACCTGCGTCTTCCTCTGTGTTTTTCGGGGCTGGAGCTCACTGCCTCCCAGGGTGGCCATTCCATTTCAGGCCAGTCTGCTTAGCTGATGCTTTGGGGCTGTAACATAGCACCCACTTATGGTCTTTGTTTGGGTCCTCCTGAAAGCAGAGACCAGGGCAAGGACTTGGGTGCAGACAGTTTGTTTGGGAGGGAGTTGGGCGAGTGAGGTAGGGAAGGGGAGAAGCTGATAAAAAGGAGTTGCCCCGCTGGTCACCACTGCAGGCAGCCAGGGCTCCAGCTCTCTGGGGATTCTGACGAAGAGTTCAGGGCAGGCCTTGGGGTGTTCCTTTGAAGGATGGGAGGCAGGGGCTCCCAATCTCTTGGGTGATTACTGTTTTGGGGAGTGCCACATCCCATGCTCCAGGCTGCACCTGCTCTTGGGCAACGCAGTCTTCTATGTTTATTGGTGGTGGGGTATTGACAAAGTGCATGGAGGCAACCACCAGAGCTGCACTCAAATCACGGGGTACACAGGGCTGAGGGAAGGGGGTCTGTGTGTGCTTCACTTGCAGGACCACCCTCGGGGGTGAGAGGGGCATGTGAGGGGCTGAGACTGCAGAGTGAGTACCTGCGTCAGACACAGCAATGGGACTTTCCATCCATTCTCTCTCCTGACCACCGCCGATGTTGGCTCAAGATCCCCAGAGTAGAGGTGTCCTGGCTACACCTGAGGAGTCTTTGTGGGCTCCCTGCCTAGGCACTGTGCCATCCAATGTTGGGTCTCAGGCCTCCACATCATTGACCCCTGGCATTTCCCAAAGTGGAACATCAATATCTGGAGAGAAAATTCTATGGCCAGGTAAGTCTGGGAAACCTTGTATTTGGTATTGCCTCTTGGAAAGTCACAGTGGAAATTCACATAGTAAAGGCTCTGAGAAGTCCTGTAGCCAAGAAATGTGTTTCACTTTGTTGACTCCAGGGTTTACCTTCCTTGACTGACCATGGCGCATCAGCCTAGTAGCATCTGAGGAACACGCTTGCGGAAGCCTCATCTGTGGCATACGCTCTGGAGCCTACTGTGTATCCTTATACTTAACCACAGTCACGGCCACTGCTTTGAGATGAAGATCAATACATGCCTCTCCTTGCCCTCCCAGACAAAGTGCATGTGGCGCCTTGCTGCCAGCTGGACTTCCTGGAGCCGTCTGGGGTGGATGGCCTCTTCTGAAGCCAGGGCTGCCTCGCCCATGTGCAGAGGGGTGCTGTCCCTGCTCCTCTGCCTTCTGGGTGGGGCCCAGCCATGCTGTTATTATTCCAACTTGCTGGAGTTCCTGGAGGGGACCCAGTGCTTCCTGCATGAAGACTCACCCCAGCAGCTCTCTCCCAACCAATGTAGAGACCCCTCTCCCCCAGGTCTACTTGGGTGGCCCCCCTGTGTCCTCCACTTCCCTCTCATTTTAGTGAACGATGAAAAGTTCTCAAGATCAAGGTCAAAAGGATTTCTAAGGACAGAGCCAACACATTGGCAGCTTCTTAAAGCCAAGCTCAGCAGCAAGGTGCTGGATGCCAGGCAGAGAAAGGGGCCGAAATGGGCCTGCAATGTTAGTGTGGGAGAGTGCCCTGGCGACAGGCAGTCTCTGTGATTCCTATGGTTGTTCAAGCTCAGCTGGCCACGGTGCCTCTCTTTTCTGTTTCTGTTTTTCTCTTAAGCCTCAACTACTGTTCCAGAGCTGAGCCTTCTCAGGATTCATTGCAGCCAATGGCCCATTTTCTTTGGATCCCATTTGGGGTGATCTTCCTTGCTTTTATCTTACTTCCCAGGCCCCTCCAACCTCGACCCTTCAATTTTTCCTAAGTTCTGGAATACATAAAGGGGCAAAACCTCCATCCTGATGGCAAACACAGCCTTTTCAATGTGGGAAGGTGTACTTTCTTCAGTGCTGGGGACATTTTTGCCTTGGTACTCAGTGACATTGTAAGCTTGACAGGTCCCTCTTTTCTGCCAAAGGAGAGGACAGGCAAATATATTTTAGCAGTGGCAGAAGAAAGTAATTGAAGGGTGTGGAGGTGCCCTAAGCATCTGATATGGTTTGGATCTGTGTCCCCGCCCAAATCTCATGTTCAGTTGTAATCCCCAGTGTTGGAGACGGGGCCTGGTGGGAGGCGATTGGATCACGGGAGCGATTTCTCATGAATAGTTTAGCACCATCCCTTTGGTGCTATTCTCATGATAGAGTTCTCATGAGATGTAGTTGTTTAAAAGTGTGCAACACCTCCCCCGCCCTCCTTCTGCTCTGGCCATGTGAAGTGCTTGCTACCCCTTTGCCTTCCGCCATGACTGGAAGCTCCCTGAGGCCTCCCCAGAAGCAGAAGCTGTTATGCTTCCTGTACAGCCCGCAGCAAGCCTTGCCCCTGTCTGGGAGGGTGAGGAGAGGCATGCATAGATCTCCACTTCAAAGCAGGAACCATGACTGTGGTTACGTATAAAAATACACAGTCGGCTCCAGGGTGTATGCCACAGAATGAGGCTTCAGCAAGCGTGTTCCTCAGATGCTACTAGGCTGATGCCCCGTAGTCAGTCAAGGGAGGTAAACCCTGGATTGAACAAAGTGAAACTGCGCAAGGACAGACGAATATAGCATCCTCTCACTCCCCATGGCCTTTTGCATAAACCTTCTCCAGCTCAGGCATCTTTGCTTCTTTGAGCGCCAGTTCTTCATCCATAAAATAGAGCTAAGATCATAGACCTCACTGGGCTGTCGGGAGAATGAAACAGGCTTCTGCTGTCACAATGCCTGCCAGAGCTAGGGTGGAACGAATGCTCTCTTTCTCCCTCAACTGTGATGTGAGTACCTGTACTAGTCTATCCTCACACTGCTATAAAGAAATACCTGAGAATGGATAATTTATAAAGGAAAGAGGTTTAATTGACTCGCAGTTCTGCATGGCTGGGGAGGCCTCAGGAAACTTGCAATCATGGTGGAAGGCGAGGGGGAAGCAAGGACCTTTTTCACATGGTGGCAGGAGAGAGAACAGTGAGGCTGGGAAAATGCCAGATGCTTATAAACCCATCAGATCTCATGAGGACTCCCTCGTTATCAGGAGAACAGCGCGGGGAAACTGCCCCCATGATCCAGCCACCTCCCACCTGATCTCTCCTTTGACATGTAGGGATTACAGGGATTATAATCTGAGATGAGATTTGGGTGGGGACACAGAGCCAAACCATATTGGTACCTTACACCACACATTGGTAGGGTATTTGTAAATCAAGTAGAGGGAATGATTAGATGACTTCCAAGATATTCCATGAGAAAGCAAGGTGTCACCTGTAAAGCACCGGACACATCATTGCAATTATCCTCACCTCAGTGCCACCAGGTCTCATGACACCCAGTGATGTGGTATTAAATGGATGCGTGGAAAAATAGGTCATTAATTTCTCAGCCCACAAAATTTTACAATTTAGTGGTTCTAAGATGTCTCTATGGACCTGATGTGATGTTGAAAAAAAAAGAAAAAGTCCTTTGGAGCCAGACAGACATGAGTTTGAAGCCTGGTGCTACCACTTCATGGCTATGTGACCTTGGGCAAGCCAGTTTATCTCTCCCTGGCACAGTTTGCTTATCTGGAAGGTGAGAAGACCACGTCCTGACTCACAAGGCTGCAGGGCACTCCAGTGAGGTCCTGAAAAGTGTCTTGGTCATAGGACGGGGCTGTAGAAACAAGCCCAGAGGAAATTGTGATGGGGTGGGAAAGGAACTAAGTTCAGCATAAGACGGTCTTGGTTTAAATCTGAGGTCACTTTCTTATTGGCTGGATGACCTTGGGCAGGTCAGCTGGCTTCAGTTTTTCTTGGCCATAAAATGGAATGAGATGGAAGAGCAGAGGCAGGAGAGCGGGCAGCAGTGCTCTGCAGTGAGAAGACCCCATGCTCTCATCCTCGGCAGCTCAGGGGGCCTGTAGCTCAGTTCCCAGGGTTACGAGCAAACACTGTCCCCCCAACTAGCCCTTTAAGGAAGCTTGGGATGTGTCAGACATGGCAGCCCCCCTGTGCTCCACCTTAGGGACCTGCTGACCGGCCCACAGAGCCCAAGGGGCAGCCCTTTGGACATGTGGCCACGTGGCTCTGGCTGCAGCTGGTGGGACCAGCTTAGGGTGGACACCTTAGCTAATGGGAAATTTTGTTTTTCCTCCTTGGAAACTTCTCTTGGAATTAAAACCCAGGGAGGATGAATTGGGTGGCTCTATGGGCTTGACCTGTGAGGGGTTGACAGCCATGGTGACTGCCTCTGGTGGCCTGTGCCCCAGCAGATGAAGCCAATCTGTGGAGAAGAGAGAGGGGAGAGGCAGAGGCAGGAGGGCAGGAGACCCCAGAGAAAGGAGTGTGTGTGTGAACGTGTGTGTGTGAGTGTGTGTATGAATGTGCACGTGTGAATATGTGTGCGTGCATGTGTGAATTTGTGTGGGCGTGAACGTGTGTGTGCACGTGAATGTGTGCATGCACGTGTCAATTTGCTTGGGTGTGAATGTGTGTGGGCACATGTGTGTGTTAATGTGTGCATGCACACGTGTGTGTGTGAATGTATGTGCGTGCATGTGTGAATTTGTGTGGACATGAATGTGTGTGTGCATGTGTACCTGTTGATGTGCGTGTGCGTGTGCGCGTGTGTGTGTGTCAGATATGGGGGATAAAGCCAGAGAAAAACACAGACTTCTGTTCTCCAGGGCTGGCCCCAAGTGTCAGTCCCACTTTATTGTCCTCCTGCCCCGAGATTTCAGTTGCCCCTCCCCCACCTCATCCCCTTGCCCTCTGTCCCCTGTTTGAGCAGATTGAGTGAGATTCCTCTCCCTGTAGTCATCATGTCCTGAAAACACCAAGCTGGTGTCCCTAGTTCATGGAAACCGAGGCTCAGTAATAGCCAGGCAGGTGTCTGGGCCGTCGTGTCTGACACCTGGGCACCCGTCAGCTTCCCATACCCTCAAGCTGCCTCTCTGTGGAGCGGCTTCCAGGGCAGGACCATCACTGGCTCCTGGCGTGGGCAGTGGGGACAGCGTCAGGATGAGCAGGCGGCCTGCTCTCTAATGCCTCAGGAGGAGGGGCCATTTTCTCTGTTGATCTCGGCTGGCCACACCCTGGAGCCAGGGGCCTGTTTGGGGATCACAAACCAGATATTGGAATTTTGGGGTCCAGGTGGATATTCTCTGGGTTGAGCAAGGAGTCCAGGAACAGAGATTGGGCACGAGTCCCTTGAGGCCAGTGTCCGGCCTGTTTCCAACCCGGCTCCTTCTCATGTGTTCCTCCCAGTGTGGGCTAAGGGCCGGGCCTCCCTGACAGACAAGGACTGCAGGACACAGGGCTTGGAGGGGCTGAGGATCAAGGCCCAGGAGTCCCACACTCCCCGGGGAGCCTCTGGGCCCTGAGCTCCCTCGGCGTCCTGTCCTGCCCTCCGTCTGCTGTCCCACCCCCATGCATCTCCTCCTTGACTCTGAACTCAGGGAGACAGCTTTGTGCCCCCAGAACATGGCTGGATGTTTTGCAGTGATTGAAGAGTGAGTGTTGTTGAGCAAAGGAAGCCTTTGAGAAGAGAGGAGAGCAGGGGGCACTGGGCCTCCTTGTGAGGTCTGCAGCCCATGGCCTGCTGGGAAGTGTCTGGAAGAACCTCACCATGGACCCTCCCTGCAGTCTGGACGGCCCAGGCCTTAGTCACTCAACGTGCATGATATTGAACTGTGAAAGATCTCCAGCCTGTGTCCGGAAGCCTCCATATATACCAATTGCAATACAGCAACCCATGTTGGATTTGCTCCCAATTTGTAATTGGAGTTGATAAACAAGGGAAGCCTGCATTTATTAGATGGCTGCTTTGGAAGCCTCACTAATCATCTTCTGTGGTCAATTTCAATTGTTTCTTTCCTGCATGTGAAAAATGCACTGTGATGTAATTCGAATATGGGTCTACTTTGTGGGGTGGAACTGTCAGTCATCCTGGCTCAGGAGTTGGGCTGGAATTCTGGCCAAGGCTCACTGGGGGCCCACCAGACACTTTGCTGGAGTTTCGACTCATCCGTGGGGCTCCAGCCAAAGGCAATTGTTGATTTGCATTCTATAAAGAATCCCACTTTTTTTTTTGTTCTCTCCAGATCATTTTACTCCCTTTTTAAGAATTCCTTTAGCCAAAAGTGATTACTCCGAGGCTTATGTCCTGGAAAGTCCTGGAGTCAGAAAGAACCGAATTTGAAACGTGTCGTGTATCTTCTGTGTTATGATTGGCAAGTCATTTTCCTTTCCAGGGTTTCATATGCCAAATGGGGCTAAAATAGCTTATACTGGAAACGTATTTTTTGCATCAGATGGGATAGCAAGTAAAAAGGCTTTGCAGGTTTAATAAAAACTCAAACTACACTGTATACATTTTCTCAAGCATTGCTAGTTAAATAGTTAAAAAGTGAGCTGGCCATCACAAGACATGTTGTTTAGTCAAAAAAAGTGACTCCCGCATGTTTCATTTAGTCATTCTGCAATTATTAGGCACCATCTGTTTTCAATGATGTGCGATGTATTCTGTTGAAAATAAAATGGCTTTAGATACCATCTTACTGTCTGGTAAGAGAAAGAGGACATGGTATTGATAACGGCAAGGTCCCTTCACCCTAAGCTGTTTATTTTTATTTTACTAAATATATTTACTAAATCAAATTAGAATATATTTGGAATAAGGCTGGGTACAAAAGAATTTCGCTCTAGTGTTCGAGTTAATCAAACATCTGGAAGAAATATGA
Source organism: Nomascus leucogenys (assembly GCF_006542625.1). Taxonomy (NCBI): domain Eukaryota; kingdom Metazoa; phylum Chordata; class Mammalia; order Primates; family Hylobatidae; genus Nomascus; species Nomascus leucogenys. The sequence goes on from NC_044402.1 coordinate 6,856,417, forward strand.
TTGTTAAAGTCCAGTTTTATGCCATGAGCCATGGGCATTCTTGGCATTGGAGTGTTGGGCTCCTGGGTGCTCTAGGGAGTTCTAGGTCTCAGGTTGGACAGCGCGACCATTAAAAACAGCTGAGCCAACAGCACAGAGTCCAGGGCTGCCTTCACAGGCATGCGACCTGGGCAATCACACAAGGTCTTGTGCTCAAAAGGGCCCCATGCTTGCTTTAATGCTCTGATCTTTTTGTCTTGAAATCTTTTATTTAAAAAAATTTTTTTTAAAATTATTTTATTTGTTTAAGTTCTGGTGTACACGTGCAGGATACATAGGTAAACGTGTGCCATGGTGGTTTGCTGCACCTATCAACCCATCACCTAGGTCTTAAGTCCAGCATGCATTAGCTATTTTCACTAATGTTCTCCCCCGCCACCCTCACCCAACAGGCCCCATTGTTTGTTGTTCTTCTCTCTGTGTCCATGTGTTCTCATTGTTCAGCTCCCACTTGTAAGTCAGAACATGCAGTGTTTGGTTTTCTGTTCCTGCGTTAGTTTGCTGAGGATAATGGCTTCCAGCTTCATCCATGTCCCTGCAAAGGACATGATCTTGTTCCTTTTCATGGCTGTATAGCATTCCATGGTGTATACGTACTACATTTTCTTTATCCAGTCTATCATTGATGGGCATTTTGGTTGATTCCATGTCTTTGCTATTGTGAATAGTGCTGCAGTGAACACACGTGTGCATGTATCTTTATAGTAGAATGATTTATATTCCTTTGGGGATATACCCAGTAATGGCATTGCTGGGTCAAATGGTATTAATTTTATTCCCAAACTTAGGTTTTGTGAATGAAGTTCAATGGGACAATGGAGCATGTGCCTTGAGTGCAACGTGCATGTCCCTGCTTCCTGCTGTCCCATTCACATGTGGCCTTCTCAATGTCTCCTTGACAGAATGTTAGTGGACCCCCCGGTGTGTAGAAGTTCAGCAAGATTAAAAGCCAATACAAGGTGAGCATGTCCTGGAAAACTTTCAGCTTCCATAGAATGTTGGCAGAATATGCATGTATGAAGAAGTGAAATAAAAAAGTGGAGTTAATTTTCTGCAGCGTTTCCATATTTCTGGTAAGAATGAAATAAACATGCATGTACAAGCTGCAAAGTACAAATTGTATAATTTTGCTTATTCTATGCATGAGTTAAATGCTCTTACATTTGTGTTTAAACTGGAATTGCATGACATAAAGATGTATGATACACTTCATGCTAATAATTTAAGTTTAATTTTTCTTTACTTAGAATGACAAATATATAGCAAACAAAGACAAGTAGGGAGAGAGAGGAAGGAACAGTGAGGGTACATTTCAGTACTTTGCAGGGCACGTTTTTCCTGCTTTTAGAGCAAGTGCCTCTGCTTCTACATTTTATACTGTGCCCCACAGATTATGTAGCCACTGCTTTTGTTGGGATTGAGACACAGTCTTTTGTTGGGATTGAGACCAGTCTTTTGTTGGGATTGAGACACAGATATGTTACACCGTATTCTAGCAGGATGAGGGTTTGCAGAAGCTCATGGAACAAAGTGTCCAGAATTAGAGTTGAACCCACTCTACCAAGGCTTCATAGGAAAAACCAGATGGTGGGAATTGGTGAGAAGAAATCTCTTCCTTTTGGAAGTTGGATTTTCCTTAGAATTGT